>NC_082709.1:191498034-191804160 GCF_030144855.1 Hypanus sabinus
ATGTGGAATTTGCTGATGAGAAGTTATGTGTTTTGACTGTTGGTGCACATCTAAAAATATGAATGATGATTTTAACTGCTTGAAAGAGTTGGTTTTAACTGAAGAATTTAAGAGGTGTGTCCCTAATGACATAAAGGCATATTTAGATGAAAAGGATGCTGCCACTTTGCAGGAGTCTGCTAAATTAGCAGATGAGTTTGCTTTAACCCACAAAGTTAAGTTTACCCGGAGTAAAAGTTTCCAAAAGAGTAGCATGAATAGTCAGAGTAAACCAGAAACTTAATCTGGGATTAGTGATAAAAGTAAGGATGAAGGGAAGCAAGTAAAGGAGAACTATTCTGGTCTTACTTGTTACTATTCTTTCTTTTCAAATCTTTTTATTATATTATTAAAAAAATATCACAAGTACATCAAAGTAACAACACTTACAAAGCCTCAAGGAAAAAAATTATCTTAAAGCTTGAAAATTTTGTGAATAAAAAAACCCTACTAATAAAAAAAAATGGGGGGAAACCATTAGGGGTACAACCCTGGAGCCATGCGTCATACAAAAAGCTTCTAAAAATAAACATCAAACCACCAGCAAGAAAGAAAAATATATCAAAAAAATTTACAATTAGATCGTGAAGAAGATCCATCAATTAGCTCAAATGATAATAGCGAGCAAATGAGCCCCATCTTTTCTCAAAATCAAATAAAAGTTCAAAGGTTCGACTTCTAATTTTCTCCAAACTAAGACATATCATCACTTGAGAGAACCATTGTGACAAAGTAGGAGCTGATATATCCTTCCACTTCAACAAAATGGCCCTCCTAACTATCAATGTAACAAATGCAATAACATGTTGGTCAGTCACAGAAATACCATGGATATTTTGAGGAATTATTCCAAAAAGTGCAGTCAATTTATTAGGTTGTAGGTTAATTCTGAGTGCTTTAGAAATTGTCGATAAGACTGACTTTCAGAACTGTTCCAGTATAGAACATGACCAGAACATATGTGCTAATGTCGCTATCTCAGTTTTACATCTATCACAATAACTATCAACATTGGGAAATATTTTGGAGAGCTTCTCCTTCATCAAATGGTAATGATGTACAATTTTAAATTGAATCAGTGAATGACTAGCACAGATTGAAGAAGAGTTGGTTCAGAATCCGTGCCCAATCCTCCCATATAAAAGTCAAATTGAGTTCCTTTTCCCAATCCTGTTTAATCTTAAATAAAGGATGCTTATCCCATTGTAATAATAAATTGTAAATTCTTCCAATAGAACCCTTCATCGAAGGGTTCATACTCATAATAGTATCTAACAGGTCAGCCTCCCATATGTAAGGAAAATTACTTAAATATTTTTGTAAAAAATGTCTAACTTGAAGGTATTGTAAAAAGTGTGAATATGAGAGAGAATATTTATCAACTAATTGTTCAAAAGACATCAATCTGCCTTCTTTAAATAAATCCAAAATAGAATTAATACCTTTATTTTTCCAAAGTAAAAAAATTGGATCACTCAAAGATTTAAAAAAGTAATTATGATAAATTAAACTACAAAGTTTAAATTTTTTAAGATTAAAAAAATTGTGGAACTGGAGCCAAATAGGTTTAAATTAGCAACTTTAGCTAATGGTATATATAAAACTGTTTCACAGCTCTCAGTTCCAGGTCTACTCAAACTGGCCGATCATTCCTATCAACCCAATATAACCAAAATGACATGTATTGCAAATTAAAAGTCCAGTAATACATTCTTAGATTAGGCAAAGCAAGACCTCCATCTTTTTCAACTTTTGTAAATGACATTTACTAATTCTTGGACTTTTATTATTCCAAATAAAAGATAGAATAATAGAATCAATCCGATCAAAAAACCTACTTAGTAAAAAAAAACAGGAATATTCTGAAATAAATATAAAAAATTTGGTAAAATCATCATTTTAACTATATGAATACAACCAACAAGTAAAAATGTAAGAGGACTCCATCTACTAAATAAATACTTCATAAAGCCCACTAAGGGAACAAAATTGGTTTTATAAAGATCCTTATATTTTTTAGTAATTATAACACCTAAGTATCTAAAAGAATGCATAACTTTAAAGGGAATGTTATCATATATAGAGAGACAGATTCATTTAAAGGAAGCAATTCACTTTTACTAAAAAAAATTTTTATATCCTGAAAAATCTCCAAATTTGTTAAATAATTTTAGCAAAGCAGGAATAGATTTGTCAGGCTTAGATATATAAACCAACAAATCATCAGCGTAAAGAGAGATCTTGTGCATGGTCTCATTTCCAAAAATCCCATGAATATTTTTGGGTTCACGAAGAGTAATAGCAAGAGGTTCTAATATTAAATGAAATAACAAAGGACTTAATGGACAATCTTGCCTGTGATAGCTGAAAAAAGGAGACCTACAGTTGTTGGTGACAACAATAGCAATAGCAGCTTTATATATAATTTTAATCCAATTATTAAAATTAGCACCAAAACCAAATTTTTCTAAAACATTAAATAAATATTTCCATTCAACTCCATCCAAAGATCCAAAGATACAACGCATTGTGGAGTTTTCGAAGAGGGCGAATATATAATGTTAAATAATCTCCGAACATTTGAAAAAGAATAACGACCCTTTATAAAGCCTGTTTGATCTTTAAAAATAATTTTACCGAATAGATGGAAGTCTTTGTGCAAACACCTCCGCATCTTGATAGTCAGAAAAAAATCTTTTTCCTTCCTCCAAAAAAATTATCAGTGTTGCTGGGTGACGCATTGAAAACTTATAACCTTTTTCCCACAAAACCTTTTTAGCTGGGTTAAATTCTTTCTTTCTCTTCAAAAGGTTATAACTTATATCAGGATAAAAAAAAACTGGTTTCTCAGCTATCATCAACGGACCTTTTCTTCTTTTAGCACCCTGGGCAGCCGCCCTCAAAATCTTTTCTTTATCCTGGTATCTTAAACATCTTATCAAAATTGATCGCGGATTTTGATCATCTTGAGATCTTGGTCTTAAAGCTCTGTGCACCCTTTCAATCTCAATTAAAGGTTCTTCTCCCATTTCCAATTTTTCAGGAATCCATTTTTGAAAAAAATTTATTGGGTCTTCTCCTTCGGTACCTTCTTTAAGTCCAACAATTTTAATATTGTTGCGTCTACTAAAATTTTCAAGTTTATCAATTTTTCCCACGAGTTGTTTTCTTTCTGATGTCCAGGCGTCATTATCATCTTCCATCTATTCGTTGATTAAAAGCGGAGATTTCTAAATGTAATGGTTAAAGACGAAGACAGAGAAAGTAAATGGAACTGATGGACATTTAAGGACGATATAAGGGAGAAAAGTAATATTTTAGAAATATTAATTGAGAATGGTATGTTTTTTTTTTATATATATATATCTTTCATGTTGCGGGGGGGCTGGGGAGCTTTGAATCGGTTACTACGGGATTCACGTGTGTAATCATGGCGATTGCCATGACCCGTACAATAGAGGGGGGTAATGTTGTGTTTCTTTTTTTTCACAACATTAGTAGGGGGGTATTTTGTTTTTTTCTTTATTTTCTATTTTTCTTTTATTCTTTTGCCTGGATGATTGGTGGGGACACATATAGCAACATGGAGACTTCTAAAAAGATTTCCCAGGATATAATGAGAGTTGAAAGATTAGGTATTATTATAGATTGGAGTAACATAAATAAAAATAATGACTAATTTATTGAATTTTTTAAGTTTTAATGTTAATGGGCTTAATGGACCAATAAAAAGAAAAAGAATTTTAACATACATTAAAAAAATGAAAATAGATATAGCTTTCTTACAAGAAACTCATTTAACGGATATAGAACATCAGAAATTAAAAAGAGACTGGGTTGGAAATGTTATTGCAGCTTCATTTAACTCAAAGGCAAGAGGAGTTGCAATTTTGGTTAATAAAAATTTACCAATTAAAATACAAAATGTATTAATTGATTCGGCAGGAAGATATTTAATTATACATTGTCAAATTTTTTCAGAACTATGGACTCTTATGAATATTTATGCACCAAATGAAAATGATGTAAAATTTATACAGGAGGTTTTTTTGAATTTGGCTAATGCACATGATAAAATATTAATAGGTGGAGATTTTAATTTTTGTTTAGATCCAGTTTTAGATAGATCAACAAAGGCTATTACAAAATCAAAAGTAGCAAAATTAACTCTATCATTGATGAAAGATCTAAATTTGATTGATATATGGAGAAGAATCAATCCAAAAGAAAGGGATTATTCATTTTATTCAAATAGACATAAAACATATTCAAGGATAGATTTTTTCCTGTTATCAACAAATATTCAAGATAGAGTGAAAAACATGGAATATAAAGCAAGAATATTGTCTGATCACTCTCCTTTAATAATGACAATGATAATGACAGATAAAGAGGAATCAATTTATAGATGGAGATTTAATTCAATTTTACTAAAACGTCAAGATTTTTGTGATTTTATGAAAAAACAGATTCAGTTCTTTTTAGATACAAATTTACATTCAGTTGATGATAAATTTATATTGTGGGAAGCAATGAAAGCATATTTGAGAGGTCAGATAATAAGTTATACTTCTAAAATTAAGAAGGAATATATGATAGAAATAGATCAATTGGAAAAGGAGATTATAAAATTAGAAAAAGAATCTCAAAGAAACATGACAGAAGAAAAACGAAGACAACTTATTAATAAGAAGTTAAAATATAATACACTCCAGACATATCGAACAGAAAAAGCAATTATGAGAACTAAACAGAGATATTATGAATTAGGTGAAAGATCACATAAAGTTCTTGCATGGCAGTTAAAAACAGACCAGATTTCTAAAACAATAAATGCAATTCGAACAAAAGTGAATGAAATTACTTATAAACCTCTAGAAATTAATGAGGCTTTTAAGAATTTTTATTCTGAGTTGTATAAATCAGAATCAAAGAATGACGATGTTAAGATAGAAGAATTTTTATCACAAATAACTCTTCCAAAATTAAATACAGAAGAACAGAAGGGATTAGGTATGTCTTTTACAGTGAAAGAAGTTGAAGAAGCTTTGGGATCACTTCAAAGTAATAAATCTCCAGGAGAAGATGGTTTTCCACCTGAATTTTATAAAAAGTTTAAAGATTTATTAATTCCTCCTTTTATGGAATTAATATATCAGGCGGAAAGAACGCATAAACTTCCAGAATCTTTTTCAACAGCTATTTTAATAGTATTGCCAAAAAAAGATAGAGACCTTTTAAAACCAGCATCATATAGACCTATTTCTTTATTAAACACTGATTATAAAATAATAGCAAAAATCTTATCTAATAGATTATCTAAATGCTTACCAAAATTAGTGCATATGGATCAAACAGGATTTATCAAAAATAGACAATCGGCAGATAATGTAACTCGGTTATTTAGTATAATCCATTTAGCACAAAAGAGGGAGGAAATGAGTGTGGCGGTTGCTTTAGATGCAGAGAAAGCATTTGATAGATTGGAATGGGATTTTTTATTTAAGGTATTGGAAAAATATGGACTAGGAACATCATTTATAAAATGGATTAAAACCTTAAATACTAATCCCAAAGCTAAAGTAGTGACAAATGGTCAAATTTCAACATCATTTCAGTTAACAAGATCAACTCGGCAAGGTTGCCCACTATCACCTGCTTTGTTTGTGTTGGCAATAGAACCATTAGCTGAATTAATTAGAATGGACCCAGATATTAAGGGTTTCAGAGTTAATCAGGAAGAATACAAGATTAACTTATTTGCTGATGATGTTCTAATTTATTTAACAGATCCATTACATTCACTACGCAAATTATCTTATAGACTAGAAGAATATGGGAAAATATCGGGTTATAAAATAAATTGGGATAAAAGTGAAATTTTGCCTCTTACTAAAGGAGATTATAATCAATGTCGATTAATAACTCAATTTAGATGGCCAGTAAATGGTATAAAATATTTAGGTATAAGAGTTGATAATGATATAAAAAACTTATACAAATTAAATTACTTACCACTTTTGAAAAAAATTCAGGAAGATCTTGAAAAATGGATGGCACTACCAATAACATTAGTAGGTAGAGTAAATACTATAAAAATGAATATATTCCCCAGAGTACAATATTTATTTCAATCATTACCAATACAATTACCCCAGAAGTTTTTTCAAGAGTTAAATAAATATTTGAGGAAATTCCTCTGGAAAGGTAAGATGTCCAGAATATCGTTGGAAAAATTGACATGGAAATTTGATCTAGGAGGATTACAACTTCCAAATTTTAAGAATTATTATAAAGCAAATCAACTTAGATTTATTGCATCTTTTTTCGAGAAAGATAAACCGGCATGGATTAGAATAGAATTAGATAAAATAGGAGAAAATGTACCAGAAGATTTTATATACAAATGGGAATCTAAATGGATACGGGAAAAGAAAGAATCTCCTATATTAAAACATTTGATTGATTTATGGAATAAGATAAATGTTGATGATGAGATAAAAAAATCTTTATTAGCAAAGAGATCTTTAATTCAAAATAGACTTATTCCTTTTACAATGGACAATCAACTTTTATATAATTGGATTCAAAATGGGATTAGATATATAGGGAATTGTTTTGAAGGAGGTATATTAATGTCATTTGAACAATTAAAGAATAAATATAAAATATCAAACAACACTTTATTTTGTTACTTTCAATTAAGGGCTTATTTAAGAGAAAAATTAGGTCAAACAATGTTATTGCCGAAATCTAATGAAATAGAAATTTTAATTCAAAAAGGAAATATCAAAAAATTTGTATCTTGCATGTATAATTTGATTCAAAGACAGGTAATTAAGCAAGGAGTCCATAAGTCAAGACAAAAATGGGAAAGTGATTTGAATATTAAAATTGAAGAAACAAATTGGTCAAGACTATGCCTTGACAGTATGACAAATACAATAAATGTTCGGTTAAGATTAGTGCAGTATAATTTTCTACATCAATTATATATTACACCACAAAAAATAAAAAAATTTAATCCAAATTTATCGGATCAGTGTTTCCGATGTAACCAGGAAACTGGTACTTTTTTA
Source organism: Hypanus sabinus (assembly GCF_030144855.1). Taxonomy (NCBI): domain Eukaryota; kingdom Metazoa; phylum Chordata; class Chondrichthyes; order Myliobatiformes; family Dasyatidae; genus Hypanus; species Hypanus sabinus. Next base: position 191,505,153 of record NC_082709.1, read on the forward strand.
CATTCGACATGGTCTTGCTCTAAAATTCAACCTTTTTGGACAAATTTAAGACTTTTACTGGAACAAATTACAGGAACACAATTTCCTCATAATCCAATATTATTTTTACTAGGTGATATTGAAGGGATAAAACCGAAACTCAAACTAAATAAGTATCAGAAAGAATTTATAAAAATTGCACTGGCAGTAGCCAAAAAAGCTATTGCAGTTACTTGGAAATCGGATTCACATTTAAGTATAGATTCTTGGAAGAAAGAAATCTATGGTTGTATTCCATTAGAAAAAATTACTTATAATTTAAGAGATAAATATGAAACATTTTTGAAAATTTGGAGCCCTTATTTACAAAAGATAGGATTAAATATATAGATGCTTTTAAGATGAAACAATTGGTTATTAGGGGAAAGAAATAAATATACATATTAAAATTATTACGAACTCCATGGAGCATGTGGAGATCTTCCAACCACCAGGCATTCTTTCTTTCTTTCTTTCTTTCTTTCTTTCTTTCTTTTTTTTCTAAGGGGCAGTTAGGGGGGAGGGGTTAAGGGGAGGGGGTATGGGTTATATACATTGTTTTTTTCATACTTTGTAATCATTTAAAAATGCAATAAAAAATTATTAAAAAAAAAAAATAATAATTTTACCCAAATTACTCTCCAACAGATTGGCCATTATCTTTGACAGAATCTTAGCATCAACATTTAATAATGAAATAGGTCTGTATGAGGCACAATCAGTGGATCTTTATCCTTTTTAAGAATTAAAGAAATAGAAGCTTCATAAAAAGTAGAGGGTAAATCACCTTTCACAAAAGAATCTTTGAACATCTCCAACATATAAGGAGAAAGTAGTTTTCCAAATTTTCAATAAAATTTTACAGGATAACCATCAAGTCCAGGGGGTTTACCAGACTGCATTGAAAAAACAGCTTTATGAATTTCGGATTCAGTAATTTGGGCATTGAGAGTTTTTTGATCCTCAGCAGAAATTTTAGGAAAAGCAATCTTTCGTTAAAAAACCCATTTATTTCAGAAGAATCTACTGGACATTGAAATTTATAAAGTGCAGTATAGAAATCTTGAAAAATCTTATTAATTTCTTCATATTTCCGAGCCAGGGTAGCATCCTTTCTACGGATTTTCAAAATTTGCCTTTTGGCTCCAGCCGTTTTTAATTGAGATACAAGCAGTTCGTTATTTTTATCTCCAAACATATAAAATTTGCTCTTTAACTTAAGCAAATAGCCTTCAATTGGATGAGTTAATAATAGATTATATTGTGATTGAAGTTCTACCCTTTGTTTAAATAAATCAATATTAGGGGAAGTCGCAGAGATATTATCTAAATCTTTAATCTTTAAGTTTAGCTGTATAAGAAATAATCTGACCACGTAAAAATGCTTTAAATGTATCCCATATAATTAATTTGGACGTAGCCCCTATATCATTAAAAAGAAAAAAATTCTTTTATCTGGTTTTCAATAAAACTGACAAAATCAGAGTCTTGCAATAAAGTCTGAGACATGCACCATGGTGGACAGGCAAGAATGACATCATCAAATTCAAAAAACAGACTCAGAGGCGCATGATCAGATATAGCAATAGGCTCATACTCACAGTTTTTAACACTAGGCAAAAAGCGGGGATCAATTATAATATAATCAATATTCGAATATTTTTTATAGATATACAAAAAAAAGGAATATTCTCTGCTATCGGAGTGCAAATGCCTCCATAATTCGATCAACCGAAAATCAATCAAAAAGGAATTAATAAGTGACACGGAATGATTTGGAAGTTGCTGATTAGTTGAGTTCTTGTCAACCATAGGATTTAAACAACAGTTAAAATCCCCACCCATTATCAACATATATTCATTTAAATCAGGCAATAAAGCAAATATCTTTTTAAAAAAAGAAGGATCATCTAAATTAGAACCATATAAATTGACCAAAACAACTTTTCTATTACAAATCACTCCTTTAACAATTAGAAATCTACCATTAGAATCTGATTCAATATCCTCTTGAATAAATATATTGGGTTTAATAAAGATAGACACGCCTTTAGTTTTACTCTGAGAAGTAGAGTGGAACTGCAAGCCATTCCACCATCTAAAAAAACCTATTTTGATCTCCCGCCCTGATATGTGTCTCCTGAGCAAAAATTATATCAGGTTGGAATTGATTAATAATTTGAAAAGTCATTTTTTATTTGATAGGATGATTCCAAACACGTACATTCCAACTTATTACATTAATCTGTTTATATGCCATACTATAATTTTATTCTAATTTACTTTATACATGTGCAGAACACATACCAATATGGGATGATCAAAAATGGTGGTGATGAATACAAACACATAAAAAACATGCATGCTCTGGAACCACCCAATGGGAAAAAACTCCTAACTCTAGACCCACCCACCCTCCCGAAAGCCTGAAAAAAAGGCAAGCGAACTAAAATAGAATACAAAGCCAAGGACTGCTCTGTCGGTCTCCTCTCTCCCTCCCCCTAGCCAGCACAAAAAAAATAAAATGACCTTGTAAGTAAGACAGTAAAGTCTCAGCAAAGGAAAGTATTTACATTCCATCATCTATTAAACAAAAAAAGAACCAAAATAAACTAATCTCTTAGAGAGAACAACCAGCACCATCTTCAGTTCTTAAATCTCTAAAAAAAGCTTTAAATTAGGTTATAAGATGCTATAATAAAACAGAGAAAAAAAGGTTAATAGTATATTTAGCCAAACTAAATTTGCAAAAATATTAATAAATAATATCATAAGTAATTAAACCCAAATTCAAATATATAAAATAAACCCTGTTAATAGGAGCAAACTACCAATTAGTTAATTAAGAAACAACAAAAAAAAACATCAAACCAAATATTGGATGAAAGGAACAAATCCCTTTATCCTCTTTTCTCAGTCAAATATCTGAATAGCCATTTAAACAGTCAAACTTGAACCATAAATCTTTTTTCCAAAAAAAAATCGAATAATATGCAATAATGAACAAGTCTTCTTATCTTCTCTTATTATTCTGTCAATGAAATATCCAAATAGCCTTCATATATCTTCTTTTCATATAATATACAGATAATCAAACAACTCTTCAGATAGCTCATTCAGTAGTGGCATCAGTAGCAGCAGCAGGTATAGTCTGAACAAAGTCCAGTGAGACTTTTGGATCAAAGAATGTGCAAGGAGGGGAATTAGGAGGAAAAACTTTAATTCTTGTCGGGTAACACAAAGAGGGAAACAGTTTCTTATCATATGCTTGTTTCATTACCAAAGCAAATTTTGATCTTTGTTCCATTACTTCTTTCCGATAATCTTCATAAAAATGGAGCTCAGACTCCTTAAATCTAAAAACTCTTTGTTTTCTTACCTGTCACATTATTTGATCTTTAATTTTAAAGTGATGAAAATGAACCAGAATGGATCTTGGTCTACTTGAATCCTTAAATTTCGAAGTAAATGCTCTATGTGCTCTTTCTATTGCAGGTGGCTGAGATAAAATAGTAGGAAATAGAGTATGGGAAAGCTTACCAAAGTAAACCATTAAATCTCCATCTTCAGCTCCTTCTTGTAATCCAACTATTTGTATGTTCTTTCGGCGAGACCTAGTTTCCAGGTCTATAATCTTATTTTGATATCTTTCCAAACGGGTTGTAGTTTCAGACAATCTTTGCTTAGTTAACTTCAGTTCCTCTTCATGTGTAATAAATTGAGTTTCCACATCTTTAAGTTTTCCCAGAAATGACTTCATTTCATTATTATTCTTTTCCAGTTAGTCTTTAATTGATCTATTCTGATCTTGAAATTGAATTCAGTGTCCAAGTGATATCTTCAGCCCATGACGGCACTTCACCAGATCTTTCCTTCGGCATCTTTCCTTTTCCATTACCTTTGTCACTAGGTTCAGACAGATTCTTCCCACTCCTCGTAGACATAGACATATTACTCCCCTTCAAGAATCAGCAAGTAAACATTTTAAATTCAAATTTTAAACTAGGGAAGAGAGAGAAAACTAAGAGTAGCACAAAATTACTGCTACTCCATCTACAGACAGAGGTGATTTCCTTACTTGTTACTATTGTAAGAAAGCTGGTCATGTTATGGCTAATTGATCCATACTGAAGAAGAAGGAAAAGGAGGCAGTCCCAGATGCTTGTATTCAGCGTTGTGAAACCCCTATAAACCCACAAGGGTCTGCACATTCTGATGAGGCTCAGTTAAGGACTGAGATGTCTGACTGAGTTAGGAAAGGATTCGATCTTTTTATGTCAGATGGGTTTGTGTCAGTGAATAAAAGGCCAACCCAGGTACCAGTGAAAATTCTTCGAGATACTGGGGCTTCTCAGTCACTTATGTTAGACAATGTTCTAAAGTTTGGTGATGAGACTGACACTGGTGAGGTAAATCTTATTAAAGGCATCAGGGGTGGCATGGTTTCTGCGCTGCTGCACAAGGTAACTTTAGAGTCAGGGTTAGTTTCGGGATCTGTTAAGATAGGACTATGCCCTAGTTTACCGGTGGAAGATGTTTTTTGTTGTTAGGGAATGACCTAGCAGATGGTAAAGTTGTTCCTGCAGTGTAGCTGACAACTAAGCCAATCACTGATGATGCAAAGATGGATTCTACCATTTATCCCTACTGTGCAGTAACTCGAAGTATGGCTAAAAGTCAGTCAATGCAGATAGTTCTGTGCAGCATGGTTCTGCTACCCATGACAGCCAAAATCGGGATTCAGGTTATGATGACTTGTCAGGGACTTTTCTGCCTTCATTGTTTAATCAGGATTCAGGTATTAAATTTGACGTGAAGGATTTCTGTCTGTCAAGGAAGGAGTTTAAAGCAGAACAGAACCGAGACCCTGAGACTGAAGCTTTATGAGAAACAGCTCTCTCAAATGATGAGATTAGGAAAGTGCCAGTAGGGTGTTATCTCAAGGATGGAGTGTTAATGAGGAAGTGGAGGCCACCTGCTATACCTGCAAGTGGGAAATGGGCAATCATTCACCAAGTTGTAGTTCCTAAAGTTTATAGGAATGAGATTTTAAATTTAGCCCATAGTATACCCTTAAGTGGCCATTTCGGTGTGAATAAAACTGTAAACAAGGTTATGAAAGAATTTTACTGGCCTAATTTGAGGAAAGACGTTGTGACCTTTTGCAGGACTTGTCACACTTGTCAGGTTGTGGGTAAACTTAATCAGGTCACCCCAGTGGCCCCACTCCAGCCGTATTCGGTGAACCCTTATCCAAAGTTATTGGATATTTCGTTGGCTTATTGCCAAAGGCTAAAGCTGGCCATCAGTATTTACTTACTATCATGTGAACAGCATCCAGATTTCCAGCAGCCATACCTCTCAGAAATATAAAGGCTAAAACTGTGTCAAAGGCTCTTATGAAGTTTTTCACTTTATTTGGTTTGCCTAAGGAAATCCAGTCTGATCAAGGAAGTAATTTCACATCTGGATTTTTCCAGCAGGTAGTTTATGAATTGGGAGCAAAGCAGACTACGTCGCCTGCGTACCATCCAGAATCACAAGGGGCTTTAGAAAGATTCCATTCTACCCTCAAAACAATGATTAAGACATACTGTGTTGACAATGAGAAGGATTGGGATGAGGGAGTTCATTTGCTTTATTTGCAGTAAGAGAATTGGTACAGGAATCACTGGGCTTTAGCCTATTTGAACTTGTATTTGGTCAGAGTTCAGGAAATTTGACTCAAGGAACAGTGAATTAATGAGGACATGCATGTCAGTTGGTTAGATTATGTTTTGAAATTCAAGAGCAGACTGTACAAAGTTTGCGAGGTAGCGAAACAAAACTTAAAGGTTTCTCAAAACAAAATGAAGCATTGGTTTGATAAAAAGGCTCATAAAAGGAATTTTCAAGTAGGAGATAAGGTATTGGTATTATTTCCAATGTTGACAAACCCACTTCAGGCGAAATTCAATGGACCATATGAAATAGTCTCTCAAATGAATTATGTAAATTATGTTGTCAAAACACCCAACCAATGAGGGTCAACACAGGTGGTACATATAAATATGTTGAAGCCTTATTTTGACAAGCAGGCACCATCTGTGAGTGTTTTTGTCAAAGCAAATAGGTCCAGCAACACTGGGAATGAATTAGTTGATCCAGCTGAGGTTTATTCTAAGACAAACATTGTCTCCATAAGATTAACAAATTCGACTATTTTAGAAAACATTGATAACAAGTTGGCCCATTTACAGCCACAGCAGCAATAACAAATGAAGGAATTAATTTTGAAGTTTAAAAATTTATTTCCTGATGTTCCAAACCGAACCACAGTCACATCACATGATGTGGATATTGGAGATGCCAAACCAATTAAGCAACACCCCTATCACATGTACATGGAAAAATGTAAAGTGGCTGAACAAGAAATTGAGTATATGCTGAAAAATGGTATTATTAGGCCTTCAGATTGGAGTTCATCACGTGTTATGGTACCTAAACCAGGTAGTAGTATCAGGTTTTTCACTGATTACAGAAAGGTGTGTGTTGGTGAGTGGCCTAGTGGGCAAGGCATCAGACTAGTAACCTGATGGTCACTGGTTCAAGCCTCAGCTGAAGTAGTGTGTTTGTGTCCTTGAGCAAGGCACTTAGCAACACATTGCTCTGTGACGTCACCGGTGCCAAGCTGCATGGGTCCTAGTGCCCTTCCCTTGGACAACATTGGTGGTGTGGAGAGGGGAAGGCCTGCAGATTTGGCAACTGCCGGTCTCCCATACAACCCTGCCCAGGCCTGCGCCCTGGAAACTCCAGGTGCAGATCTATGGTCTCTCGAGACCGATGGATGCCACCACCACCACAGAAAGGTGAATGCTGTAACAAAAACAGATGCTTATCCCATTCCTAGGGTGGATGATTGCATAGATAAGGTTGGAAAAGCTATGTTTCTTACAAGGATTGATATGTTGAAAGGGTATTGGTGTGTTCCTTTGATGGACAGAGGTAGAGAATATATAAATACAATGTTTTGCTGTTTGGAATGAAAAATGTTCCAGGAACATGCCAGAGAATGATTAATTCTGTAATTCAAGGGTGAGAACACACAGGTGCCTATATTGACGATTTAGTCATGGGAAATAACACTTGGGAAGCTCATATCTCTGCAGTAGAAAAGCTGTTTGATAGGCTTTCCAAGGCCAGCCTTACAGTTAACTTAGCTAAGAGTGAATTTGGCTGTGCTACTGTGACTTATCTCGGTTATGTGGTGGGTCAAGGTGAATTAGCTCCTGTTCAGGCAATTTCTGAAGTTCCCATTCCAACGGGTAAAAAGACTCTTAGGTTTCTGGGAATGGTTGGATATTATCATAAGTTCTATAAGAACTTTGCTGATATTCCTCTTCCTTTGACTAACCTCCTGAAGAAGGGTGAAAAGTTTATTTGGACAGAACTTCTTCAGGAGGCATTTGATCAGCTAAAAGCCATCTTATGTCATCAACCTATGCTCAGGGCACCTGACTTTGCAAAGCCATTTTCTATAGCCATGGATGCCAGTGATGAAGCTGCAGGAGCAGTGTTGTTACAAAGGGGTAATGATGGTGTTGAATATCCTGTACCTTACTTCTCAAGGAAATTTAATGAGCATCAACAAAATTATTCTACTATAGAGAAAGAGTTATTGTCACTTATTCTGGCTTTGCAGCATTTTGATGTTTGTTTTCCCAGCTCAGAAACCACTTGTGGTTTATACAGATCATAATCCATTAGTGTTTTTGATGAAGGTAAAGGACAAAAACAGAAGGTTGTTAAACTGGAGTCTGATTTTGCAAGAATATGATCTTATGATAACTCATATAAAAGGCAAGGACAATATAATTGCCGATTGTCTTTCCAGATGTTAAGCTTGCAATGTATTTTTAATAGTGAAGTAGAATCTAGTGTTTGTATACCTCCTTCCTTCTCCCATTTTGTTTTAATGTATGAAGTCAAATGTGTTTTAAGATTTGACAAAACCTTATACATGCTTGAAATGATTCTACTACTGTGACCTGAATTATATGCTTTTCTAAATAGCTCTATCAAACATATTTTAACCATCCTATTAACATTTTGTCGCATCTGTAAATACTGATAAAAGACTTGTTTTTCTAATAAGTGTTTCTCTTCAAGCATTTCAAAACTGAACAGTGTTCCTTCTTTCATTATATTGTAAGAATTATTATTTCTTCAGCTGTCCAGTCCTTAAATCTAGCATCCAGTTTATTCGGTGTAAGATCCGAGTCATATGCACACCTTTTAAGAATTGCAATATCTCCTTCTAGTTTATATTCTTTTATAATAGTTTTCCATATTTTATGAGTCCATTTCACCCATGGGTTATCAATAGTATTTATGTACCTTTGCAGGTTATCATCAGCCAAAATTGCCTGTATGGGGATGGGAAGTATACCCTCCTCAATGTTTTTCCATTGAGCATCATATGATGGGTTGTTCACAGCTCTCAACTGTGCTGCAAAATAATAATCTCTAAGAGAAGGTAGGCCTCATCCCCCCTTTTCCTTGGCTAATTGCAAAGTTTTGAGATGAACTCTAGGCCTTTTATCTTGCCATATATCTCTTGATAACATTTTGTTCCATTCATTGAATTGATTTTGATTATTCTTTATTGGTAGGGTTTGAAAGAGATATAATAGTCTGGGCAGTATATTCATTTTAATAGATCCAACCCTTGAACTGAAACTTTAAAAAGGAATAAGGTTCCATCTTTTTGATTATATCTTCCTTAATTTTTTTATATATAGGCTGATAATTGCATTCTGATAATTTTGCCAAATCTTTGGGCATAATGATGCCCAAATATTTGAAAGGCTCTGTTTGCCATGCCCAGGGATATCTACTTTCAATTTCTCTTGGTGGGCTCTAGTTATATGAAAGTAATTGGGTTTTATCTATATTCATCTTGTATCCTGATAATTGAACATATTGTTCAAAGGATTGCATCAATTTAGGTAAAGAGTATGTTGGTTGTCCTAGATAGATCAAAATGTCACCTGCGTAACAGGCCAATTTATGCTCTGTCCCTTTAATAGTAATTCCCCTGATATCTTCATTATGTCTGATGTATTGAGCTAACGGTTCCAGATATAATGCGAAGAGTAACAGTGAGCATGCACAACCCTGTCTCGTGCCCCTTTCTAGGGTAAGACTATTTGATAAATATCCATTGATTTTAATCCTAGCAGTAGGGTTGTCATATAGTGTCTGTATAGTTTTAATAATTGTGTCATGGAAACCAAATCTATGTAAAACTCTGTAAAGAAAATTTCAATTAACCGAATCAAATGCCTTTTCAGCATCCACACTTATCACTATTGCTTTGATTTTATTTTATTTGTATATGATCCATGAAGTGAAGTATCCTTTGTATATTGTCTTGTGTTTGGCATTGTTGTATAAAACCGATCTGATCATTACGTATCAGTATGAGTAGAAACTCCTCTAATCGTTTGGCTATGATGGAGGTAAATAAACCATAATCTACATTAAGAACGGATATTGGTCTAAATGACCTACATTCCATTTTATCTTTGCCTTCTTTCGGTATAGCTGAGATTATCGCTTCCTTCCAACTGGGTGGCATTTGTGCCTTTTTTAGAGCCCAGTTCAGTGTGGGGAGTAAGATAGGAATTAATTAATTTTTAAATTCTTTGTACCACTCTGCCGTGTACCCATCTGATCCTGGTGACTTGCTTAATTTAAGCCTACTAATTGCAGCTTTTAATTCAACTTCAGTTATGTCAGCAGTCATCATTCTATTTTGTTCTTTGCTTAAAGTGGTTAACTCCAGAGAATTCAGGAAGGTGTCAATTTGGGTGATGCTTCCCCCTGGAACTTTGGAACATAGAGTTTTGTACAACACTTCAAAAGCTTCTTGAATTTCACTTAGCTTATTTCTTTTAATCATTTTTATTCTTGGATTCCTAATTCTATGAATTGTATTTTCTACTATCTTTTTTTTTCCATTTTCCATGCCAGTATTTTCATAGACTTAGACCCACTTGCATAATCTCTCTGTTTCAGAAACATTAAATTTTTCCTGATTTCTTGAACAGCTAAACTATTAATTTAATTCCTAATTTTTAAAATTTCATCTAATATATCCTGTGCCAAATTCAATGTGTTTTTTCAGCCTATTTTGTAATTCCTCTAATGTTTTATTCCTTATTTTTTTCGTATATGAATATATCACTATAATTTTCCCTCTTAAAACAGCCTTCAGAGTATCCCATAGAATGGGAGGTGAAACCTCTCCATTATCATTGAATTCTAAATAAAGACCAATTTCTTTTTTAATTTGTTCCTTAAAGTACAGATCATTGAGTAGACTTGAATTTAGTTTCCAAATAGTATTCTTTGGTTGTAGGTCAAAATCAACAGATAAATATATAGGTGCATGGTCACTTATATCTATTGTCCCAATTCCACAGGTGTTTATTTTGTCTTTGTCTTTTCCAAATGTTATTAAATAGTCTATCCTTATATATACAGAATAGGCAGAAGAATGAGTGTAATCCGCTCTGTTGGGGGAAAGGTCGCTCCATATATCAGTTAAACCACCATCCTCAAAAAGTGTATTAACTTCCTTATGTAAGGATTTTGTTTCATAGGTTTTTCTATTGGAAGAGTCTAACTTTGGTTGTAATTGTAAATTAAAGTCTCCTCCACATATCAGGAGACCTTCTGTTTCCGTTAACATAATAGTAATAATTTTATGAAAAAAACTAGTATCACTTCATGTGGGTGTGTATATATTCAATAGAGTAATTGAATTTCCATCTATATTCCCCCTTACCAGAATATATCTGCCCTCCTTATCTCCCATTTCGAATACTTTTTCAAAATTTAGCTTGTTTGAGATAAGAATAGCAACTCCTCTCCTATGTCCTGATTTATAGGAGGAGAAAAACAAATTAGTGAAGCTCATTCTCTTTAGTTTTTTATGGTCATTATCACTTAAATGAGTTTCCTGTAAATATACTATATGGGCTTGTTCATCTTTCATTTTGGATAAAATTCTGTTTGATTGGATTTAATAGCCCATTAACATTAAAAGAAATAAATTTTACCTTGTCCTTAGCCATCTGTACTTATCTGTCAATTTATCAATGAAATTGTATGGCGGTGCTGGCTCAAAGGGCCGAATGGCCTACTCCTGCACCTATTGTCTATTGCATTCCTAAAGAGGGCTGCTCAGTCACCCAGGTAGACGCCAAGTTTCACTACTGCTTCAGTCAGCGAAAACGACCACTAGACCTGAGCCGCCTGTGTGCAGTTGTGTGACTACAGCTCCCAGTGTACCTATACCTGCTGCTTCATCGCTCACCCATCGCCACAGGACTTCAAAGGTTATGAGGGTGGTGATGATGACAGTGTCAAGACTAGCGCATGATTTGGATTTGAGTAAGGGAGAATTGTGCAGCATCAGCCTCTCTCTCTCTTCCCAATTCCCATTTGGATCCAGTGGCAAGAGCCAAGATGGCTGGAGATGGGAATAGGCACAGTGGATGACCAGGACATCTTCTGTGTCTTGTGCTCTACACGTTCCATGCTTGCATTAGATTACAGAGTACCTGGAGGCACATGACAAGATAGGACAAAGCCAGCATGGTTTCCTGAAGGAAAAACCTGTCTGACAAACCTACTGCAATTTCTCAAGGAAATTGCAAGGTAGACAAAGGTGATGCAGTAGATGCAGTTGGATTTTCAGGTCTTTGACAAAGTGCCACACATGAGGTCGCTTTGCAAGGTGTTACGTATTCAGGCAACAATAAATATACGAGTTTGGCAAGGGTTCTTTATAAAAAAAACAACACGTTTATTAAACACAGAAAACAAACCCCCCCCAAAAGTAAACAAACACTAACGTAACCGGAAACAGCTGCTGTGCGGCAGCCCAAACAGTTCTCGAAGCGATGTTGCAAAAACAGTTCTTTAAAGTGGTATTGCCAAAAGTTCGATATGCTCACAGTCCATTTAAAAAAGGAGAGACTTTATAAGACGATTTAAATTCTCTTTCACGTTGCTTTGCTTCGATCCCCGGCGTCGAACTTCCCACGAAGAATTTACGAAACGAAACGGCTTAAAGGCACTGACCTTTCCTTCCTCACTATCCTCAATCCTTTCTGGTAATCCCAGGGATTAACGCGAGAATAGTCAACGAAATCCTTCCGAATAAGGATCAAATAAAGGCCGAACCCGTTTCCCCGTAGAAATCGATTCTCCTTGAGCCTTAACTCCCAAACTCTGATCTTCACTCTCCACTAATTCTCAAACTAGCAGAATTGTAAAGAACCTGCTGGCAATGACCTTTTAAACTTTAGGCATTAGATAAAACTTCATCTTTCAACTAAACTGTGTCATCACATTAAATCACGCAGTGGCATGAAGTCAACTTGGCAAATCCAGCCACGAACTGCCCCTCCTCACAGGGTGGGGTCTTCCTTTTATAACCTGAAAAAAACCTGTCACATCTCTACTGGCGGGAAAAATGACGTCACTCCACCATCACAAGACCATTACCTCAAGTCCAGTATAGCTTCAACCTGTCACGTGACAAGGGTACCACTGTCATGTGTCACGAGTACGTAACAAAGGTAAGAGCCCATGGAATTGCAGGGAAATTACTAGCTTGGGTGGAGCATTGGCTGATCGGCAGAAAACAGAGTGGGAATGAAGGGATCCTATTCTGGCTGACTGCCAGTTACCAGCGGAGTTCCACAGGGATCAGTGTTGGGACTGATACTTTTTATAATGCACGTCAATGATTTGGGCAATGGGATTCATGGATTTGTGGCTAAATTTGCCGATGATACAAAGATAGGTGGAGGTGTGGGTAGTGTTGAGGAAACAGAGAGCCTTAGTTTAAGTCAATGGGCTGAGAAGTGGCAAATGAAGTACAATGTTGGAAAGTGTATGGTCATGCACTTTGGTGGAAGAAATAAACGAGCAGACTATTATTGAGATGGAGAGAGAATTCAAAATGCAAAGCGACTTGGGAGTGTTTGTGCAGTATACCCTAAAAGTTAAACTACAGGTTGAGTTGATGGTGAAGAAGGTGGATACAAAGTTTGCATTCATTTACAGAGATATAGAATACAAGAGCAGGGATGAGATGTTGAGGGTCTGTAGGGCAATTGTGAAACCACACTTCTGAGTATTGTGTCCAGTTCTGTGTTCCTTATTTTAGAAAGAATATACTGACATTGGAGAGGGTTAGGGGAAAATTCACGAGAATGATTCCAGGGATGAAAGGGTTACCATGTGAGGAACACCTGGCAGCTCTTGGGCTGTAATACCTGGAATTTAGGAGAATGAGAGTGGATCTCATTGAAACACTTCAAATGTTGAAAGGTCTGAACAGATCAGATGTGGCAAAGTTATTTCCCATGTTAGGGGGAGTCTAGGACAATAAAGGCATGGTTCCAGGATTTAGAACAGAGATGCAGAGAAGTTACTTTCATCAGAGGGTGGTAAATCTGTGGAATTTGTTACCATGAGGTTGTGGAGGCCAAGTCATTGGGTGTACTTAGGGAAGAGATAGATAGGTTCTTGATTAGCCAGGGCATCAAAGGGTATGGGGAGAAGGCAGATGAGTGGGGATGACTGGAAGAATTGGATCAGCCCATGATTGAATGGCTGAGCACTCGGTTGGCCAAATGGCCTACTTCTGCTCCTATATCTTATGGTCTAACCCTGTCTGCTTCTTGCTTCCTAAACCATAAACTTTCTTCCTCTTGACCAGGTGCTCCACATCTCATCAACAATGATTCCCTCACCCTACCATTTTTTCCCTGCCTCAATGGAAGAAGCAGTCCCCAGCAAGTGCTCCCAAAAGAACCTTTGCATTCCTGTCGTGCATTTCCAAGTACACTTGTTCCCAGTTTATCCCCTAAATTCCTGCCTAATAACATTATAATTCCCCTCCCCCAATTAAATATTTTCCCATCTGGTCAGGGAGTTGAAACGGTCTCTGAAATAGTCTCCCACAGAGAGTGACCACCTGATCTGGTTCATTACCAAGTCCTAATCCAGTCAGTTCAAAGTGATTGAACAGAACAAAGTGGTGCATCAAAACTGAAGCTAGACACCTCCTCTGTAGATGCCTTTCAGTGGTGAGCCAATCTTCACTCCACTACTATTATTCTGGACTAGGAGAGCCTGTCTGCATTTGCCAAGAGTTTTGCAGGACTTCAAACACTTGGTGCCCTGGTGTGCTGAGCTGACCAGGTGTTATTACATGCTGAGATGGTGAGATCTCACAGATCTGTGTCCAATGTTGGAAAGAACTGCTAGTGGGTGAAGTCAACGTCAAAGTATATTTATTGTCAAAGTATGTATGCAGAATACAACGCTGAAATTCGTCCTCCCGCAGGCAGCCATGAAACAAAGAAACACCGTGGAGCCCATAAAGAAAACATCAAACACCAACATGAAAGGAACAAATTGCGCAAACAGCAAGGGAACACAAATATCAAACATCAAACCAGTAGTATTCAGTTCAGCACTGTGCTGTTAATCAATGTAGGGTATTCTATGCCGAAGCACCCCAGTCCACATCCATTGCCCCGATCAAACTGCTCAAAAACAAAAGTAACCAGAATCCAGAAATGTGCAACATAAACCTCAAATTCCCCCACAAGAAGTCCACACTCATTTATCAATCCTGGAAACATAGATCCCAAGACTTCTGCACAGTAACTCATTGTTAACATCAGCACATCCAGTATTTGGTGGGATCATGTAAGTTCCCCCCCCCCCCCCCACCCATATTGTTCGTGTTACTTTCTGTACAACATCCATTTAAAATGTTAGTATATCAATTGCCAGTTAATGAGACTCCAAGATACTGGGGGTTGCATGTGTGCACACAAATACAGAGGGATATAGTGAGTAGGCTGCCAAACCCCAGATCCAAACAGCTTTGGACTTCAAGCTCCAATTCTGACATATTGCTTCAACAAAGTGTCAAGTATCAATTCAAGCATCTCAAGGAAGGCATGTTGAAGGGTCTTGGCCCAAAACGTCGACTGTTGATTCCCTCCGCAGATGCTGCCTTACGTCCCGAGTTTCTGCAGCGTTTTGTGTGTGTTGCCAGGACATTACCTGCATGGATACTTTTTGCATCATCTAATTACGGAAATGGTACAGGTAGCAAAATTAGAGGATTGGTGTCAGGATGTATTAGTAACACACCTTCCAAATCAGGTCCCACCATTCTGCAGGATGACAGGATGACCTTTATGTGCAAGGCCAAAGAAAATGGGAAACTTTCTCCTGAACCTGTTCAGGCAATCAGTTAATTGTAAGGTGCATGGGAGTGGACGGGGAGAGGGAGGGAGGGAGAGAAAGAAAGGAAATGAAAAATGAGGGAGAGAAACAAGGGAGGGAAAGAGAAGAGAGAGAAAGAAAGGAGGAAAGAGAGACAGCAAAAGCAGAGAGACAAGATGGCTGGAGGGGAGGGGGAAGAAATGACAGCAGGTGAGTTTGAGGAGGGAGAACAAGACAGGAGGGATTAGATATCCATTCAGACATAAAACCAGATTATTAGCAAGAAGCTGAACTGGTATTGCAAATCAGCTAGCATCAGCTCTGTCTTTATTTTAAAAAGGTTTATTGGACATCAAAAAGAAACAAACTGAGGTTTATGTTAAACTTGAACATAAAAAGTATTAAATTCCAATCACATCTTGGTTTGTGGTCCTTCTATAAGAGCTGTCATGCACACTGTTGTCAGATGCTCAGAACCTCCCAGATCGTTCACGATCCTTGGAACGCCTACGATCACGGTCTCGATCCCGGCCACCGCGGCCTCCACGCTCACGTGACCTGGAGCGCTTGCGCTCACGAGATCTTGATCTTGATCTGTGTCTATTACAAAGTACAAAGCCATTAAAACAACATCAAAACAAGCAGAAAATGCTGAAAGTACTCTGGTCACTATGCTGACTGGAAACAGTAACAGTGCTTATGCTTGCCCTGGTGGGCAGAGCAATGGCAGATTGAAATTAATTCTGATAATTGACATGACAAAGTCAAGTAAGAATAGTAATGGCAGGACAGACACAATAATGGATTGGGTCCTGGGGAGCACCAAGGAACACAAACCCAACTATTTCTAAAGTTGGCAAGATGCATAGGGTGTTGTTGAAGGCATACGAAATACTTAGCTTCATTATCTGGAGCACAGAATATAATACAATCATATAAAACAAAATGTGGACAATTCTGGTCACCACACCAAAGGAAAGATGTGATTGCACTGAAGAGGGTGCAGAGAAGACTGTTGCTTTAGGTGGAGCATTTCAGTTAGAAGGGAGGACAGGATAGGTTGGGTTTGTTATACTTGGAATGGAGCTGAGGGAGAACCAGACAGGTACAGTACTACACAAACGTCTTAGGCTTACATACAGTTGCGAGAAAAAATTTTGTGAAACCTTTACAATTACCTGGTTTTCTACATTAACTAATCAATCATAAAATGTGGTCTGAGCTTCATCTAAGTCACAATAATAGGGAAATGTAATCTGCCTAAACTAATAACACAAATAATTGTACTACTTGTCAACACTGAGTACACTATTCAAACAACTGCAGTCTAGGTTCAAAAAAGGATGTGAAGCTCTGGGATGAGACCTTCTACAAAAGTTATTTGGAGTCAGGTGTTCCAGTCAATGAGATGAGATTGGAGGTGCGGGTTGTCGAGGCACACTGTCCTATAAAAGAAGACAGATCAAGTCAGGTTACTGACAGAGCCTGCTTTTCAAGAAAGATCTGTTTATGTGCACAATGCTTCGATCAAAACAAATTCCAGAGGACCTTAGAAGAAGAATTGTAGAGATGCATGAAGCTGGAAAAGGCTACGAAACATTTCTAAAGACCTGAGTGTTCATCAGTCCACAGTAAGAGAAATTGTCTACAAGTGACAGAAATTCCGTACTATTGCTACTTTCCCTGGGAGTGGGCATCCTGCAAAGATCACACCAAGAACACAGTGTTCGATGCTGAAGGAGGTGAAAATGAACTTAATGATAACAGCAAAAGACCTGCAGAAATCATTAGAACTTGTTGAAGTCTCTGTTCATGTGTCCACTATAAGGAAAACACTGAACAAGAATGGTGTTCAAGAAAAACCACAGAAAAAACCACTACTCTCCAAAAAAACACAGCTGCATATCTCAAATTTTCCAAACAACCACCTGGATGTTCCAAATCACTTCTGGGACAATGTTCTGTGGACAGATGGGACAAGATTGAACTTCTTGGCAGATATGCACACCAACACTGAAACCTCATCCCAACTGTGAAGCATGGTGAAAGGAGCATCATGGTTTGGGGCTGCTTGCTGCTTCGGGGCTTGGACAGCTTGCAATCCTGTTCTGAGGGAACAGTACATTTTACAGGAGAACTTCAGGGTAGTGGGTCCATCATCTGAAGCTTAATATAATTTGGATGATGCAACAAGACAATGAGCCGAAATACACACAAGTGTAAATCAAAAAGAAAATGGTTTAAAAAGAAGAAAATCGGTGTTTTGGACTGGCTAAGTAAGAATCCAGACCTTAACCCAACTCTAATGTTGTGGCAAAACCTGAAAAGGGCAGTTAATGCAAGGTATCACAGAAATATCAATGAACTGAGATGGCTTTCTGTGGAAGAATGATCTAATATTCCTCATCGGCATTGTGTAAGTCTGATCGCCAGCTACAGGAGGCGTTTGGTGGAGGTTACTGCTGCTAAAGGAGATTCTACCAGTTATTAAATACAAGGGTAACCATACTTTTTCCAGCCTGGACTGTGAATGATTAAACAATGTGTTCACTAAAAGCATGAAATGTACAATTGTTTGTGTGCTATTAGTTTAGGCAGATTGTGTTTGTCTGAACTTAGATGAAGATCAGACCACATTTTATGTGTAATTAATGCAGAAAACCAGGTAACTTTTTCACGCAATATATATAGCTATATATAGCTAAGGTGCCCAAGACATTTTCACAGTACTGTAGTGATTTTATGTACTTTGTACTACTGCCACAAAAAAAAACTTTCACGACATATGCGAGTGATAATAAACCTGATTGAGATAAGGGACTCTATCATGGACTGAAGAGTGAGAAGGGGCAGGGAGAGTGGAATCATATTTGGGAAAGTAGGAAATGGAGAGCAGAGGGAGCAGAAGCGCCAGAGAGACATTCTGTAGTGATCAATAAACCAAATGACATTGCCTGGTGTTTCAGGGCTGAGTGTGTCTGCATCTGTGCCACCCTCCCAATCACTGGCACTCCTTTTCTGCCAGCTGTTGCCCACCTCTCCATGCCATTCCCAACATCCTTCGCTCCCATCAGATTTACAAACTCACTCTCCACTCCTGACAAATACAGTATGGTGCAAAAGTCTTAGGCACCCTGGCACCACAATCTCGTCGAGCAATAACAATAAAGTTCTATTCTATATATATTTATATAGAATAGAATAGGCATATTTATATATGTGCCTAAGATCTTTGCACAGTACTGTATGAAGAATTAGAATGGAAATGAATAATGTAAATATAGGAAGCATTCCTACTTTAAAAGCAGCTAAAACTAGATGGCAAAGGGGAAGAGGATCATTGGGCAGCTAAGGAATAATTTCTCAGTGGGTGATTGGAGTCTGGAACGTATTGCCTGGTTGGGTGGAGACAGGAATTGTCACATCTACGCAAGATCTAAACAAGCACTTGGACTGCCAAGGTAATGCAGAGACAGATGGCCAATATGGATGTGGTATGCTCTACGAGTGACATTTCTCAGAGAAATGGGGTATGGGGTTAGTGATGGAAAGCAGCGTCCAGAAGGGCATGCCCACGGCCCATGTTAGGTTGTAAAATTCCGAGGAGTGAACATCCGCCAAGAGCTTGTCCTGGTTCCTGGTCCAACCACGGGCAAGAAAGCTCATCAGTACCTCTACTTCCAAAGAAGGATAAAGAAATTTGGCTTGTCCCTGTCAACCTGCTCCAATTTTTATTAATGCACCACAGAAAGCATTCTATCCAGATGCATTATGGCTTGGTATGGTATCTGCTTGGTTAGTGACCACAAGAAACTGCAGTCTTCCCTATATGGACACTGTCTATTGTCAGTAAAGCAGCCAGTATGATCAAAGACCTCAATCATCTCAGACAGTCTCTGTTCTCCTCTCTCCCCTCTCCCATTGTGTAGAGCAGATACAAAAGCCTGAAAGCACATACACAAGGACAGCTTATAACACTTTTAAATAATTCCCAAGTACTTGGACTTTTGACCTCACAATTTACCTCACAGAACAGGCCCTTTGTCCCATGATCTACTCTAACACTTCCCTCCAACATAGTTCTCTGTTTTCCTTTCATCCATGTGCCATACCCCATTATGATCTTGCACCTTATCGTTTACCTGCACTTTCTCTGTAGCAGTCACACTTCATTCTGTGTTTTTATTGTTTTACCTTGTACTACCCACTCCCATTGCTCAGTGTAATGAACTAATCTTATGAACAGTATGCAAAACAAGCCTTTCACTGGATCTCAGTACATGTGACAATAAAAAACAAATTCCAATTTCCTGGTTAGATGGGCAGAAATATTCTGCAACTTGAGGTAGGACAGCACTTTGTCCTCCCACTGTGCCCACCAGCTGACAGCCCACAGCACAGGCACAATCTGCCACCCTTATCACCTCAACTACAAGTACAGACAGCAAGGCAGCACATTTACAGCTCCACACCTGAAAGTCCCAGAAAACACCAGCCAATGTTTTCTTTATTCACAGCATTGCATTAAATATCAGGTCTCCCATCAGCATTTGAAGCTCCAGAGAAAACAATTCAGACTTGGCCAATCCCACCTTATAGCTAATAAGACAGCTTATAACGGTCTCTCATCGCAACAGCGTGCTGGTGAACAGTAGTATCCTGCTCTCCAATATTTCCATCTCAGTCTCAGATCCACAGCCCAAACTGATGCCATTGTACTTACCCTGTGGACAAGCACATTTTCCCCTGGTTCAACTATCATCCTCTGCACTGAAAAGCACACTCATTATATCAGCAGCTTCTCCTCCTGCTACACCTCTGAACAAGAATATTTCTAACACTATTTACAAGATATCTACCAAATTCCTTTAATGGAAGTATCCCATCTCCAGTACAACATCAAACAGTCAAGAATTGATTCAATTTCTTCCCATCTGATTTCAAACTTTTCTAATGTTGCATAATTGCTAACACCTCAGTAACACTACTCTGCACCATTCCATATAGTTGAAATATCCTTTTGATAATGGAGGAAAGGGGGAGATGAAAATAGCACTGAGTTGTGCATAGTGCCAGAACACACTCCCAAGTCCTTCCTGAAGTTCATGCATGAACTACAGCTGCCCAGAAGACTAATCTCCAAGCACAAGGTCCCTGAACAGACCACACCACTGCCTCTCCCAACAGAGGCCATCACTGATGAACTTGGGAATCTGCTCAAGACTCTCAATCACATTAGTGAGCAAACACGTTGGCTTCCCTGATGCTCAATGTAAATATGGCTGATTCAGAAACAGGAATCTCAGCCTTACAGGCAGGCAAGGACATTATTGCTGGCCCTGATTCATACTTAAGTCAGGGGAATCAAAGTCACCCATAAGCTTTCACCTACACAGTGCACTGGCATAGCAAAGGACCACTGTCACTGCCAACCCTTCAGCCCCAGACACTCACTGCCTGCCCTTCAGCCCCAGACACTCACCGTCTGCCCTTCAGCCCCAGACACTCACCGTCTGCCCTTCAGCCCCAGACACTCACCGTCTGCCCTTCAGCCCCAGACACTCACCGTCTGCCCTTCAGCCCCAGACACTCACTGTCTGCTCTTCAGCCGCCGCCCTATAGTCTCAGCAGAGTGGAGCAGGGGACCACAGTAAGCGTGTAATTCAGCACAACACAGCATCGGTCCCGAGACAGGCCGGTGCCATGCTCACTGACACATAACACAGCAGAGTTGGGAGTAATCACTGAAATTGGGACAATGAGGGGTTCTACGGGCATCTCCATACTGAGTGTGAGTGGTGTGCTAGCCAGGATCACTGTCTGATTCCCAGTCATCTCCAACCCACTTTAGGGGCACTCATCTCCCTTCCTCCCAAATACTTAACTAGAATGGAATTAGTCTGATGCATGTCATTGCCATTCAGACTGAAGAAGGATCTTACTCACCTGATGGCAGCCATTAAGTGCTTTGGGGTGATGGTTAGCAGCCGTTTGTCCCCAGACGAGGTCACACGGCTACCGTGCTGCTGGCTGAAATACATGGGAAATGGTGATGCATTGTGGTTAGAACATAACATCAGTAATTACACTTGGAATGGAGGTAGCCTCGATGAGTGGGAGAGCAGAGGGGCAAGAGGCAGGCTCACTATCGGTTTTCCAGTCCAAGTATCTGACTTCCACCATCAACTGCCGTCTCATCAGGACAGTCTGAGGGTCTCTGCTTCTTCCTTGATCTGATCCTCACCCATCACCTTCCTCCATCTGCCTCACAGTAAACACTATTCACCCCATCTTTGAAGTCCAGATGAGTGCAAGCAATGCCCCCTGGGACAGTGAAACATTGTATACCTTCTTTTTATCTAAAGGACCAGTGGGCTTTATGATTGCTTTCTTCTATCAGGACTACAAACTTTTCAACTTTACTGGCACCTTCGCCCCCTTGACTGGTCTCTCACTCCTCTCTCCATCTCCAGAAACATTCAGAACATGCCATGATGCCAGTCCATGCTGAATTAGTCTGCTCTCCTTAAGCAATATTATTCTAGAGGTCTTCCTTTCCCCATCACTGACCACATCTGCTTACTTCCAAGTGCACTTTCACCACTGTGCTTCCCTCAATGAAACATAAGTGTTCTCCATCCAATATTCTTCACTGTCAGTGTTATCACCAACCACTACCAATCTGCAGTACTAGCAGACACTCCTTTCCCTCATCACCCCATGTTCTGTAGAGCAGTTCCTTCTACAATACCATGGTGTACACGGTCACCCCAAATCCCACTGCTCCTCTAAAAACAAATACAGGCATCTACAACCCACCTTTCTTCCTCATTCAGTGATATTATTTGACTCTGCTCACAATGTGGTATTTTCTACATTACTGAGACCAAATAGTGATTTGGTACCCAGTCTGTAGAACGTGTTTAGTGCATGAACAGAATCAAGCTTCCAGTTGCTTGTCACTAAAATTCCACCCACTCTGCACCTCATAACCTCTCAATGCAAGCTTGACTGAACCATTTAACAATGGTTGCCAATACAAGACCATGGTAGATCACATCTAATCAATACAGTTATTCAAGAAAGTTACCAAGAAAGTTGATGAAGGCAAGGCAGATGTCTACATGGACTTTAGCAAGGCCACTTGACAAGGTCCGGCATCGGAGATTGGTCAAGAAGGTTCAGTCCATCGGCATTCAAAATAAGGTAGTAAACTGGATTAGGCACTGGCTTTTTGGGAGAAGCCAGAGAGTGGTAGTAAAGCGTGACAAGAGGCCTGTGACTAGTGGAGTGCCACAAGGATTGGTGCTGGATCCATTGTTTTGACATCTATATCGATGATTTGGACAATAATGTGGTTAAGTGAATCAGCAAATTTGCGGATGACACCAAGATTGGGGGTGTAGTGGACAGTGAGGAGGCTATCACAGCTTGCAGTTGGATTTGGATCAGCTGGAAAAAAGGCAGATGGAATTTAATGCATAAAAGTGTGAGGGGTTGCACTTTGATACAAGCAATCAGGGTAGATCTTACACAGTGAACGGTAGGGCACCGAGGAGTGTGGTAGAACAAAAGGATCTGGAAATACAGGTCATTTGTTCAATGAAAGTGGTGCCACAAAAGATAAGAGTCCTAATGAAAACTTCTGGCACATTGGCCTTCATAAATCAATGAATTGAGTGTACGGGATGTTATGTTGAAGTTGTACAAGATGTTGGTGAGGCCTAACTTTGAGTATAGTTTGCAGCTTTGGTCACAGGCAAGACGTAGACAAGGTTGAAAGAGTACAGAAAAAAATTACAAGGATGTTGCTGGGACTGCAGGACTGGAGTTATTCTGTTAGGACTTTATCCCCTGGAATGTGGAAAATTGAGGAAATTTAATAGAGGTATACAGAGTTATAAGGGGTATAGATGGGGAAAATGCAAGCAGGCTTTTTCTACAGAGGTTGGGTAGGATTACAGCTGGAGATCATGGGTAAAGGGTGAAAAGTACATATGTTTAAGGGAAACTATCTTCACTCAGAGGGCTGTGGGTATGGAACAAACTGCCAGTGCAAGTGGTGTATGTGAGCTTGATTTCAACATTCCTCTTGAAATTTGTATAGGTGCATGCATGGATGGCAGGGTATAGAGTGCTATGATCTCTGGGTGCAGGTTGATGGATCTAGGCGTTTAAATGGTTTACCATTTAAAAAGGAAGGCTTGCTTCTGCACTATTCTTTTCTGTGACTGAGTCCCATTTACATTCCAAAATTCATTCCAGTTCCTTTTATCCCATTACACCATCCCTTTGTACATTTAATGTTCCCACACACTGTCTATCCAGTCATCCACCATGTAGTCATTCTGTTCCCTCACTTCAAACATTTAACTCGCCAAGGGTTTTCCTGTTCCAGTGGAAGGTCACATTTGATCAGATACTGTCTGAAGAGAGTGGCCATGGCTATTATCTTCAAGGGGCAGCTCATTCAGCTGATCTTGATATAAGTGTGAATTTAGTGCAAGACAGACTAATACTGAAGATAGCAACATCTTAATTTAAATCCTTAGGCACCAGATACTTCAGTATTGAATTGGAGGTAGAGAAGGTATGGGATGGGCTGCAATGTTGCCTGGAATACAGAAACGCAAGACTGAGGCTTCTGTTATTAGAATGCAGATTATGGGGCAATATGACAAAGAAATGACAATTCTGAAACGGTTAGCAGATAGTTTACAATGGGTTCAGAATGAAGATAGGGGCAAGTTTAAATGTAGGATAGCTGTATTGTCTTTGGAGCTCAGAGGAAAGGAGTCTCTTGCAGAGGTTACAGTTAGCAGGTGGCCAAAGGAATGTGGGAAAGTGACTAATGAATGGATGTGGACTATTTGGTCAGAAAGTTAAACACTGGCTATCAGATTGGGTTGTTCCCACACTGCAATTTATACTGAGTTTATTGGACCAGTTCCACACATTCAGCATATCTGTCTGCAGTTTGTGCATGCACGGAGGAAGGGGAGCTTGTATACCAGTTAAGTAGTTATATCCTCACGTATGCCTGATGCAGACTGCTGGGCCTCTGACTGTGTCTGCACATGATTCAAAGACTTCTATCACACATGCATTACTGCCAAAACTGCACTTGCAGCATTCACATGCACGAGTGGCCACGAGAAAAAAAACATAAAACTGACCTCTTGCGACGGCGTCCATAAAGCTCACGGCGTAACTCCCGTGAAATCGGTTTCAGGTGCATGAAGTTACAGAAGCCCCCCCGGGTGCATTCCCTGTAAAACAAACATTACACGGCTTAGCAAAATCAAGACAGGTATAGTCAAGACCCTTCAGCCCTTCACTCCCATCATGCTCCAATCCCATTCACCTTATCCTGCCACCTCCTGCTTCTCCATCTAATTCATACCAAGCAAAGAGAGGCCATTCAGCTCAACAAATCCACACCAATCAGTTGGTACCCATCTGTATTAATCCCAGCTCCCAATAGAAACTTGTAGCCTGCTATGCCTACACAACCAAAGTGCTCACCTAAACACTTGTTAAACTCTGCCAACAACTCTACCTGCACCACTTGCTAGGTCAGCTGGCTTCCAGGGGCCACCTGGAAGGTAGTACTGTGTGGTTAATAGGAAGAGGAGTGGTAACTCAAGAAGTCATGAAGGGAATGATGGAATATGAAAGTAGGCAAACCAATAATATTAAAGAGGATACCAAAAGTTTCTTCAGATACATAAAGCTTAAAAGAGAAGCGAGAGTGGATATTGGACCACTGAGAAACGATGCTGGAGGTAGTAATGGGGAGTAACAAAATAGCAGATGAGCTGAATAAGTATTTTGCATCAGTCTTCTCCGTGGAAGACACTAGATAAGAGAGATACTTCATTGATCTCAAAGGAAATTGCAGTGTCACAGTAGCATTACAAGTGCACAAATATGAATATTAGAAAAGTAGAAAGAATAAAAATAAGTTACTACAAAGTCTAACAGGGGGTGGGGGGGGGGGTCATAACTTCCCTGGATATACAGGGAGGTTAACTTATTATAGAGCCTAATGGCTGAGGATAAGAATGACTTCATATAGTGCAGTTGTCTTAGTCTATTAGTAAAACTGCTCCCCTGTTTAGCTAAGGTGGCATGCAGAGAGTGAGAAAAATCCTAGGATTATCAGGATTTTCCACAGGGTCCTTTGATTAGAAAGGTTGTCGCTGTTATAGGAGTCAAATCGGACACACTGGAGGCTGGGGTAGAATAGTTTATTGAGCCTGTTGGCATTCACTGAGTTGATGCCATTGCCCCAGCACACCATCGATTAGGAGATTATACTGACCACAATAGCCTGGTAGAACACGTGAAGGAGAGGCTTGCTTACTCCAAAGGACCTCAGTGCCGGTGCTCCACTCAAGTCTGTCATCCAGGTGCACTCCAGGTACTCCTAGGTCCTCAGCACATCCACATCATCAAATGTATCAGGGAGCAGTGCAGGCTTAGTCTTCTTAAAGTCCATCACCATCTCCTTTGTCATACTGATGTTGAGCAACAGATGATTCAGCCTGCACCATTTGACAAAATCCTTCACCGGGGACCTGTATCCATCCTCCTATTTACTTTATTGCGGGAGTCATCACAGAATTTCTGCAGATGACATGACTCAGTGAGGTATACAGGGTAAGCAGGGAGGGAGGCAATACAATCCCTGGTGCTGCTTATAGCCATGTCTGACACACAGCTCTGAAGTCACACATACTGTGGTCTGCTAGTAAGGTAGTCCATTATCTAGGATATAATAGAGGTGACAATCTGTATTCAGTATGGCAGAAATTCCAGATGTAAAGGGACATGAAGGTAGGTAAGTCACTTGGACCAGATGGTGTACACTCCAGAGTTCTGAATGAGGTAGCTGAAGTGGTTGTGGCGGGATCAGTAATGATCTTTCTTGAATCACTAGATCTGGAATGGTTCCATAAGACTGGAAAATTGCAAATGTCACTCCACTCTTCAAGAAGGGAGAGAGGCAGAAGAAAGAGGAAACTATAGGCCAGTTAGTCTGACCTCAGTGGTAGGGAAGATGTTGGAGTTGATTATTTAAGGATGAGGTCTCAGGGTATTTGGAAGCACATGATAAAATAGGCCACAGTCATCATTGTTTCCTCAAGGAAAATCTTGTCTGACAAATCTCTAGGAATTCTTTGAAGAAATTACAAGGATAGAAAAAGGAGAATCGATGGATCTTGTATTTTAATTTTCTTAAGGCCTTTGACAAGGTGCCACACATTAGGCTGTCCATGGTATTTCATGCAAGATACTAGCATGGATAGAGCATGCAGAGGGTGATAAACATTGTCTAGAATTGTCAGGATTTTGCCAGGAGGCAAATAGAGGGAAAAAAGGATGACTTTTCTGATTCATTGACAGTGGCTAATGGTGATCCACAAGGGTCTGTGTAGGACCACTTATGTTATATGTCAATGATTTGGATGATGGTATTAATGGCTTTGTGGACAAGTTTACGGATGATACGAAAATAGGTGGAGAAGCAGGTAATGTTGAGGAAGCAAAGAGGCTGCAGAAGGACTGAGACATTAAGAGAATGGGCAAAGAAGAGGGAGATGGAATACAATATGCATGGCAAAAGAAATAAAGGTGCAGACTGTTTTCTAAATGGAGAGAAAATTCAAATATCTAAGGCACAAAGGGACTTGGGAGTCCTTTTGCAGAATTCCCGAAAGGTTAATTTGCAGATTAAGTTGGTGGTTTGGATGGCAAATGCAATGTTAAGTGTTCACTTGAAGAGGACAAGAATACAAAAGGATGTAATATTGAGACTTCATAAAGCACTGATGAGGCCTCACTTGGGAGTAATGTGAGCAGGTCTGGGCCCCTTACCTTAGAAAGGATGTGGTGAAACTGAAGAGGGTTCAAAGGAGGTTAACAAAAATGATTCCAGCATTGAATGGATGTCCTATGAAGAATGTCTGATGGCTCAGGACCTGTATTCACTAGAATTCAGAAGAATGATGGGTGACCTCATTGAAACCTGTTGAACGGTGAAAGTTTTTGATAGAGTGGATATGGAGAGGATGTTTACTATGGTGGGAGAGTCTAAGACCTGCGGACACAGCCTCAGAACAGAGGAGCGTCTTTTTAGAATGGAGATGAAGAGGAATTCATTGTCGCAGGCAGCTGTGGAGGCTGAGTCATTATGTATATTTAAGGCAGAGGTTGATAGATTCTTAACTGGTCAGGCATGAAGGGGTACTGGCAGGGGGGGAGAGAGAGGAGGCAGGATATTGGAGGTGATTGACAATGATGAAATGGCGAAGCAGACTTAATGGACCAAATGGCCTAATTCTTAACTTTTTATGGATGCCGTGTTCTTAATGGAAAGGCTGTGAGCCATGTTGTCATGTTAATGATGAGACAGTGGGCATGTCCAGCTCAGGCTGTACTAATTGAGATATAGACTCAGTATTGAAAACTACTTCAGGTTTAACAAAGAACACACCAACAACATCCTTTTACTCAACATCAGCAAGACCACGGAGATGACTATTGCCTTCCAGAGGTCCATGAGCAAGACCTCAACAGAGGATGAGAGGTGGAGAGGATCAGCAACTTTAAATACCCTGGTGTTATCATTTCAGAGGACCTGTCCTGGGCCCAGCACACAAATGCGATGACGAATGAAACACATCAGCACCTCTACTTCCTCAGCAGTTGTGAGGATTCGGCATGACATCTAAAACTTCGACAAACGTCTATAGATGTGTTGTGGAGAATATATTGACTGGCTACGTCACAGCCTGGAATGGAAACATCAAAGCCCTTGAACAAAAAATTCTACAAAATGTAGTGTATATGGCCCAGTCCATCACAGGTAAAGCCCTTCCCCATCGTTGAGCACATCTACATGAGGTGTTGTGGATCATCAATAGGGACAGGAGAGGTTCCGGAGGATTGGAGGGTTGCAAATGTTGTTCCCTTATTCAAGAAAGGGAGTAGAGATAGCCCAGGAAATTATAGGCCAGTGAGTCTTACTTCAGTGGTTGGTAAGTTGATGGAGAAGATCCTGAGAAGCAGGATTTATGAACATGCAGAGAGGCATAATATGATTAGGAATAGTTAGCATGGCTTTGTCAAAGACAGATCGTGCCTTACGAGACTGATGGATTTTTTTCTAAACGCATTGATGAAGATAAAGCAGATGTGGTGTATATGAATTTCAGCAAGGCATTTGATAAAATACCCCATGAAAGGCTTAATGAAAAAGTAAGGAGGCATGGGATCCAAGGGGACTTTGCTTTGTAGATCCAGAGTTGGCTTACCCACAGAAGGCAAAGAGTGGTTGTAGATGGGTCATATTCTGCATGGAGGCTGGAGACCAGTGGTGCGCCTCGGGGTCTGATCTGGAACCCCTACTCAGTGATGTTTATAAATGACCTGGATGAGGAAGTGGAGGGATGGGTTAGTAATTTGCTGATGACACAAAAGTTGGGGGTGTTGTGGATAATGTGGAGCGCTGTCAGAGGTTACAGTGGGACAGCGATAGGATTCAAAACTAACTGGCAGATGGAGTTCAACCCAGATAAGTGTGAGGTGGTTCATTTTGGTAGGTCAAATATGATGTCAGAATATCGTATTAATGGTAAGACTCTTGGCAGCGTGGAGGATGAGCGGGATCTTGGGGTCTGAATCCATAGGACACTCAAAGCTGCTAAGCCGAGAGGTAATGTTGCAGCTATATAGGACCCTGGTCAGACCCCACTCGGAGTACTGTGCTCAATTCTGGTTGCCTTGCTATAGGAAGGACGTGGAAACCACAGAAAGGATGCAGAGGAGATTTACAAGGATGTTGCCTGGATTAGGGAGCATGCCTTATAAGAATAGTTTGAGTGAACTCGGCCTTTTCTCCTTGGAGCGATGGAGTTTGAGGGGGGACCTGATAGAGGTGAACAAGATGATGAGAGGCATTGATTGTGTGGATAGTCAAAGGCTTTTTCCCAGGGCTGAAATGGCTAACACAAGACAGCAGTTTTAAGGTGCTTGGAAGCAGATACAGAGGAAATATCAAGGGTAAGTGTTTTTTTTTAAAAACGCAGAGAGTGGTGAGTACGTGGAATGGGCTGCTGGTGAGAGTGGTGGAGGGGGATAAAATAAGCTCTTTTAGGAGACTCCTGGATAGGTACATGGAACTTATATCTGCCTTGCACTTCCCTCATTTTTCGCAGAAACTCCAGCTACTGCTGCTCTGCTGTGCTTCCTGCAAACTTCCCTTTTCAGCCAACTTTGGCCAGTTCCCCTCTCATGCCATTGTAACTTCCTTTATTCCACTGAAATACCACCACACTGGAATTTAGTTTCTCCTTCTCAAATTTCAAAGTGAACTCGATCATATTGTGATCACTGTTCCTTGAGGGTTCCTTAACCTTAAGCTCTCTTATCACCTCCAGATCATTGCACAACATCCAATCCAGCACAGCCGACAACTGATCAACATACAGAAACATGATACTGCTGCTGTACTCGCAGGGTACAGAATCTCTGAAGACGGAGGCAGCAACATTGCATTACTGATTGTGGCAGTACAGAGGGAGAAAATCCTAGAAAACTCATCCAATGAAAGCTTATGGATGGAAAGTAGGGAGAAAGGGGCAGTCACTTTGCTGTGTATACACAGACACACAACCCTCTGAACAGAGGAGATATGTAGACAAAGATCATAGAGACACACAAAAGCAGAGCAGGTGGGGATTTCAACTTTCCCAGGATTCACTGGAACTATTTTGGTGTGAAAGGCTGAGGGTGAAATTTCCAAACGACACCTATGAACAGGTTCGGAGATAAACTGATGAGAGAAGGGGGCACAACTTCATAGACTCCAAATCTGAAGGTAGTTCTTGATAGGGGGCAGAATGGTCCAGGACGAATTTCAACATCACAAGGAGATGGAAATAGCTACTTGCAGGTAGCCTACATGCGTCAAGGGAAGCAGTTAATTATGAAAGGGGGAGCGCCCAACGCCAAGGTGTTCCCACAAGCAAATAGTAAAACTACCACAAACCCATAACCCTAAATGTCAACAAATAGATGTTGCACAAACAGATGTGGAACTGATAATAGGGAACGAGCAGGTGCCTATGGGCGACTCGTGGCAGCAGAGCTCTCAATGGATATGATTAAATACTCTTGTTTCGGCCTGATACAGCTAAAAAATACAACAGCTTCCAAGGATGTGTTTAAATGACACATCCTTGGAATGTGCTTAAAATGGACGGAAACAATACTGATTGTAAATAGATGCGTCCTCGCAGGATTCCACGGAGGAAGCATGGTTGCAGGTCAGGAATACAAGTGCTTTTAAGGAAACGCGTTTTAAACTCCCAATACCGACTATCTTGCTGGCAAACGTGCAGTCTCTGGTGAATAAAATCGATAATCTCACAGCTAGGGTGCTGAATCAGAGGAAATCTAGGACCATGTGTGTCCTTTATTTCACGGAATCCTGGTTAACCACTTCCGTACCAGTTTACTATACACTGTCAGGATAGATCTATAGAGTCTCTCAAAAGCAGAGGTGGAGGAGTATGCCTCATGATCAGCTCCTATTGGTGCAGAAAAATATCAATGCTGTCCCAATTCTGCTCACCAGACCTAGAGTATCTCACAGTTAAGTACCGTCCATTTTAACTACCACGGGAGATTTCTGGGATCATTTTGGTAGTGGTATACATTCCACCTCAGGTAAATGTCAAGCAGGCTTTAGATGATTTGAGCAATGAGATCAACATGCATTAAACAATGCACCCTAACACCTTCACCATTGTTTTGGGAGATTTTAACCAGGCCAGTCAGAAAAAAAAATCACTAAACAAGTACCATAAACAGATCATGTGTAATACCAGAGCAAACAACACACTGGACCATTGTTACACCACCAAGAAGGCCTACCGTGCTATTCCACATCCTCACTTGGGAAGCCTGATCATCTGGCTGTAAGACTGCAGCACCAGAAGTGAGGACCAAGAAGGCTTGAACAAGAGAAGCAAAGCAGCGCCTACAGGACTGCTTTGAATCAGTGGACTGGACTGCATTCAGGGATTCATCTTCGAACCTGGATGAGTATGCTGCAGTTGTTACCAACTTCATTAAAACCCGCTGACCCAGATCCATACCAGAAAACCAGGTATGACTTGTGGGGGGCCATTTCAAGGGTGAAGAGACAATTTTGAATGAGGTTTGAGGTGACATCAGATAAACGACAAATTCTGGCAAGGTTTGCAAGACATTACTTCCTGCAATGTAAAACCCAATAGCATGAATGGCAGCAATGCTTCTCTACCAGATAAACTTCTACGCCTGCTTTGAAAGGGAGAACACAACTACAGCTGTGAAGATCCCTGCTGCACCTGGTGACCCTGTGATTTATCTCAGAGGCTAATGTTAGGCTCTCTTCAAAAAAGCAACAATCATACTTGTGCTAGTGCCTAAGCAGAATAATGTGAGCAAACACGAGGAAATCTACAGATGTTGGAAATTCAAACAACACACACAAAATGCTGGTGGAACACAGCAGGCCAGGCAGCATCTATAAGGAGAAGCACTGTCGACGTTTCGGGCCGAGACCCTTCATCAGGACTAACTGAAAGGAGAGATACTAAGAGATTTGAAAGTAGAGGGGGGAGGGGGAAATGCGAAATGATAGAAGACTGGAGGGTGGTGGGGTGAAGCTAAGAGCTGGAAAGGTGATTGGTGAAAGTGATACAGAGCTGGGGGGGAGGGAGGGGGAGAGGGAGAGAAATAACAACTAAATATGTCAGGGATGGGGTAAGAAGGGGAGGAGGGGCGTTAACAGAAGTTAGAGAAGTCAATATTCATGCCATCAGGTTAGAGGCTACTCAGCTGGTATATAAGGTGTTGTCCTCCAAACTGAGTTTGGATTCATTTTGACAGTAGAGGAGGCCATGGATAGACGTACCAGAATGGGAATGGGACATGGAATTAAAATGTGTGGCCACTGGAAGATCCTGATTTCTCTGGCGGACCGACCGTAGGTGTTCAGCAAAACAGTCTCCCAGTCTGCGTCGGGTCTCACCAATATATAAAAGGCCACACCGGGAGCACCAGATGCAGTATGCCACACCAGCTGACTCACAGGTGAAGTTTCGCCTCACCTGGAAGGACTGTCTGGGGCCCTGAATGGTGGTGAGGGAGGAAGTGTAAGGGCAGGTGTAGCACTTGTTCTGTTTACAAGGATAATGTGAGCTGTCTTAATGACTATCGCCCAGTAGCACTCACATCTACAGTGATGAAATGCTTTGAGAGGATGGTCATGACTAGACTGAACTCCTGCCTCAGCAAGGATTTGGACCCAGTGCAATTTGCCTATTGTAACAATAAGTCAACTGCAGATGCAATCTCAATGGCTCTTCAAGTGGCCTTAGACAACTCAGACAATAAAAACACCCATGTCAGGATGCTGTTCATCGACTATAGCTCAGCATTTAACTCCATCATTCTCACAATCCTGATTGATAAGTTACAGAACCTGGGCCTCTGTACCTTCCTCTGCAATTGGATCCTTGACTTTCTAACTGGAAAACCACTAATTGTGCAGATTGGTGACAATATCTCCTCCTCGCTGATGATCAACACCGGTGCACCTCAGGGGTGTGTGCTTTGCCCACTGCTCTGCTCTCTCTATACCCATGACGGTGTGGCTAGGCATAGCTCAAATGCCATCTATAAATTTGCTGATGATACAACCATTGGTTGGTAGAATCTTAAGTGGAGATAAAAGGGTGTACAGGAGCGAGATATGCCAAAGAGTGGAATGGTGTCGCAGCAACAATTTTGCACTCAACATCAGTAAGACAAAAGAGCTGATTGTGGACTTCACACTCCGGAGCTGATATCTGTTACCTGTTAAGCAGGGTGCTGTGCGCAATCCTAATCCAATGAAAAATGGACGTGGGAGCACTGAGAAACATCTGGAAATCTCCAGGAAGGCCTTCTTCGTTGCTACTGCTGTCGTGAGGTCCGGGTCTCTGCTGAGAACAGACCCCCAGTCCTCGGGGTACATACTATGTTTCTGCAGATTGTTCACACTACAATACAGAGGAGATCGGGATCACCTGCAGGTACATGGAAGGGTTTTGATGCTGCCATTTGATTTTTGACATTATCACTTCTCATGACTGGACTTCAATGGCAATGGCATGACCTACATTTAATGCCCTTGAGAAGGTGGGAGTGAGCTTCTGCCTTCTATTACTACAGTCCACGTGAAGATGCCGCCACGATGTTGTTGGAAAAGCAGTTCTAGGTTTAGACCCAGTGATAGTAAAGGAACAGCATTATTTTTCCCACATAAAGTAACTGAGAGATGGTGGAATTGTTCTTGGCGACGATGATGTAAACAGGAGCGTGTCCACCACCCCTTCCTGCACTTCTTGGTTTGCTGACACTCAAAGAAAGATTGCTGTTGTTAGGCTCTCTATCTTCCTGCTGAGACCAGTGCACCACACTCCTGATCATGCCTTGTAGCTAATCAGCTGTCAGCTGGCAAGTCACTCACAAAGTACACATCATCATTATGAGCCAGCAGAACTTCTGGTCAATGGAGATCCCTACAATGTTGATGGTGGCAACACTAGTGCTAATGTACTGCAATAAATGTGTGGATGACATGCAAAACAAAGATTTTCACAGTACATGAGACAATAATAAACCAATTTAACAATGCATTTGAGTGTCACAGTTAGAACCCCTCTTGCTGGTTTCTGCATCACTGTATTTCAACTTACTTTTGCTGAATGCTTGACAGCTGAGTTATAATTTTTTTTTGGGAGACCAAATTTAGAGCTGTGTAACAGAAGTGAATACTCACCCCATTTCGTACTGTCTGCAACAGGCTTCTCTGAAATCAGTCACGGGTGAGAGCTCTGCATGGATAGGCTGTCCATTAAACCAGCGGTTGTTTAGATCATTCACTGCCTTTTCTGCATCTTCTTCATGGCGAAACTAAAACAGAGTGGGAGAATGGGATTCACAGTGGGAATCTTTGCAGAAATAACAAGCAGGATAGACAAAGGAGAATCGGCTGATATTGCGTATTTGGATTTTCAGAAGGTCTTTGACAAGGCACCACACAGTAGGCTGCTTAGCCAGTTACAGGAAAGATCCTGGCATTGATGAAGCAGTGGCTGATTGGCAGGAGGCAAAGAGTGAGAATAAAGGGAGCTTGTTCTGATCAGCTGCCAGTGACTAGTGGTATTCCACAGGGGTCTGTGCTGGGGCTGCTTTTTATGCTATACAGTCAGCCCTCCTTATCCGCGAATTCAACCAACCGTGAATCACGAAAACGTGGAAGTGCTCTTTCAGCACTTGCTGTTCGAGCAAGTGCAGACTTCTTTTTCTTGTCATTATTCCCTAAACAATGCAGTATAACAACCATTTTACATAACATTTACATTGTATTAGGTATTATAAGTAATCTAGAGATGATTTAAAGTATAGGGGAGGATGTGCGGGGGTTATCATGGATAGGTATCGAAAAAAATCGGAAGTTCTCTTACTAAGTAAGTCGGAACATGTACATCCGGTATTAAATGTTGTTGAATAACAACATTTTTTTCTTTGGAAAAGTATGAAGTGATGCACTTTGGAAGGCAGAATACAGGGTTAATAGCAGAATTTTTAATTACAGGGGAACAGAGAGATTTTGTGTTGCTGGTCCGTAGATCCCTAAGTTGCCATACAAATTGATAGGATGGTTAAAGCAGCAATCAGGATGTTGGCCTTCATTATTTGGGGGACTGAGTTCAAGAGCTGCAAAATAAAGTTAGCTCAATGGTATTACAGATCGTGGCGTTCCGGAGCTTGGAGTTCAGTTCCAGCACTGTTCTGTAGAGTGTCTGTTTGTCCTCCCCGTGGAATGTATGGGTTTTCCCCAGGTGCTCTGGTTTCCTCCCACAGTCCAAAGACATACTGGGTAGGTTAATTAGTCAATGTCAATTGTTCCATGATTAGGTTAGGGTTAATTGGTTTTGTTGGGAGTTGCTGGGTGGCACGGCTTGAAAGTCCAGAAGGCCCTACTCCATGCTGTATCGCTAAATAAATGTCACTGCTTGACAAAACCCTGGTGAAACCACACTTGGAATACTGTATTAAATTCTGGTTGCCTCATTACAGGAAGGACACAGAAGCCTCAGAGAGGGAGCAGAGGAGATTTACCAGAATACCACCTAGATTAGGCAGCATGTTTTATGAGGAAAGGTTGAATGAGCTAAGTCTTTTGGCTTTGGAGTGAAGGACGGCGAGGTGATTTGATAGAAGTGCATAAGGAGGGCAAAGCTTAAGTCAAGATGGCGCTAAACGGCGACTCCTTTGCTTGCATCTTTGTAAACAGATCTACTTCCATCTCTATTTTCCCCTTTCTGGGTTCTTTTGAAGACCCTGACTTGGAGTTACATGTTGACTTTGGTTCTTTGTAGGAATTGGACCCGCTCTCTGGCCGTCACGACCGGCCGTTATCCAACGTGCCAAGGGCGTGGCCTAAGAGTTTGGCTCACCTTTGGAAGCCTAGGATCTCAGGACTCTGGAGACGGGTAGATCGAAGGTTGGTGCTCCAGACCAGTGTGTTGTGGGGGCTGGAAGATCTTTGGCTATGTGCCCAGAGACCCGAGTTCTTTGGGCACAGAGCTCAGAAAAAGCACCGCAATGGACTTTTAACATCGTAAACCAGCGAGTTGCTTGTTATGTCTCCCCTCTCGCTGTGAAATAGAGACATCTCTTTCTCCCTTATTAGTGAGAGAGCCCGAGGTATGTCGAATACTGGGTGAAACGTGAAGTCTTTGGAGTACTGCAAGTCTGTTTCTTTGTTGTTGATTTGCTGCAAGCTTGAGTGCTTGGTGGGGGGGGGGGTGCCTATGCTTTTTTTTTTGCTGGTAGGGTGAGGATCGTTGCTTGCTGCTGCTTACAATTGGGAAGGAGAGTTGGGGGGAGGGACTTTGGGGTTCTAACATGTAACTGTCATTCATTCTTTGGGACACTCCTCTTTTCATGGATAGTTGCGAAGGAAAAGCATTTCAGGATGTATACTGTATACATTTCTCTGACATTAAATGTACTTTTGAAACTCTGAGACATAAGGGGTAGCAATGCCCAATATAAAAGAACATTCTTTTACGGTGAGTAGAAGAACTGGAGCTGCAGCTCAATGAAAGAAACAGTCGGTGAAAAAATAGAGCTACAAGGAGGCAATAACCCCAAGTTTCAGGAGGCAAGTACCTGGATCACTGTCAAGAGAGTAAAAAGGGAATAGGCAGTCAGTGCAGAGTACCCCGTGGCCATCTCCCTAATAGTAGGCATACCACTTCTGATAGATGGAGGGGGGGGGAAAACAGGAAGGATAACCTACCGGAGGAAGCTGTAATGAGCAGGTCCCACCACTAAACACATCCTTCTCTCCTGCTCACTTTGTAAACAGAGCAAATGCCATTCCTGCCCCTACACCTCCTCCCTCACTCCTATTCAGGGCCTCAAACAGTCCTTCCAGGTGACACTACACTTCACCTGTGAGTCTGTTTGAGTCACTTACTATATCCGATGCTTGAAACATAGAAAATAGGTGGAATAGACCATTCGGCCCTTCGAGCCTGCACCGCCATTCAGTATGATCATGACTGATCATCCAACTCAGAACACCGTACCTGCTTTCTCTCCATACCCCCTGATCCCTTTAGCCACAAGGGCCATATCTAACTCCCTCTTGAATATAGTCAATGAACTGGCCTCAACTGTTTCCTGCGGCAGAGAATTCCACAGATTCACCACTCTCTGTGTGAAGTTTTTCCTCATCTCAGTCCTAAAAGGCTTCCCCTTTATCCTTAAACTGTGACTCTTCGTTCTGGACTTCCCCAACATCGGAAACAATCTTCCTGCATCTAGCCTGTCCAATCCCTTTAGAATTTTATACATTTCAATAAGATCCTCCCTCAATCTTCTAAATTCCAGCGAGTATAAGCCTAGTCGGTCCAGTTGGCCTCCTGTATATTCGTGCAACCTGATGTAGGTTGGGAGATTGCTTTGCCAAGCTCCACTTGCCAGAAAAAAGGGATCTCCCAGTGGTCACCCATTTCATTTCTGCTTCTCATTCCCAGATGTCAGTCCATGGCCTCCTCTACTGACACATGAGGCCACATTCAGGTTGGAGAAGGAGCAAGACCTTATATTACATCTCGGTAATCTCCAATCTGATGGCACGAATTGTAGCGATGTACTACACACAGCACTGAAATAATGACACACAGTCGATAAGTCGTTTCGAGACTAGTTTATTCAAACTTTGCGGTGCTGGCATTTAAATCCCTAGCGCCTACCCTCTCCGGGCAGAAATGACATCGGAGGTGCATTACCAAAATCTGCCCCCACGCGCTGGCTATTTGTGAGCCGGTTCGCCTGCGCAGAAAGTGGGTCGCCATATAACACCCCCCCCCCCCAAAACCGGCGATACACCCCCCCAATGTCCACAGTCTGGATCAGCCTGTGTTTGGGAGGTCTGCCTCTGCGCCGCAGTGCCTAAACCTCCACCGGCTGTGCCAAATCCACATGGGCTGGTTTGAGTCGGTCCACCGTGAAAACCTACTCTTTCCCCCCAATGTCCAGAACGTACATGGACCCATTGTTGTTGATCACCATGAATGGCCCCCCGTACAGCCGCTGTAGCGGCGCCCAGTGTCCGCCCCTGCGCACAAGCACAAACTTACAGTTTTGCAGGTCGTTGGGTACATGGGTCAATAGACAATAGACGCAGAAGTAGACCATTCGGCCCCTCCAGTCTGCACCGCCATTCTGAGATCATGGCTTATCATTCACTATCAATACCCAGTCCCTGCCTTGTCCCCATATCCCTTGATTCCCCTATCCATCAGATATCTATCCAGCTCCTTCTTGAAAGCATCCAGAGAATTGGCCTCCACCGTCTTCCGAGGCAGTGCATTCCACACCTCCACAACTCTCTGGGAGAAGAAGCTCTTCCTCAACTCTGTTTTAAATAACTGACCTATTCTCAATCCATGCCCTCTGGTACTGGACTCTCCCAACATCTGGAACATATTTCCTGCCTCAATCCTATCAAATGCTTTAATTATCTTAAACGTTTCAATCAGATCCCCTCTCAATCTCCTCAATTCCAGCGTGTACAAGCCCAATTTCTCCAATCTCTCTGCGTAAGACAGCCCTGCCATCCCACGAATCAACCTAGTGAATCTACGCTGCACTTCCTCAATTGCCAGAATGTCCTTCCTATGGTCGGGGTCCATCCGTGCTGTGAAGTTGGTACGGGGGCCAGGTTGCCGAGCCTTTCGCGTAGCCTGTCCAGGACTGCTGCGGGTTCTTCCTTTTGCCCCCTTGGGGCTGGTATGAACTCTCCCGGGACGGCCAGGGGTGCGACGTACACCAACTCGGCCGACGAGGCGTGCAGATCCTCTTTGGGCGCTGAGCGAAGTCCAAGCAGGGCCCAGGGAAGCTCGTCCACCCAGTTAGGTCCTCTCAGGTGGGCCATGAGGGCCAACTGCAAGTGATGGTGGAAGCATTCCACCAGTCCGTTCGACTGTGGGTGGTAGGCAGTTGTGTGGTGCTTGCTGAAGAACGCCAGGGGTTGCCAGCGCCCCTCGATGAGCTGCTCCAGCACCCCACCAACTGCTGTGTCGGATGTGTCCACCATGTCGGAATGTCCGTTCTGGGGTGCACCAGCATCGCGGCATCTGCCAAGGCTTCCTTGGCTTTAACGGAAGCAGCCGCGGCCTCCTCGTCCCAAGTTATGTCCTTGCCTTTACCCGACATTAGGGTGTACAAAGGGCACATGATACGGGCTGCTGAGGGGAGGAAATGGTGGTAGAAGTTCACCATACCAATGAACTCCTGCAGGCCTTTGACTGTGTTGGGCCAGGCAAAGTGGTGGATCACGTCTACCTTGGTGGGTAGAGGTGTTGCCCTGTCTTTGGTAATTCTGTGGCCCAGGAAGTTGATGGTATCGAGACCGAACTGGCACTTGGCTGGGTTGATCGTGAGGCCGAAATCACTCAAGCAGGAGTAGAGCTGGTGGAGGTGGGATAGATGCTCCTGGTGACAACTGCTAGCTATAAGGATGTCATCCAAATAGATGAACGCAAAGTCCAGGTCACGTCCCACCGCGTCCATTAGCCGCTGGAACGTCTGTGCGGCATTCTTCAGGCCGAACGGTATTCGGAGGAACTCAAACAGGCCGAACAGGGTGATGAGTGCTGTTTTGGGGATGTCTTCAGGGTGCACCGGGATTTGATGGTATCCCCGGACGAGTTCTACTTTGGAAAAGATTCTTGCCCCATGCAGGTTTGCTGCAAAGTCCTGTATGTGTGGCACAGGGTAGCGGTCTGAAGTGGTAGCCTCATTTAGTCTGCGGTAGTCGCTGCATGGTCTCCAACCCCTGGCTGCTTTGGGCACCATGTGCAGGGGGGAAGCCCATGGGCTGTCGGACCTCCGTACGATCCCCAATTCCTCCATCCTCTTGAACTCCTCCTTCACCAGGCGGAGCTTTTCTGGGGGGAGCCTTCGTGTGCGGGCGCAGAGGGGTGGTCCCTGGGTTGGAATGTGGTGCTATACCCCGTGCCTGGGCATGGCTGCCGTGAACTGCAGTGCCAGAAGCCCGCCAGGATTCTGGTGAATTCGTGAATTCGTTGTCCGACAGCATGATGGAGTCCAGGTGTGGAGCCGGCAACTTGGCTTCACCCAGGGAGAATGTCTGGGAAGTCTCGGCATGTACCAGTCTTTTCTCTTGCAATTTGACCAGGAGGCTGAGAGCTCGCAAGAAGTCTGCGCCCAGGAGTGGTTGGGCCACAGCAGCCAGTGTGAAGTCCCACGTGAACCGGCTGGTGCCGAACTGCAGCTGCACTGTGCGGGTGGTGTAGGTCTGTATCGTGCTGCCGTTTGCAGCCCTCAGGGTGGGTCCTGGCTTCCTGTTGTGGGTGTCGTACCCCGTCGGGGGCAAGACGCTGATCTCCGCTTCGGTGTCGACCAAGAAGCAGCATCCCAACTGTTTGTCCCAGACGTACAAGAGGCTGTCCTGGTGGCCTGCCGCCATAGTCATTAGCGGCAGCTGGCCCTGGCAGGGCGGGCGACAACAGTGGGCTTCTGTGCCCCACCGCTGGTGGTAGAAACACCACTGTTCACTGTCCTCCTCACTCCTGCCTCTGTGTTGTATGCACCCCACTGCCGGGCCTGGTTTGGTCAGCTGTTGGGCACGTGGCCTGGTTATCTGACCGACGGACGCCACGCTCTCTCTCTTGGCTTTCCACAGCACGTCTGCCCGGGCCGCCACCTTCCGGGGGTCGCTGAAATCTTCATCGGCCAGCAGCAGAGGTATGTCCTCGGGCAGTTGCTCCAGGAACGCTTGCTCAAACACGAGGCAGGGCTTGTGTCCGTCAGCCAGGGACAGGACCTTGTTCATCAATGCTGATGGCAGTCTGTCTCCCAAACCATCCAGGTGAAGCAGGCGGGTACCCCGCTCACGCCATGAGAGGCCAAAGGTCCCAATGAGCAGCATTTTGAATGCTTCATGTTTGCCTTCTTCTGGGGACGACTGTATGAAATCCGCAACCTGGGCGGCCGTCTGCTGGTCAAGGGCACTCACCACATGGTAGTAACACATGGAATCAGAGGATATCTGCCGAATCTGGAACAGGGCTTCTGCTTGACACGCATGGTCGCAGTGTCCAGAAAGTCGGCAGTTTTAGCGAAACTGCGTGAACAGATGAAGAGTTGGTCATTTTTGGTCCAAATCCTGTTTGGACCGTCGGGGTCACCAATGTAGCGATGTGCTACACCCAGCGCTGAAATAACGATACGCAGTCAGTAAGTTGTTTCGAGACTAATTTATTGCGGTGCTGGCATTTAAATCCGTAGCGCCCGCCCTCTCCGGGTGGAAATGATGTCGGAGGTGCATTACTAAGGTCTCCCCCCGCGTGCTGGCTATTTGACAGCTGGTTCGCCTGCGCAGAAAGTGGGTTGCCACAGAATATTAATTTATCCACCTTCACCATTCCTGTTTTCCTGACATCTTCTTACCTGCCCACACATGGGGTTGAGATTGCAAAGGCCCGTAATAAGGGTAATGACGCAATTGCAATGGGGGACTTCCAACATGGAGGGGGATGGGGATAATCGAGTTGGTGTTGGATCGCAAGAGAGGGAATTTGTTGAATGCCTACAAGATGGCATAGAGTAGCTTGTGCTTGAGTCTACTCGAGGAAAGGCTATCTGAGATTGGGTGTAGTGTAGTGGCCCAGATATTATTAGTCAGCTTAATGTAAAGGAACCCTTAGGAGGCAGTGATCATAATATGATTGAATTCATTCTGCAATTTGAGAGGAAGAAGTATAAGTCATATGTATTAGTATTGCAATGGAATAAAGGGAATTACAGAAGTATGAGAGAGGAGCTTGACTGGGTGGGTTGGAGAGTATGACAACAGAGCAGAGATGGCTGAAATTTCTGGGAATAGTTCACAAGGCACAGGATAGATATGTCTCACAGTTGAAGTTGTTCTCAAAAGGCAGGGGTAGGCAACTGTGGCTGACAAGGGAAGTTAAGGACTGCATAAAAGTCAAATAAGGTAGCAAAACTGAGTGATTGGGAAGCTTTTAAAATCCATCAAAAGGCAACTAAAAAAGCTATAAAGGAAAAAATGAAATACGAGGGCAAACTAGCCCCATTAATATAAAGGTTACCAGAAGTTTTTTTAGTTATATAAACACTAAGAGGGAGGTGAGTTGATATTGCACCACTGGAAAATGATGCTGGTGAGGTAGTAATGGGAGACAAAGAAATGAAAGATAAATTTAATGGGTACTTTGAATCCGTCAGTAGCAGTGCGCCAGAGAGAGCAGGAATGAGTACTATTGTTATTACAAAGGAAAAAGTGCTACATAAACTCAAAGGTCAGGGTGAATAAATCAGCTGGTCCAGATGGACTACATCCCTGCCCCGAGAGAGGTTGCTGAAGATTTATCAGATGCATTGGTCATGATGTTGATCACTTGATTCTGTCATTGTCCAGCAAGACTGGAAGATTGCAAATGTCACTCCATTCTTTAAGAAGTGAGGAAGGCAAAAGAAAGGAAACTATAGGTTAGCCTAATCTCAGTGGTTGGGAAAGTGTTGGAGTCTATTTTTAAGGATGAAGTTTCAAGGTATTAGAAGTCTAATGATAAAACAAGTCAAAGTCAGCATGGCCTCTGTGAAAGGAAATCTTGCCTGACAAATCTGTTAAGAATTCTTCGAGTAAGTAACAAGCAGGATGGTTCTTGTGCTAGACTCCCAGAAGTTAATTTACAGGTTGAGTCTGTGGTAAAGAAGGCAAATGCAATGTTGGCATTTACTTCAAGGTGAATAGAATACAAATGCAAGGAGAGAATGCTGAGCCTCCATAAGACATAGTTAGTCTGCATAGAAACACAGAAAACCTACAGCACAACACAAGCCCTTTGGCTGACAATGCTGTTCTGAACATGTACTTCTTCAGAAATTACCTCCAGTTATCCATAGTCCTGTATTTTTCTAAGCTCCACGTACTGCACTTGAAGTATTATCAACGGTCTTGGGCCCCTTTCCTAGAATGGATATGTTGTCATTACAGAGTCCAGAGGTGGTTCACGAGGATGATTCCAGGATTGAAGTGGTTAACCTATGAGGAGCATTTGGCAGCTTTGGGACTATATTCACTGGAATTTAGAAGAATGCCGGAGATCTCATTGAAACCTACTGAATGTTGGAAGGACTAGATCGGGTGCATGTGGAAAGGATGTTTCCTGTGTTGGAATGGCAGAGCAGACTCAATGGGCTGAGTGGTCTAATTCTGCTCCTATGTTTTATGGTCTAGATAAGAGTGTGCACAGAGACTGCGAGGAAGATCAGGCAGATGATAGGGCAAAATTGCAGTCAGTTGAAGTCTAACATGGGGGCAAAATCGAAAAGGATGATGAATTCAGGACTGAAGAGATTATACTTGAGTGCACACAGTATACAAAGTAAATGACCTCATAGCGCAAGTTCACCTACTTTATTCTGCATTCAGATTCAACACCTTCAGTCTTATATTCACCCTTTTTGATACTGTCACACCATGCTCAACCCTTTAGTTCCTAACTTTGTCTGAGGTCTTGTCAGTATCTGCCTCCACAACCTCTCCACTAATTATTCTGACACTTTGGTTTCCATTTCCCTACAATTCTTGTTTAAAACCCCTCCATGTAACATTAACAAACCTTCCCGCTAGTGCATTTGCCCCCTCCAATTCAGGTGCAAATGTCCCTTCTATATAGGTCCCACCTTCTCTGGAAGACAGTCCAAAAATCTTATGCCCTCCCTCCTACACCAAGTACTTAGCCACATATTGAACTGCATAGTCTAGTTCTAGCATGCAACACGGGTAGCAATCCTGAGATCACAACCCTGGAGATCCTGCTTTTAACCTAACACCTAGCTCTCTGAACACCCTATGCAGAATCTCGTCACTTGTTAATGGTATCTACATGGACCGCGACTTATGGCTGTTCACCCTCCCACTGAGGACTTGATCTCCAATATCCTGGACCCTGTCACCCGGGAGGCAATATACCCTCTGGAAATCTTGTTCTGGCCTTCAGAACCTCTTGTCCATTCCCCCAACTAACAAATCCCCCGACACCTCAGCATGCCTCTTCTTCCTCCTTCCCATCCAAGTCACAGTGGCATACTCAGTGCAAGAGACATGACCATTGTGACTTTCTTGTTAGGTCACCCCCACCCGACAGTATCCAAAGGGCTGTTGAGGGGGATAGCTACAGGGGTACTCTGCACTGGCTCCTTCATCCCTTTCCCCTTCCAGACTGTCACCCAGTCTCCTGCGTCCTGCATCTTAGGTATTACTATCTCTCTTTAGGTACTATCTATCACCCCTTCAGCCGCCTGAATAAGTGGTCAGGGATACCGGAGGTCTCTGCCTTCCCACATCCTGCAAGAGAAGCATGGCATCATCCTGCCTGTCATCTCTACCTAGCTGAGGAGATATAAAGGAGAGAAGGAAAATGCATGATAAATACAGAAAA
The DNA here is from genome assembly GCF_030144855.1 of Hypanus sabinus. Taxonomy (NCBI): domain Eukaryota; kingdom Metazoa; phylum Chordata; class Chondrichthyes; order Myliobatiformes; family Dasyatidae; genus Hypanus; species Hypanus sabinus. The sequence goes on from NC_082709.1 coordinate 191,549,594, forward strand.
TAATACTGAATTATAATAAGTATATATGTGTCTATTAAACAGTTAAAATAAGTCATGCAAAAAAAAAACAGAAGTAAAAAAAAAGTAGCGAGGTTGTGTTCATAGGTTCAAAGTCCATTCAGAAATTGGATAGCAGAGGGAAAGAAGTTGTTTCTCAATTGCTGAGTACGTAACTTATCAAAGAAAAGATGTGCTGGCATTGAATAGGGTCATGAGAATTATTTTAGTAATGAAGGGGTTAATATATAAGGAGCATTTGATGGCTCTGGGCCTGCACTTGCTGGAGTTCAGAAGAAAGGGGTGGGGGGGGCGGCGAATCTCAATTCAAACCAATTGAATATTGAAAGGCCTAGATAGAGCGTACGTGAGGAGGATATCTCCTATAGTTTAAGAGTTTAGGACCAGAGGGCACAGCATGGTAGGCCTACAGATACTTAGACACAGATGTAACATAAGGATTTTTACTCCTCACATATGTGAAGGATGTAAGAAATAAAATCAATTCCATTCAAGCACTACTGGACTTTAATGATCGGAAATAGGGATTTAAAAATTTCAAAATTCTCACCTTTACATAGACATTTCCAACCAGGTGATCACCCAGATTGTCACACACATTCATCTCTTCAATTTCACCATACTTTTCCTCCATTTCTGTGAAGACCTCCTACAGATACAGCAAAGCACAATAGTTAAACCGTTTAGCATGGAGAGAGAGAGCAGCAACATAATCCCTGACAGATGGTGGTACATCCTCTCGATTCAGGCATCAACTGGAGTCAGGTGGAGACTGATGACCATCAATACTGTTGCATAATTCTCTAACATGTACCAAGAGATACTAGAACTAACCAATGAGAGAAATATCCCAAGATGTGATAATAATCACATTGTTTGTTCATTCAACAACTTTGGGGCAAGACAGGAGATCGCTATAATCCATGGAATTTTAGGCTGGTGAACCCTACATCATAAGTAGGAAACCTACTAGAAAAGACTTGTAAGGATAAGATTTACCTGCATTTGGAAACTTGTGAATTAATCAGGAGCAATCAGTTTGGCTTTATGGGGACAGATCACACCTTAAAAGCCGAATTTTTGTTTTTTTTTAAAAAAGGAGTGACTAAGCTGATTGATAAGGGTAGAGCAACACATGTTTTCTACATGGACTTCAACAAGGTCACTCTAGGCAGGCTGGTTCAGAAGACTAAGGTACATGGGATTTATGTTGAATTTGTAACTAGATTTAGAATAGGCTTGTTAGATGACAGTGGGTTGTGATAAATGTTGGCCTGCCGGTGAGCATTCCTCAGGGATTGGTACTGGATCCTCTATTGTTATTGTGACACACAAAAAATAACTTGGTCAAAAATGTAAATGGATAGGTTAGTAAGTTTGCATAAGAAAACTGAAGTTATAGCTACTGAAGAAAAATATCAAAAGATAGAGTAAAATAATGGACCATGTGTAGCTATGGAGTTTAATCCAGGCAAGTGTGAAGTGCTGCACTTCGGAAGGTCAAATGTCAGGGAACATAGAGTTAAAGGAAGTCACGCTGCACCTGCGTAAAACTATCATTAGGCCCCAGCTGGAATATTGTGTGCAGTTCCAGCCACCCCGTTACAGAAAGAATGGTTATCAGGTTAGAGGTTATTAGCTATGAGGAGAGGTTGGACAAACATGGAGCACTGGAGGCTGAGGAACCTGATGGAAGTTTATAAATTCATGACATGCATTGATAGGATGCATGAACAGAATCTTTTTCCACAGGGCAGAAATGTCAAATACTGAGGTTATGCATTTAAGATAAGAGGGTAAAATTTAAAGATGTACAATTTATTTTTAACCCAGACAATAGTAACTATTTGGAACGCACTGCCAGGATGACAATAGAAGCAGATACAATAATGGTATTTCAGACAAATAGATACGCAGGAAATAGAGGGATATGGGTCATGGAGAGGCAAAAGGGATTAGTTTAACTTGTCATCATGTTCAGAACCAACTCCAAAGGGCTACACTGTTCCTATAGTAAACAGTTCAGATATGAATAATTTGATGGTCCTAGAGAACTTGCAGGAAAGATTTCTGGGGATAGTTCCACAGAAGAAATACATGGTTGGTTTGGAGAAGCTGGGGTTACTCTTAAGAGTAAAGCTTTTAGAAGTGTCATTTGATGATGGTAAACAAGATGAATGATTTGGAAATATATAGCACAGAAACAGCTCCTATGGCAGCCTAGTCTCATCTACCTGCACCTGGACCATACCTCTCATCCATGTACCAAATGAAACTTCCCCTAAATGTTGAAATCAAACCATCTACCACTTGCATCAGCAGCTCTGAGTGAAGAAGCTCCCCTTCAGATTTCCCTTTGAATGTTTCATCTTTCACTCTTAACCTGACCCCTATTTGTAGTCCCACCCAACTTGAGGGAAAACTTACAAGCATTTACCCTATCTATACCCCTCATAATTCTGTATACCTCTATCAAATCTCCCCTCATTCTCCTCCACTCCACGGAATAAAATCTTAACCTATTTAAACCTTTCTGTAGTACTCAGGTCCTCAAATCCTGGTAGCATTCTTGTAATTTTTTGCTGCTCTCTTTCAAGCCTATTGTTATCTTTGCTGTAGGTAGGTGACCAGAAATGCTCATAATACTCAAAATCCAACATCTCATAGAACTTCAACATAGACTTCCACCTGAAGTATGAAGGCCAATGTGCCAAAAGCTATTTTTACAACTCTATCTACCTGTGACATCACTTTTAAGGAAAGATTTAAGGTACAAAGTAATGAACCATTAATCCAATGCTATTGCATAAGTTATACTCTAACCATGGCAGCTGGAAACTTTAAATTTAAATAATTACATAAGAGTATAAGATGTAGGAGCAAAATTAAGCTACATGGCCTATCGAGTCTGCTCCGCCATTTCATCACTGCTGATCCTTTTTTCCTCTCAGCCCCAATCTCCTGCCTTCCCCCATGTCTCTTCATGCCCTGACTAACCAAGAATCTTTTCACGAATCATAAATTTCAGTTTAAACTCTCTCTCAACAAGACACAACTCAAAAGTTCTGTAATGGCTAAATTTACACATTCACTCATCTCTTTCAAAGAGGGAATTTTACTGTCCGGAGAATGACTTCATGATTTTAATGAGTTTTTAGAGAGGACAATGTCCTCTCTAAGGAAAAGGAAGAGGAAAAGGAAATGGGAGTGTGAAATTGTGTACCACAGAACTAGCCAAAACCCAATGGATCAAATGGGCTTGTATACACTGGAATTTAGAAGGATGAGAGGGGATCTGATTGAAACATGTAAGATTATTAAGGGATTGGACACACCAGAGGCAGGAAGCATGTTCCTGCTGATGGGTGAGTCCAGAACTAGAGGCCACAGTTTAAGAATAAGGGGTAGGCCATTTAGAACAAAGATGCAGAAAAACTTTTTCACCCAGAGAGTGGTGGATATGTGGAATGCTCTGCCCCAGAAGGCAGTGGAGGCCAAGTCTCTGGATACATTCAAGAGAGAGTTAGATAGAACTCTTATAGATAGCGGGGTCAAGGGATTTGGGGAGAGGGCAGGAACGGGGTACTGATTGTGCATGATCACAGTGAATGGCGGTGCTGGCTAGAAGGGCCAAATGGCCTACTCCTGCACCTACTGTCTATTGTCTATCTTCTTGCCATAACAATTCTGAGCTACTAGGGGCCAGCAGAAATTCACTGGGTGGTGTTCACATAAGCAAATAAAGTACAAAATTTAGGATAAGGCAGATAGCTGGAAAAAGGGGAAAAGGTGAGGGTGGGTAAATGTGGGGGCAAGAGGAGTGTTAAGACTCATATAGGGTATCTTGACTGAATTAGTACTCTTGTGCCAGAATTTCTATGCACAGACAAAACATTTTAATCTGTTTGTCTGAATTTATGGTACAATGGTCGGCATTAACGTGATGGTTGAAGGGCCTGGTTGTGCTATGTACCACCATGAGATTTTACTGGGTTAATACAACTTAATAGAAAAAGACCCAAGTTGGAGGATAAAATGACAGATCAACCACTGCAGAACAGCTTATGTCTTCCATACCATCCACTATTCAAAGCATAGGTTGCTTACCTCAAAGAACTCATCATAATGTTCCTGCATTTCAACATCACCAACAGCACCTAACAAGACAAATTAACAAGATTTAGAAGGTTGCAATTAATGTCATACCAAAGATTTAAAGCTGCAGTATCTGATTGACCTCAACAATTAAGAATACATATACTTGTTAAATGCATTACTCTACATTAAATATTGAAATACAATAACCCTTTCATCCTAATATGCATATCCCTCTAAGGTTTTAAAGCTCTTCCTGTGCCCATGAAATTTCCAACTGACTTTGCAGTAATTTCAGCACTCCTGACAGACACTGTCTGTATTTAAGTGCTCAGTTTTCACTGGCCCGTAACTCCAAGAGAGATCATCCGTGTTGGAGACACATCATCACTTGAACACTCCCAAATGTTCATTCAATATTGAATTCTCACGAGTGGAAGCACTGCAAGGCATTCAGCGTGGAATTCATATTGGTACATTCCTTCCATCAGCTGTGTCAAGTTACAGCAATAGTTTGTTACAATATCAGCTCCAATTAAAGCCCAACATTAATCAAGTGTAGAGGAAAGATAAGGGGGTCTGAGTACAAAAGCAGTGAGTGATTTAGATATGCAGGGCTGAACAGGATTGTGTCAGGTCCGTGCTATGATACTCAGTAGTGTTTTGGAGGGAGGTTGTGTGGAGAAGGCACTGACAGGTATTTCTCCAGACACAAGCACAATTTTTGTGGAAGTGATCTTAAATCACTTAAGGAATGGCAGGCTCAATTTAATTCAGACAAGTGTGAGATGTTGCATTTGGCAAGTTAAGCCAAGGGAGCACATTCACAGTGAATGGCAGTACTTTGGAGAGACATATCAGGTATAGGTACAGGAATCCTTGAAAGCGGCAACACAGGTAAACAATGTAGAATCCATGCTGTTTGGCACACTTGCCTTCATCAGTTAGTGCAATGAGTATGGGAGTTGGAACAGTTAACGGTCCTGCAACCCTTCATCAGAACCCGGAAAGAGAGAGGTACAAACAGGAGGGATATCTGCATGGATATGTCAAACAAAGGAAATAACTGTTTTGGATGAGTTGAAATGGCTTCATGGGGACAATTACTGGTACATTAACCAGTGGGCAGTGTAATGACTGGAGAAGCAATTCCTTTGTTGAGGCGAGGAGAGGGCTAAAGGATCGGGTTAGAAAACAGTTTCATGATCACTATTATTGAGGCTAGCTGCAGTTACAAACTTAACTGAATCTAAATTGCTAATTATTATGTGATTTAAACATTTTCAGGTTTCTAGGTCTTTGGATTATAGAAAGTAATGGTGTATAGTTAAAACTTAGAAATACAAATAAAATGAAAAACTGTAAACAAGTAAAACAATAAGAATTTTCTTGAATAATTAATGAACAAAAGACTAACAATGAGTGGTGGTCCTTAGGAACCACAGTGGGTAACCTGGGAGGAAGCAATACAGGCACTGGGATTAAAAATGAGAACGAGCGGTACTATTAAGTTTAGTTTATTTGAAAGTTCATCATTTCAAGGCACAGCTGAAAAATATCAATAAGCAAGGAAAGGAAAAATAAGGCAGCTCCAGTCACCATTTGGTGATCCCTCTGGCCACAGGTATGCCACTGAAGGCCTGGATGATTGCTGATGGAGAATCACACACAAGATGCTGGAGCAAGTCAGGCATCTTCAGAATCTCTTGTGGTAATGTAGTATTGCTTTTTTAAAAAATAATCAGAGAGAATGCAACATGCTGAATCATCACAGCAAAACCTGAAGAACAAAAGTCTTCTGGCAAGATGGTGGCATGATTGGTCACAGTGGCTTCAACAAGGTCAACAGAAGGTGCCACCATTCTACTTAAACGTACTTCCAATGATCACAAGATCCTGCTACACATTAAGTACTGCAGGTCTACTCCATCAGCGAGTTGCTTGCTGGTGGAGAATAATGAAGAAGCTGTGCATTGTGCTGCTGCCTAGCCAGTGGAGGCTCACAGTCAAGAGCTGTCATGGTCGCACTTCTTGCAATTGCAAGACCCTTTTGGACACTGTTAATCTGGTATACCACAAGCTGGATTCACTGATTTATCGGATGAGAGCAGGCGTGGATGAAGGGGGAGCTGCCTGGCCTCGGTCGTAGCAAGAACTAGACTTGAAGCCACCGTGTTGGCTGTTTGCAGCCACCCGAAGTGAGAGGACAAAGCTGGTACTGCCCTCCCGGAGTTTCACTTGGTGGAAGAGAAGCTCTGCTGTGGTCAATTCTGCACAATATGCATATATATTTGTGTGGTTAAATTTTTACTAATATCCTATATGTGCTTGTATAATGAAGGATGGGGCCTCAAAGCCATGATGTTACCATGAAAACTGGTCGACAGATGATCTCGGTGAACTGGGGGGGGGGGGGGGGGGGCGTGCACAGGGAGTCCTCGACTACGTACGTTCATATTCTACATCCTTGTATTTTCTGATATTCTATTTGGATTTGTTGACTTGTGTGTACGAGGACTGGGCCTCAAGCTGGGGTGTCACAGGATGTCGGAACTATTTTATCTCATAATTGTGATCTTGCATATGACTATTGGCCCTTGTAACGCGTTTCATTTGGCTGTATTCAAGTATGGTTGAACAACAATTAAACTTGAATTGAATTGAACTGATTTGAATTTATGAAGCACATTAACTAAGAGGAAATTACAGGGACCAAAAGCCAACAATTCCATGCCCTCTTTCCCCCCAGCTGTGTAGGTTTATGAAATGGAGGAAGTTAACATGCACATTGAGCAAATAATTATTAAGGAAAGTAATATAAGTTAAGGAAAAAATATAAAAGTAAGGATGTAATGTTGAGATTTAGAAAGTACTGTTGAGCCTCACTTGGGAGTACTGTGAGCAGTTTTGGCCTCCCATCTTAGAAAGGATGTGCTGAAACTGGAAAAGGTTCAAAGGAGGTTCATGAAAATGATTCCAGTATTGAATGGCTTGCCATATGAAGAGCATTTGATGGCTCTGGGTCTGTATTCACAACAATTCAGAAAAATGATGGTTGACTTCACTGAAACCTATCGAATGGTGAAAGGCCTCAATAGACTGAATGTTGAGAGGATGCTCCCCATGGCAGGAGAATCTAAGACCAGAGGACACACCTCAGAATAAAGGGGCACCCTTTTAGAATGGAGATGAGGAGGAATTTCTTCAGACAGAGAAGTGGTGAATCTGTGGAATTCTTTGCTACAGGCAGCTGTGGAGGCCAAGTCTTTATGTATATTTAAGACAGGGGTTGATAGATTCTTGATTGGTCAGCGGATGAAGGGATATGGGAAGAAGGCAGTGAAAATTCAATCAGCCATAATGAAATGGCAGAGCAGACTCAATGGGCCAAATGGTCTAATTCTGCTACTCTTTCTTATGGTCTTACAGTAATTAGTTATTAAGGTAATGCATTTGTATATTTGTGCAAAAGGACTGGAATATAAATACAAGTAAGGTTTGCTAAAATTCTGGAGAACTTGAAAGGGCAAAGGTCCAGAGAACACATTTTGTCTGTACTCTGTACCCTGCACCCAACATTACTCTTGCTTTGGAAGCAGCAGATTTAACTCAGTGAACTGATTCCAAATAACAAGTAGGATTGAACAAGAGTCTTAGTCTGAAAATCACGGATACCTTTATATTCCAAGAGGACATGATGTGAGAAGTTTAAGGGGACCATAAGGGAAAACAACTTCACTCAAAGGGCCATGAGAGTGTGGAATGAGCAGCCAGCACAAGTGGTGAATGCAAGCTTGATTTCAACATTTAAGCAAAGTTTGAAGGGCTATGGTCTCAGTACAGGTCAATGGGAATTTAAATGGTTTCGGCATGGACTAGATGGGCCAAAGGTACTACTTCCATGCTGTACTTCTCTGTGACTGTGGGAGATGCAAAGATTTCACAGGCTGGAATCTAGAACTAAGGGGCAATATGCCATGTGGAAAGTTTGACAATTACCACTCAGATGGCCAGAAATGATCAGACTGAGTAGAAGACCAAGATCATCTAATGTCTGAGAAAAAACTGGGATAACATATTTTACCAAAGAACTGAAAAGGCTGAAATGGACAGTTTTGTTTAGCTGCATTCATGGTTATGGGTGACCAACAATTCAACTTGAACTTGGGTTTCTCCTGCTACCTTTCTTAAAGACCTATTGAGAGCTGGAAAGAACACCTACTACTGCATAAAATTAGTCTAGTTAAATAGGAGTTAGGGAGAGTACACCTAAGGAATATTTATGTGGCTTGACCCTGCTCCACACAGTAGAGATCATGGGAATTTAGCAAGCTGAAATAACAGTGATACAGTAGCAAGTACCAAAAGGTAATGACTGAATGGCCAGAGTCACACAGACCCTCCCACTCATATGTGCATGCTAACACATTAGGGACACTAACTATACTAATCTCATTTATCAGCACTTGGACTGTAATCTCAGATGCCCTGACATTTCAACGAGCTGGTCAAGTGCACAGCCTGAAGCAGTGTATTCCAGACTACAGCCACACGTGTGAAACAACTGTAGCCAAGATCCCTCTAAATCTTGTACTACCCACGTTAAAACTATGCCTTCTAGTCTTAGGTACCTCTGCCATGGAGAAAACCCTCTACAATCTATGCTCCACGTGAGATGCAGGCCACTCAGCCCATTGAGTCTGTGCCACCATTCCATCATGGCTGATTTATTACCCTCTCAACCCCATTCTCCTGCCTTCTCCCATAACCTTTGACGGCCTTACTAATCAAGAACCTATCAACCTCAGCTTTAAATATACTCAATGACTTGGCCTCCACAGCTGCCCGTGCTGTTGAATTCCAGATTCACCAGCCCTCTTGCTCAGTCTAGCTAAAAAAAAAAATTCCTCCTCATCTCTGTTCTAAATGGACATTCATCTATGTTGAGGTCCCCTCTGGTCCTGGATTCACCCACTACAAAAAACATCCTCTCCATATCCACTCCAGACCTTTCAATATTCGATGGGTTCCAATGAGATCACCCGCTATTCTTCTAAACTCTAGCAAGAACAGGCCCAGAGCCATCAAATGCTCCTCATACATTAACCCTTTCACTTTCAGAATCATTCTTGTGAACCTCCTCTGGACCCTCTCCTATGGTAGCACTTCTTAAATAATGAACCCAAAACTACTCACAATACTCCAAGTGTGGTCACACAAATACCTTATAAAGTCTCAGCATTATATTCTTGCTGTTATATTCTAGTCCTCTCGAAATGAATACTAACATTACATTTGCCTTCCTTACCACCAACTCAACCTGCAAGTAAATCTTTTGGGAATCCTGCACAAGGGCTCCCAAGTCCCTTTGCGCCCTTGATTTTTGAATTTTCTCCCCATTTAGAAAATAGTCTACACCTTTATTCATGCTACCAAAGGGCAAGACTATACACTTCCCTACATTATATTCTGCCACATCTTTGTCCATTGTCCCAATCTGTCTAAGTTCTTCTGCATACTCCCTGCTTCTTCAATACTACCTGCCCCTCACCTATCTTCATATTGTCCACAAACTTTGCAACAAAGCCATCAATTCATTCATCCAAATCACTGACATATAATGTAAAAAGAAATTGTCCCACAAATCCCTGTGGAACATCACTAGTCACCAGCAGCCAACCAGAAAAGGCTCCCATTATGCCCACTCTGCCACCTGCCAGTTAGCCAATATTCTAACCATGCTAGCATCTTTCCTGTAATTCCATGGGCTCTTATTTTGTCAAGTAGCCTCATGTGTGGTACCTTGTTAAAAGTCTTCTGAAAATCCAAGTAAACAACATCAACTGACACTCCTTTGTCTATCCTGCCTGTTACTTTCTCAGAGTTCCAACAGATTTGTAAGGCAAGATTTCTCCTTGAGAAAGCCATGCTGCCTTTGGCCTATTTTATCATATTCTTCCAAGTACCCAGAAACCTCTCCTTAATAAGGGACTCCAGCATCTTCTGAACCAGTTAGGTAAACTGGCCTATAATTTCTGTTCTTCTTCCTCCCTCCCTGCCCAAAAAAATGGTGGTGGTGGTGGCAAAAACCCATATCCCTCAAGAGCAAAAATTGTGAAAACAGAGAAACTCTAAGGAGACGGACAAGGTGAATGGCTGTGGAAATGTCCGCTAGGATATGCAGTTCCACACAAAACAATGGAGATAAAAGAAGAAACAAGATTGTGTGGTCAGTTGTGGTGTATGTCTGAAAGCAACATCAATTGAGGGCATAAAATTATCTCAACCTGAAATGGAATAGGGAGAAGGGCTAGATTGATCTTAGAGTAGGTTAAAGGGTTGGCACAGCATCTTGGGCCAAAAGGGACTCCACTGTGCTATCGTGATCTATGTCTTAATCTGATTATGTAGGGCCCTCATAACATCATCTGGAATGTTATACAAGAAAAGGATTTGTGAAGAGGGAGTATGATAATCATCCATCAGATTGAATTCTCCTTTGTGGAAAGGTTAACACTGAGTATAAACCAGGGGTTCCCAACCTAGGAACCCAGAACCCCTTGGTTAACTGTGGGGTCCAAGGCATAAAAAAGTTTGGTAACCCCTGGTCTAAATTGAGCATGAAATTACCCCCAGGGCATACAAAATTCTTAGAAGGTTCAGCAGGATAGATGTCATAACGTTTTTGGCTTAAGATACACACCTAAGATACAATAAGGAATCAAATGTTCAGTATGGTCATGAGAAGAAATTTCTTCACTCAGGAAGTAAGAATACTCTAATTCAGTGGTGGATGCTCAGTCACTAAGTATATTTTGAATATTAAGGGAGTTGAAGGAGAAGCAGTCAAGAGGAAGCAAATGGTCCACCATCTTTGTGTTTTCCCTTTCTGAGAGCAAGTGCAAGAGGGAGATTATGTAAATTGTGAAACATCAGCCGTCTCACCATAGTGACAGCTGACTTGACATTAATATACAGCACGAAAACTACATTAGAAAAGTTACAGAGATGTATGAGGATGTTAAGAAATTTGGCTGATATACGTGGGGTAGTGTGATCAGTTGTCTCATTTGTCTGAGAAGCAGAATCAAACTATCTCAGCCAAAATGCAACGGTCAGAAAAGCAGGCTAATGGACATTGTTGTTCCTCTCTGCATCAGGCGGCGACCTTGCTGTTTCTTTAGCATTTGTCCATTTTACAAAGCCAAGCTGCTAGCCCGACACCCAACCCAGCATGGATGGAGAGTGTGCAAGGGGCCAGCAGCATTCGAACCCAAGACCACTCGCCTTGAAGTTTGGCCTGGATGCCACTATACCATCAATTGGCTAGGCCAATTGACAAGAGATAGAGAATTTAGAACAATTGGCAGATAAACTAAACCAAAGTTTTGGAACCTTTTTTTAATTGAGAATGACTGGAGTTCAGAAACACCTGAAAAAGTAGCAAAAATAAAAGCCCTCAACTCATTAGAAAAATATTTATATGTTTAAGAATTTAGTGTTTTAATTATGTGCATATAAACCAAATGATGGAAAGTGAGATTAAAGTAAGATTAAGGGATTAAAAGTAACATTAGCAAATTTGCTGATGACACAAAGCTGGGTGGCACTGTGAAATGTCAGGAGGATATTATGAGAATGTAGGGTGACTTGGACAGGTTGGGTGAGTGGGCAAATGTATGGCAGATGCAGTTTAATGTGGATAAATGTGAGGTTATCCACTTTGGTGGCAAGAACAGGAAGGCAGATTACTATCTAAATGGAGTCAAGTTAGGAAAAGGGGAAGTACAACGAGATCTTGGTGTTCTTGTACATCAGTCAATGAAAGCAAGCATGCAGGTATAGCAGGCAGTGAAGAAAGCTAATGGCATGCTGGCCTTTATAACATGAGGAATTGAGTATAGGAATAAAGAGGTCCTTCTGCAGCTGTACAGGGTCCTGACCCCACCTGGAGTATTGTGTGCAGTTTTGATCTCCAAATTTGAGGAAGGACATTCTTGCTATTGAGGGAATGCAGTGTAGGTTCACAAGGTTAATTCCCGGAATGGCTGGACTGTCATATGTTGAAAGATTGGAGCGACTGGGCTTGTATACACTGGAATTTAGAAGGATGAGGGGGGATCTGATTGAAACATATAAGATTATTAAGGGATTGGACACGCTGGAGGCAGGAAGCATGTTCCCGCTGATGGGTGAGTCCAGAACTAGAGGCCACAGTTTAAGAATAAGAGGTAGGCCATTTAGAACAGAGATGCGGAAAAACTTTTTCATCCAGAGAGTGGTGGATATGTGGAATGCTCTGCCCCAGAAGGCAGTGGAGGCCAAGTCTCTGGATGCATTCAAGAGTGAGTTAGATAGAGCTCTTGTAGATAGCGGGGTCAAGGGATAAGGGGAGAGGGCAGGAACGGGGTACTGATTGTGTATGATCAGCCACCATCACAGTGAATGGCGGTGCTGGCTAGAAGGGCCAAATGGCCTTCTCCTGCACCTACTGTCTATTGAGATCAGATGTGTTGCACTTTTTCCAGCTAGTGTGAATTAGACGCTGAATGCTCTCCTGCATTGCCTTATCCCTATGATCCCACATTAACCAATTCTACAGGTCTGTAACAACCTGCTGTTTCATGACAGCCACACACTGTCTTCTGTTCTCAAATGTAGTAATGAGAACAAGTGTCCAAATGAACACATCTCACTTACGGCCATGTACACATGAGCATGTGTTGACGACTGCTCAAGACTCTCCAGCCTCCTATTGCAAACGTCAGAGTGGGGGCAGGTAATGGCATAAATACACCAAAGTTTCTAAATTTTAAAATTTACATCAAAGTAGCAAAAAGACAATGGAAACACACAATAAAAGCCTACCACACAAGACCAGTTTGTGTTATTATATGCATCTTCATGATGCAATGGGACATCACCCACCCAATTAGTACAAGTCACATCAAACTGAAATGGACTCAGTCAATCGAGGACACTGCAGCTTCTGTATTAATTGGTTATCATCACATCCTGCCTGCAATCATGAGTTGACACTCCACGTGGACAGGAGGCAAGATCAGACCAGTTCTGTTTGTGTCTAGTACCAGCTCCGGTTGAATATGTAATCTATTGGGAAATGCCATCCTAGAAAATGGCAACCCTAATCTGAGTTTCCCTTTCACCAACAATCTCTCGCTTCATAAAGAAAATTCATGAAGCAGATTGTTAACCCACTGAAGCACATGCACCATATACCAGCTACTGCTCTGACTAGAAACCCAAGCATCAGAAATTCATTCAATGGAAAACAGCCCATAAATAACTAGCTATTGAGAAGGAGATGGATTCCCGACATCACACCCATCAACAGCTGCTATATGACCAACTGTCCAGACAGAGCAGCTAAACTACTGCACTAATTACACTGCAAATAGGGCCTTAATCCCATGCCAGAATAAATAATTAGATATTTCGGTATGTACCAGGATCTTGAGATGCACTTACAGCTAACACCCTGCCCCCAGCTACAGAAGCACCAAGTCCGAACCCCATTGAACCAGTGCATAATCACATAAACCACCATTTGCATGTATGCACAGGGTCCAATTCATTTAGGTCATCCCTGAGCTTGCCCAGTAGTAACAGACAGTTACCTCATTCTTCCACATATACAAGAGCCAATCCTCTCCAGCTCTGTGAAATTGGTATTGCCACATCAAGACCCTATGAAGTTTATCTGGCAACTGGAAGCCAGCAAGACTAGGTGTAAAATTCACCAATATTCTAAAGAGCAAGTTATTCTGCTATTGTATTACTCATGGAAGCAATGGTCTCCCAATCTTTCTGTGGAACACCAACAAAGTGAACATATAAAACACAACTGACATTCAAACACAGAGGGCCTGATAATTAACCTTTGAGTTTTCTACTCTGTTGAGGATCTCATCTTCAGTATCCCTAAGTCCCAGAATGTTCAGTGCTACATTAATAGCTGAGTTGCACTTAATATGAAAAATCTGAAACACTTCTGTTCAGTTTCCTATTTTCATTATGAAAACAGACCGTGGCTTTGGGAAAACATCAAAATCTGTACTGCTATGCTGATATGTGGTACATCTGTTAAATTGCAGAGTATCATTGAAATGTTTCATAAAACATACTATATACTTTGAAGGGATTCTCATCTCTACTATCTGCCTTTAACTGTACATATTATAAAAATATATTTTATTAGTATTTCAGACTGCAATGAGCAGGAGAGAGAACTTCTCATCTTTATTACTAATTATTTAGAAGTCTATGGTTGTTGAAGCCCCTACCCAATCTCTACGTTGCCCTCCCTCCAAAACCTCTTCAATTCAAATAAAGAATTTCTGACTCATCACTGCAATCAAGCTTCCTGCTCCCTACCAATAGTAAGCCTAAGTACAGAAAGCTTTCAGGCGAGTAACTGGACCACTTCTGCGTTGAATGCTCTGTTGTGACCCCTGGTCCAAGGCTCAGATAGCACCACAACCCGAAGATATCTGGTGCAACATTCTAGCCCCTGGATCAAGTTTAGTCAAAACGAGCCCACAACCTGGAAGGGTTTTCAACTAGTCATAAATTGCTCTTCCATGTCGAGTCTCCTGCTCCAGTCTTTGCCGACAAAATACACCCTCCTCCCCCACATCATCTTTACTCTCACCCAGCGGGTTGAGAAAGTTGTAAGTTCACACATACTAAACTTTTCTCAAACTATATTATTACAAGTACTGAATAGGATGACAAAACACACATCCTCCTGACTGTAAATACAACTCGACAACCTGCAAAGGCGTTTGTTAACTTACAGTGGAAACCGTCTGCTGTCTGGGTACAGTTTTGAGGGTTACGGTATAAGTTCAAGAGCGCAATGGTCTGAAATACAAAACGTAACAAGTTTTGACACCACATCTCTAAAAAAATTCAACTTAAAACCTATTTTACACCCTTTGACGAGGGTAGACAGCATGGGGAGCTGAAAAGAAAATGTTAATCCCTTTAGTGATGAGTCTTCCTTTTCATCAGAACTTGTCTGACAAAGCTGTGAATATATGGAGATATCATGATATAACAGCAGCAGGACCACTAGCTCATATCTCAAAGAATGGTAAATTTGCCCAACACTTTATAGTGTGCAGCATCTACAAAACCATTTGCCTTTCTAATGCATTTCATTTTTAAACAGGTCAGGAAGTGCAGCCACAGGACCACTTTAACATGGCAGACTCTTGCCCTAGGCACAGGGCCTCATGTTCAGTCAATACAGTAACAAATGTCCTACTTGTAATTTTATACCATGAGATCCCCACAAATTTGAGGAGAATTGAGGTTATGCGGAATCAAAATACTGGTCTTGAGTTGTTGGCATATCTCAGCAAAGCATGATACTGAAAAGTCTCTACTTACCTTATGTGTTCATATCATTGAACCATCTCGTGCACCACACTGGTGCCTAGATGCCACTGCCTTTTAGCAATCACTAGCCAGGGGTTGATGTTTTCTGAGACATTTCATTAATGTCAAAATGATCTTGTTCAGCTTTCCCAACTCTGGAGACTTGAACAGGACTTACAGGTGCCATAAAGATGGTAACAACTTACACAGACAGGGAGACTTCAATATTTGTGCTGGTTGGGAATGGAACATCAAGCCCTGGATCATCACCAGCTTAATGGCTACTCTTCACCTTTGTTTTAACTGGTCTCAGTTTAGGCGAGACCAGTAACTACTGCTCTACAAAACGGCCAAACCCCCAGATCTCCGATGGCGGGACTTACAGTGTGAGCCGTCTGCCGTCTGCGCACTATTTTGGGGATTACGGTAGATGTTTTGAATCAAGATGGTCTGCAGAAGAAAAAAAGGAAATCCCATTGGCTTCTGCACATAATGGTGAGGACTGCGGTGTGGAGAGAACTCTGACATGATCATAAACAACGCTACATTCATGAGGCTGCTACCCAGCACACAGCTCAATGCAATAGGGCAGTAGAGAGAAAAAGGTGCAGCAAGAGTCAGGGAGGCGGTCAGAAACCTTTCAATGAATTGAAAATAGCCAGTTTGCATAAGCATTGTGCTCCCTAAATGACTACGTTGTGCTAGCCTTGCAAGCAATGGAACAAAAATCAAAAACATCTGAACTGAAATCAGCTCTAAATGTATAAACAGAAGCAGTAGTGAAAGGAATGACATCAATCTTTCTACAACCCAAAACGGAAAATGTGCTAATTGGACAGGCAGCACAGGCAGTGTCTAAACGTACATTGCAAAAGTTGTCCTGTCAATTAATATCAATTTTCCCAAACTACTCAACCTGCCATCAGAAGAACCACGCTTTCAAAACCTTGCGGGTGTGGTGCGAGTGCGTGTATGTATTGGAGGGTGGTGCGGGAGATGGGCTCTGTTTTCCAATTATTATACAATTTACTGTACAGGGAAGCTGATTGAATACGGGAAACCTCTTTCCTTGCAGCCTGGTGCATTTCAGACTGGAGATCCTACAGGATCCAGTCCATCTGGAAATGGACGTGGAAATCGTGATGTTCAGTTTAAGTAGAAATATCTTATTCTCCAGGGACAGAATGCACAAGGTCAGTACTCTGCAGAGAGTACGGCTGCCATGGCTACCCAATTTCTACTTTCACCCTTGCCCAGATCTCCAAAACAACCTCCTGGCAGCTTATTAAGACAAGTGTTCAGGTAAAGTCAGTATAACCCACCTTTTAGAAAGATTGATGGATAATGAGCACAACCTTAAGCCCTGGCCAAAATTTTCCCCACAAGACTCCATCATCACATTGTCCCATCATCAGGTGCAGACCACCACTACCATTCAACATCTCCATCTTATGTGCATGGCTACAGCATTGTACACCAGAGGTTAAAAATCTAATATGGACTAGTTTCCTAAGATACTTCAGAACTTGTACACCTCCAGTTTAAAACTCCACCAATCCCAAACCTAACTTCCACATTAACAGCAAACTATACCATTCTTCAACCATGGCTTTAACTAGCAGTGTCAAAAATGATGACATTTGGAAATATCCCTGTAGCTACAGTGGATTTCAGTTAATTAGGCCATCGTCTAATTGAGGCAGCCACTTATTTGGGACAACTCTTAAAGAAAAAAATCTAATCAAGAAAACAGCTGGGATTTCCTTCATTTATTTGGGATGCTATGCCACTTATTTGGGACAGGAGTCTGTTGCCAAACAGTTTCTAATTAGCAGTAGTCGCTTGCATTTGTGTGACCGTTATACACAACACTGCGCTCAGAGAAAAAGAGTCTTCAAATAACATCAGTTGCGTGTGTTTGTATTTAAAAAGCAGTGACTTTTTCAAACTTGGAGATGCCAGAAATGATGGGGAGTGAAAATGAAATAACTTTACTACTTCAAAAGTTAGGAACTACAAAGAAAGCCAATGATCTTTACTAGGAGACCTTGATAATTTTGTTCATTTACAGTCAAAAGAACACAGCAGCATACACAGGATAAATTCCTCCATAAGAAGTATTAAGAACTAATAGTTTTATAGTACTGTAATAGTATTGGTTGTGTTCTAATTTGTTCTGTATTTTATTTAAATACCTAATTTGTTACTCAGTTAAATAGTAGTTTGTCCTTTTTTTATGCCTTTTTAACTATTTCCATGAAACTTTGGCTAATTGGGGTAGGTGCTTAATTGGGTCAAAATGTACTGGTCCCAATGTGTTCCGATTAACCCAGAATACACTGTAATTATATTTAGATGATTCCCTTGCAAATAAGAGACAAAAATTAGCACAAATATAAAAATTTATAATTCCCCCAGCAGAAGCTGCATTTTAAATGGATAATTTCTGTGGAATTTACAAGCCATTCAATTAAGTCCCCATTATCAGAATTGAGAAGAAATTTTTAAGTGTGCATCCCATCTGAAACAGTTCAAGTGCATCTTTCTACTTGGCTAAAATATACTTCGACGTATCTTTAAGCAATGACTCCAATAATCAAGTATTTCCACGTATGTCTCCCATACAGAAGGCCTGGGCACAGAAACACACATTTAAAAAAGCAAAATTTTACGAGCAGCATCAAGATGAAAACACAGACAAAATGCATAGAGGCAGAGGTCTGGAAGTGGATTCCAGTAATTCTCATTACCAATGCCAAAATAATATGGCTCCTGATGTTAGACTAACACCATTTGGTGTACAATCAAAGATTCTACAAATCGCTACAGGGCATCAGGCAGTTTTGTCATTACTTGTTTGTGGGCTTTGGAATTAGCAGGAAAATTATTCTCCTTTCAGAACAGAGTGGCTTTCTGGGTCATCAAAGGACAGTTAAAAATGAACAGTGCTGTAGTCACATACAGCCAGTCGAGGTAGACACACAGATTGAGTAAGACGATAGTGACCTTGATAACTACTGAGCACACTCATACCAACTATTGATTCCATAGTTATGGAGGTGGGATTCAAACTCACATCGCACAGACCGCACATGGTAACCCTTTCATTACCAGAATAATTCTCATGAATCTCATATGAATCTTCTCCAATGTCATATCCTTTCCTAGATATGGGCTCCAAAACTACTCACAATACTCCAAGTGAGGCCTCACCAGTGCTTTATAAAGTCTCAACATTACATCTTTTTTTTATATTCTAGCCCCCTTGAACTAAACACCAACACTGCATTTATCTTCCACATCACCAATTCAACCTGCAAATTAACCTTTAATTCCCAAGTCCCTTCGCACCTCAGATTTTTAAAATTTTCTCTCCATTTAGAAAGTAGATTACATTTTTATTTCTTCTAACAAAGTGCATGACCATACACCTCCCAACACTGTATTCTTTGCCCATTGTCCTAAATTGTCCAAGTCTTTCAGCAATCTCTCTGCATCCTCAACATCATAGGACCGTAAGACATAGCAGCAGAATTAGGCCATTCAGCCAATTGAGTCTGCTCCACATTTCATCATAAATGCAATCCCAGATCCCATTCAATCCTATACACCCACCCTCTCACCATATTCCTTGATGTTCCAGTCAATCAGGAATCTTCAACTTCCGCTTTCAATATACCCAAGGTCATGGCCTCCCCTGGAGTCTGTGGCAGAGCATTCAACAAAATTACCTCTCCTTGTCATTAAAAAAAAATTCCTCCATACTTTTGTTCTAAAAGGTTACCCATCAATTTTTATGCTGTGCCCTCTAGTTCTCAATACTACCACCAGTGGAAACATCCTCTCCACATCCTCCTTATCTAGTCTTTTTAATATTCAGTAGGTTTCAATGAGATCCCCCAGTATTCTTCGAAATTCCATTGAGTAGACCCAAAGCTGCCAAACACTCCTCATTTATTGACCCCTTCATTCCCGGAATTATCCTCGTGAACATCCTCTGGACTCTCCAATGACAACATATCCATTCTAAGGGGGCCCAAGACTGTTGATAATACTTCAAGTGTAGACTTACTAGTTTCTTATAAAGCTTCAGCATTATCTCTTTGCTTTTATATTCTTTTCCCCTTGAAATAAATGCCAACATTGCATTTGCCTTCTTTACCACAGACTCAACCAGTAAATTAGCCTTCAGGGAATTTTGCATGAGGACTCCGAAGTCCCTTTACACCTCTGATGCTTGAATTTTCTCCCCATTTAGATAATAGTCTGCCCTTTTACTGAAATGTATTATCATACATTTTATCTCCATTCCATCTGCCACTTTTTTGCTCATACTTCCAATTTCTTTAAGTTCTGCTGCAATCACATTTCCTCAACACTACCTAGCCCTCCACCTATCTTTGTATCATCCACAAACTTTGCCACAAAGCCATCAATTCCATTATCTAAATGAGTGACAAACTGTAAAAAACAGTGGTCCCAGTACTGACCCTTGAGGAACACTAGTCACTGGCAGCCAAACAGAAAAAGCCCCCTTTATTCCCAATCGCCACTTCCTGCCTATCAGCCCTTCCTCTCTCCATGCCAGTATTTTTGCTGTAACACCATAGGATTCTATTTTAAGCAGCCCCATGTGAGGCACTTTAACAAATGCCTTCTGAAACTCCAAGTAAATGACATGCACTGTGTTTCCTTTGTCCACACTGCTTGTTACTTACTCAAAAAACTGTAACAGATTTGTCAGACAAGATTTCCCTTTAGAAAACCACTGACTGATTTTTATCATTAGTCTCCTCAAAATCTCATTCTTAATAATGGACTCCAACACTTTCCTAACCACTGAGGTTAGCAGTCCTCTGGGACCATACCAGAATCAACTAATTCTTGAAAGATCATGACCAATGCATCAGTTATCACTTCAGCAAACTCTCTCAAGACTCTGGGATGTAGTCTAGCTGGTCCAAGTGACTTACCGCCTTAAGATCTTTAAGTTCACACTTTTTCCTTTGTAACTGCAATGGTACTCACTCCCGCTCCGACACTCAAGGACCTCTGGTATACCTCTTGTGTCTTCCACATTAAAGACCAAAGCAAAGTACTTAAGTTCATCTGCCATTTCTTTGTCCTCCTTTACTACCTCACCACTATCATTTTCCAGTGGTCCAATGTCAACTCTCACCTTTTATCCTTTATATAACTGAAAAAATATATTATCCTGCTTTATTATTGTCAGATATTTTCTCTTCTTAATTTTTTAGTTGCCTTTTGTTGGGATTTTAAAAGGTTCCCAATCATCCAACTTCCCACTTATTTTTGCTATTTTATATGCCCTTACCTTGGCTTTTATGTAATCCTTAACTTCCCTTGTCAGCCACGGTTGCCTAGCCCTGCCAGTTGAGAACAACTTTTTCTGTGGGGCAAATCTATCTTGCACCTTGTATACTATTCACAGAAATTTCAACCACCTCTATACTGCCTTCATCCCCGCCAGCATCCTCCTCCAATCCACCTGGGCAAGCTCCTCTCTCATGCCTCTGAAATTCTCTATTTCATTGTGATACTGAGACATGTGACTTATGCTTCTCCCTCTCAAACTGCAGTATGAATTCAACCATATTATGATTACTACCACCTAAAAGCTTCCTTTAAATTAAGCTCCCTATTAAGGTCTGAGTTATTATATAATACCCAATCTAAGATGGCCTTTCCGAGTACACTCGAACATAAGCTGCTCTAAAAAGTGAGCTTGTAAGCATTCAACAAATTCCCTCTCTTGCGATCCAACACCAACTCCATGACCCCAATCCCTTTCCATATTGAAGTCCCCCATTACAATTGTGACATTACCCTTATTACATGCCTTTTCCAGCTCCCTTTGCAATCTCAACCCCACATCTTGGCTACTACAGGGAGGCCTATATGACTCCCATGTTTTTTTAAACACTTGCAGTTTCTTAACGCCACACACAAAGTTTCAACGTTCTCTGACCCTATGTAACTCTTTCTAGTGATGTAATTCCATCTCTTACCAACAGAGCCATACCACCGATTATGCCTACCTGTCCTTTTGATACAAAGCATATGCTGTGACATTAAACGTCCAACTTCTTTCAGCCATGACTCAGTAATGCTCACATCATACAAACCATTCTCTGATTATGCCACAAGTTCACCCACCTTATTCCAAATGCTACATGTATTTAAATACAGCACCTTCAGTCCTGCATATGTACCCAATCATTGGCTTGTCCTTTCTTACATTCGTATTACATCATCTACTTGTAAACCTACTGGCTCATCCTCAGCTCTTTCATACTGGTTCCCATCCCCCTACCAGATTAGTTTAAACACTACCTCCTCTGCCACCTATCTGCAAACTTGTTCACAAAGCCATTAATATCGTTATCCAAATCATTGACATATAATGTAAAAGGTGGCCCTGTGGAACACCACTAGTCACTGGCAGCCAATCATAAAAGTCTCCCTATATTCCCACTCTTTGCCTCCTGACAGTCAGCTAATGCTCTGTTCATGCTAGTAACATCCATGTAATACCATGGACAGCTTAATATGTGGCAACTCGTCAAAGACCTTAAGAAAATCCAAATACACAAAATCCACCAATTCCCCTTTGTGTATCCTGCTTGTTATTTCTTCAAAGAATTCCAACAGATTGGTCATTCCATCATGTGCTTCCAAATACCCCAAAACCACATCCTTAACAACCAATCACTGAGGTCAGACTAACTGGCCTTTTAATCTCCCTTCTTCTGCCTCTCTCCTTTCTTGAAGAATGGAGTGACATTTGCAATTTTCATATCCTCCGGAACCATGGCAGAATCTAATGTCTCCACTATCTCTTCAGCTACCCTTTCAGAACCCTGGTGTGTATACTATCTGGTCCTGGTGAATTATTTACCTTCAGATCTTTCAGTTTCCCAAGAACTTTGTTCCTAGTAATGGTAACTTCACACACTTCTGACCCGACACTCTTGAACTTCCAGCATACTGCTTGTGTCTTCCACTGTGAAGACTGATGCAAAAGACTTATTCAATGTGTCCACCATTTTCTTGCCCTCCAATACTACCTCTCCAGCATCATTTTCCAACAGTCTGATATCCACTCTCACCTCTCTTTTACACTTTATGTATTTGAAGAAACTGTTGACAACCTCTTTATTACAAACCCCATTTCCAGAAAAGTTGGGATATTTTCCAAAATGCAATAAAAACAAAAATCTGTAATATGTTAATTCACGTGAACCTTTATTTAACTGACAAAAGTATAAAGAAAAGATTTTCAATAGTTTTACTGACCAACTTAATTGTACTTTGTAAATATACACAAATTTAGAATTTGATGGCTGTAACACACTCAACAAAAGTTGGAACAGAGGCATGTTTACCATTGTGTTACATCACCTTTCCTTTTAATAACACTTTTTAATTGTTTTGGAACTGAGGATACTAATTGTAGTAGATTTGCAATTGGAAATTTTGTCCATTCTTGCTTGATATAAGACTTCAGCTGCTCAACAGTCCGTGGTCTCCGTTGTCTGATTCTCCTCTTCATGGTGCGCCATACATTTTCAATAGGAGATAGATCTGGACTGGCAGCAGGCCAGTCAAGCACACGTACTCTGTGTCTACAAAGCCACTCTGTTGTAGCCCGTGCAGAATGTGGTCTGGCATTGTCCTGCTGAAAGAAGCATGGACGTCCCGGGAAGAGACATCGCCTTGATGGCAACATATGTCTCTCTAAAATCCTAATATACGCCTCAGAGTCAATGGTACCTTCACATACATGCAACTCACCCATGCGCACTGATGCACCCCCATACTATCGTAGATGCTGGCTTTTGCACCTTTCGCTGATAACAATCAGGATGGTCGTTTTCATCTCTGGCACGAAGAACTCAATGCCTGTTATTTCTGAAAACTAGCTGAAATGTGGACTCATCTGACCACAGCACACGGTTCTACAGTCTTTCTGTCCATCTGAGATGAGCTCGGGCCCAGAGAACTTGCTGGCATTTCTGCATAGAGTTGATGTATGGCTTCCTCCTTGTGTAATATGGTTTCAAGTTGCATTTCTGGATGCAGCGATGGACTGTGTTAAGTGACAATGGTTTTCTGAAGTACTCCCGAGCCCAGGTGGCTATAACTGTCACAGTAGCATGACGGTTTCTTAGGTAGTGCTGCCTGAGGGCTCGAAGATCATGTGCATTCAACAGTGGTTTCCGACCTTGCCATTTACGCACTGAGACGTCTCTGAATTCTCTGACTCTTTTCACAATATTATGTACTATAGATGTTGAAAGACCTAAATTCTCAGCAATCTTGCGTTGGGAAATGTTCCTTTTGAACCGAATAACAATTCTCTCACGAATTTTGGCACAAAGGGGTGAGCCACGACCCATCCTTGCTTGCAAAGACTGAGCCTTTGATGGACGCTACTTTTATACCCAGTCATGATACCTCACCTGCTACCAATCCAAACCGGTGTTACTTGAATATTCAGTACACTTTTCAATTTTATTTTAACTCAGTCCTAACTTTTGTTGAGTATGTTGCAGCCATCAAATTCTAAATTTGTGCATATTTACAAAATACAATTAAGTTGGTTAGTAAAACTATTGAAAATCTTTTCTTTGTACTTTCGTCAGTTAAATAAGGGTTCATGTAAATTAACATATCACAGATTTTTGTTTTTATTGCATTTTGGAAAATATCCCAACTTTTCTGAAAATGGGGTTTGTATTATTGGCTAGTTTATCTTTGTACTCCACCTTTTCATTTGTTATGACTTTTTTTTAAGTTGCCTTCTGTTGGTTTTTAAAAGCTTCCCAATCCTCTAAATTCCCACTAATTTTTGTTCTATTATATGTCCTCTCTCTGGCTTTTATGTTGGCTTTGACTTTTCTTGTCAGCCATGGTTGTGTCAATCCTTTCTTCTTTGGGATGCATCTATCCTGTCTTCTGAATTGCTCCCAGAAAGTCCAGCCAATGCCACTCCTGTCATCATCCCTGCTAGTGTTCCCTTCTAATCAATTATGGCCAACTCCTCTCTCGTGTCTTTGTAGTTCCCTATACTCCACTGTAATACTGATAACATTATAATACTGATAACACTTTAACATTTTCCTCACAAATTGCAGGGTGAATTCTATCATATTACGATCACCGTTTCCTTTACCTTAAGCTCTCTAATCAATTCCAGTTCATTGCACAACTCCCAATTCAGAATAGGTGATCCTTTGGAGGACTCAACCACGAAGCTGCTCTAACTCTAGTCTGTCCCTTCTCATAACTGAAATATTCCGTCTTAGGCAACATCCTGAGAAATGTCTCAGCCCCAGCTGCAGTTCAATCACATTCTTCCTTTAGAGTCAACTAGAATGGCATTGCATTACAACCTCCCTGCTTTTATACCCTATATGCCACATCCACCTCTGGATACAAATCTAGTTATTTGATCACTGTGTCAGTTCATGGCCATTAGTGTTGTTGATGATAAAACTAGCAGATTCTCATAAAACCACTATCTGGTTCACCGATGCTCTTCTGGGCAGAAAGGTTATCACCTCTCACCCAGCCTACTCTACTCGAGTCTAGAACCATATCTGGTCAAGTAGACACAATGGGCCAAAAACGTCTGATCTTATGGTCACATCATGTCATTTACTGCCCTCTGTAATAGCCCAGCAATCCACTCTGTTCAAGGGAATTTAGGGATTTTTGGAAAGAATGGTAATTGATTGGCATTCAGAATCCAAAGGCATAATTTGAGCTTTCTAGTTAAGAGGATACAGCTGTTAATAGGGCACCATCTCTGCCTCTATGCTGAAAAGAACAAGTAATGCAAAAATAAAACCATCATAGCTACAGAATAAATCACAGTTCAGGAGTTGCAAAAGTGAGATACAGTCGATAGTTCAGTGTTATCAGAGGTTGTAAAGGTGAGATACAGTCGATAGTTCAGTGTTATCAGAGGTTGTAAAGGTGAGATACAGTCGATAGTTTGGTGTTATCAGGAGTTGTAAAGGTGAGATACAATTGATAATTCAGTGTTATCAGGAGTTGTAAAGATGAGATATAGTCGATAGTTTGGTGTTATCAGGAGTTGTAAAGGTGAGATACAGTTGATAATTCAGTGTTCTTGTGTTTGCGCTGAAGTGTCACTCCTGTAAAATCCTTTCAAAGCACAAGGGCAAGATTCTAGAAACACACAACCAGGACATAAATTTCTGTCCCAACTTAATAGATCAAAACTAAAATACACTGTGGCCTGAAAAGTCATCATTGATAGATCAGTAACTGCTGCAGTTATTTCAAAGGCAACAATTTTACAAGCTCTATCAGACACACTGTTGGCTTATATGCAAAAAAAGCTGAAAGGCCAAAAAAGGAAAAGACATTATAATTGGCAGAATCTGTGGAGAGATGACATGAGTACAGAAAAGTGGATACAGGGACATGCTACTGATTGGAATGACAAATTTGGAATGTATTCTGCTTGCAGTAAAGAGCAGCTTTGTAAATCACACACATCACCGATCTAACCGTATTCCCTTATGCAGCTGATGCAGCCCTTAACCCAGTCATTGTAAAGCAGCAGCGTCCCAGAATGAGAACATACATTAATTAGTACTCTTCTTAAAACTGCTGTCTGGAAAAAAAAGGCAAGTCAATAGTTAATCAGTAACAGTGAATTCAGATAGCAAAAACAGAACTCCCCCCACTCCAGCTGTTGATCAGTGAATGTAGTGTGATGGGTAAAAACAGACCCTTACAACTCCAGCTGTTAGATCTGTAATGTGGTGGGAGGGGCAATGTCCATGTATTCTGATGGGGTAGTTGCAAAACAGGCATATGCCCACTGTACACCAGACACCACATGGAAACCAGTGATTCAAATCCCAAGCTTTCTGGTGTTTATAAATTTGAGAAAGGGCAAAGCAAAATAAAATGAGAACAGGGACAAAATATGAATTAATATTCTTTATATGAAAGCACCTGCTGCAAAAAGATAAAGGTTTAATGGGGAGTCCAAGTAGGACTTGGGTTTTCCATCGGTTATATCTCCAGATCTTCCCAAAGAAATAACCCTTTCCCTTGCAGTAACTTTATACAGTACGTGTCAATTCATTTTGTACAATTCACCCATGCACAGCTATCACCCTTTGGACCAGTCTCTCATAAAACTTATCAGCATTCAACAAGGGTAATTAATGATAACAGGAAGTGAATGTAAACCACTTCTTGTACGATGGCAGCAGCTGAATGCTTTATCGATCACCAAATGGTGCCATTCAACACCTGCATCAGTTTATGCAGGACCAAAAGGTTGGAAAACAAAGTGTTGACGTGAGATATGGCGTACAGCCTTGCCCGAAAGCCCGAGACACCCAAAAATATCACAATCTTGTGACAATGTGTGACTTCAACTTCACAATGGAATCAACCCCTGAATATAATAATGTTACAGAGAATACAATCATCCACAAGGAAAAGCACATGGAAATTAGGGAGGGCATATTACATTTTTAAGGTGCTTTTGGGTGTCTTGAAAAATATCAAGATGGATAAGTCTCCAGGTCATGACATGATCTGACTCAGGATACTGAGGGTATAACAGATCCGAGGGAGGAGCCTGCTACTACTTAACAGTGATGTTTGATATTGAGGGGCTTTAGACTGGGCAAAGAAGAGGTTCACTATGATGTTGTCTGGATTGTAGTGCATGAGCCTCAAGAAGCTGGATAAACATGAATTTTTTATCCTGGAGCCTTAGAGGCTGAGGGGTAATATAAAATTATGAGGTATATTTACACAGAATGGTAGGTGTGGGGAGCTGCTTAACAGGCATTTAGGCAGGTATATGAACAGGCAGGAAATGGAAGAAAATGTATCATGTGTAGGCAAAAGCAATTAGTTTGGAAATGGTGTACTGTTCTATGCCCAGGAAATCTACATTACATCTATCCTACAGAACCCTAATTCATCAGCACACCAACTCTTTAGTTGCAAGCAGGACAACACTAAATGTGGTTTCTCAGTACATATACAATGAAACTGCTCTTCAAAATCAAAAGTGGCACTTCTAACATTTGAGGATGTCCATCGTCTTTTCACCAGGAATACCTCAAAAAACAAACTGGATGTGCACAAATGCACATAATCAGAACCTGTATTACCAACGAGTTTAAAAACCCAACGAGTTTAACAACACGAGAAGGGGAAATAAGAGGTACTTCCTAGGTGTTAGTAGGGAGAGGTTGAGCACTTAAATAACCATCACAGAAGTTAAATGAAAATGTAGATGGATGGGCTAAGTTTGCAGATTGGTGTGGATAGTGCTGAATGCTGGCAAAGAATACAGCGGGATATAGAACAGTTACAGATATAGGCAGAGAAATGGGAGGTGGAGTTTAACCCAAATAAATGTGATGTGTTGCACCTTGGTAGGGCAAATGTAAAGGAACAATCTTCTGTAAGGGCAAGATCCTTAACAGTGTTGCTGAGCAGTGAGATCTTGGGATCCACGTTCAAAGATCCCTGAAAGTGGCTACACAGGTTGATAGGCTGGTGGGCAGGCCTTCATTAGTCCAGACACAGAGTTCAAAATTCAGTAAGTTACATTGCAGCTTCAAAGAACTCTAGTTTGGCCACATTTTAAGTATTGCATACAGTTTTAGTCACCCCTTTATAGGAAAAATGTTGAAGCTTTGGAGAGGGTGCAGAAGTTGTTTACCAGGGTATTGCCTCGATTAGAGGTTGGATAAACTTGGGCTGTTTTCTCTGGAGTGGTGGAAGCTGAGGGGAGATTTGATAAGAGCTTTATAAGATCATAAGAGGCAGAGATAGAATAGACAGAGAGCATCTTTGTCCCAGGGTTGAAATGTCTAATAACAAAGGGCATGCACTGAAGGTGAGTGGAAGTAATTTCAAAGGAGAACTGAGGGCAAGTTGTTTTTACACAGGAAGTGATGGGTGCCTGGAATGTTCTGTCTCAGGTGGTGGTAGAGACAGACACATTAGAGACTTTCAATAGATGCTTCGATAGGTACATGAATGTGAGGAAAATGTAATATGTAGGCAGAAGAGATTAGTTTAGTTAGGCATTTAATTACTAATGTAATTGTTTCAGCACAACATTTGGGTTGAAGGGCCTGTTCCTATGATGCACTGTTCTATGGTCCAGCAAAAAAGTCAGCAGTCCACTTACAAAACTGAGAGTTGACCTCAAAACTACTTAGTGACATAAGCAGAAGAATCAGATGGATATATTAATTCAAAGGCAGAGCAGTTGAAGCAACGAATGGATCAAGATTTACATCTTTCTATTTAAAGAAACACAGGACTGACTGGGAATGAGGCACTACTGAAATGTGAGAAAGCAGAAGCTATGTGTCCAGTGGGTAAAGTGGGCAAAGCAGGGAAGCTTGGACAACTCTTGGTCCTTGCAGCAATGTTTTATAACACTAATTTTGGCTAGTTGATGGGTTCACCATAGTTGAAACACAATCCTGGAAGTGGAAACCATGTGAAGTATTCAGTTGCTCTTTTGAAGTTATCACTGGATTGACAGAGGCAAATTAGCCACAGATAGTCAAAAGCTTCAAGCCAGATAATTAGAAAGTCAGTTTTTACACAAGTTCAGCACTCTGCAATGACAACTCAAGGTCCCAGAGATAAACCAACCCAGGGTTCTATTAGTATACATCCAAAAGATATGAACATCTTTTTTAAAAGTGAACAGTGCTAACAATATATTTTTTTATGGACAGCTGAGTGAAGAGCTAGCATGCTTAACAGCTCTGGTAGAGTTAAATACTGACAGGTTTACATCATGAACTGACATGGCAGGCTTACCTGACTGAATGTGGGCTTGTTGTGCAAACGAGAACATCTGTCTCCATGACGACAGGCTCCAATTTTAAAATAAAATGAACAGTTGACCCTATTGAAGAGAACACAGCTGATAAGTACACCAATCCAATGCAGCAGGTCTAAATGTCCGGCCATGCCTTCTCACTCATTTGGAATAAGCTCAGAAGCTTATGCCATTCAGCGTGATGTAAAGTACTGGCCCTTCGGCCCATAGAGTCTATGCTGACATCAAGCTCTTTTAACACTATTCCCATGCAGTCATTAGAGATAAAGGCAGCTCAAGAGAATGGTAGTATGAAAAAAGGCTAAGCAGGCTGAGTCTGTACTAACTGGAATACAGATGTGACCTGATTGACACATGTCTGCAGGAAATTGGCCGCAAGGTGAAGGGAGTACCTGGAGAAAGGTCCATTATCTTAGAATTACATATCACTGATTAAAATAAGGATTTTTTTCCCCCGATGCATTCTGGATCTTAGGAAACTTGCGCCCTCATGTCCTGGCAACAACTCTGTATTCTTTCAATCTTATTGATTTTTGCTTGAGGTGGGTGACCAGAACAGTACACAATACCCTAAACATCTTATGCAACTTGAACAGAACATCCCAACTCCTGCACTCAACACTTTAGATCTATGAAGGCCAAAAGCTTTCTTTACAATCCTATCTACCTGTGTTGCCACTTTAAGATCTCACACCTGTCCGCATTAAATTCCATCCATCACAGTCCAGCTTGTTTTTCTAGCTGGTCCAGATCCCATTATATATCAGAAAATATATACAGATATATATCTTACGCAGAGAGATTGGAGAGATTGGGCTTGTACACACTGGAATTGAGGAGATTGAGAGGGGATCTGATTGAAACGTTTAAGATAATTAAAGCATTTGATAGGATTGAGGCAGGAAATATGTTCCAGATGTTGGGAGAGTCCAGTACCAGAGGGCATGGATTGAGAATAGGAGGTCAGTTATTTAAAACAGAGTTGAGGAAAAACTTCTTCTCCCAGAGAGTTGTGGAGGTGTGGAATGCACTGCCTCGGAAGACGGTGGAGGCCAATTCTCTGGATGCTTTCAAGAAGGAGCTAGATAGATATCTGATGGATAGGGGAATCAAGGGATATGGGGACAAGGCAGGGACTGGGTATTGATAGTGAATGATCAGCCATGATCTCAGAATGGCTGTGCAGACTCGAGGAGCCGAATGGTCTACTTCTGCACCTATTGTCTATTGTCTATAGAATAGCCCCCTTCCTTGCTGCTATGCCCACATTTTGGTGTCATCCACTGAACCAGTTAACCATCTACTACCACTCTCTGGCTTCTCCCACAAAGCCAATATAGAATCCAAATTACTACCTCACCCCGAACCTTAGTGACCAGCACCTCCCCCACATGGGGGATTTTGTCAAAGGCTTAGCTCAAGGTTTAAAGCACATCAGAGTTGAGCAGTATTAGGCCAGAGTAGGCATGATAGTGATAAGACCAAGATTGAATTCAAGTGTGACCTCATTGAATGATTAACTAAATAATTTATTTAAGGACATAACTAGCCCATTCATGCTCCTGTTTAACATGTTTTCTAAAGTCGAGGTCTTCTCCAGCTCAAAGTCACAGCCTTTAACTTGCAGGTTTGATGACAATGAAGGCTCAGTCCTTAGTGAGCAATGAGTAGGTCTGACTGACTGGAGGACAGCTGACAATCGGTACCAGGTTGAATACAATTGGAGTGAGGTGAAAAGGAGGGTTCAGAATGGATGGGGAATTCTAAGAGAGAGAAGTATTCCACCTGTGCCATATCATTAATAAATGTCATCCTATCACCACTAGACAACAAGCATAATCGTAGTCACTGTTCCCTTGGGAGCACCACCACCTGCTATCCTCAAGTCTGAGAAGCACTGATATACCAGAGCCCAATGCCACATGACAGAAAGTCAATGTCTTAAACACAATGCCGCTGCCCCTCCGCTTTCATGTGCTTTCTTTTGTGCAAGACTTGATACGATGGGTTAACTAGCATCAGAAATTTTGCTCTCTTTTTGCACTATCTATATTTTTATATTTCTGTTGTAACTTTGAGTAATATTTAATATATTGTACTTTAATGTACTGCTGCTAAAAAAACAACAAATTTCAAAGGGCCGGAAGGGCCTTCTCTGCATTGTATCTCAATAAATAATTACATAATAAACCTGATTCTGCCTCATTGATCATGTAAAACAGAAAACCATTCCTTCAAGCAACATGTAGCCTCAGTATCATGTCTCTGCTAGCAAATGCAGCATCGTGGACAATCCTAGTGCAAGCTAAGTCTTATATTTGCTTCTTTCCATTTGATATAAAATTTATTATTTTTAAATGGTAAAGTTTGTAATAATGTAACCATATCTGGAACAGAAAGACCACATTCTATCTCTTTGGTTGAATATCTAATATTGTTGGTATTAAAGAACCAAATTCAAGTTCTAGCTGCTTCTCCCCTCTTTAAATCTTACAGTTGTGAATTTTTATTCTTTGTGTGGGTGAAGTCCCAGTAACAAGAAGTTCCCCGCAGAAATACACTTCCAGCCTAAATGGTCCATAGTCAGTGAATATATACTCGGTCTTGGCAGAAGTAATCTCAGTCTAACCAGCTTGCAGCCAGTGCCCATACGAGTTAGAATATTGAATATCTGCACCTGGGATTTGCCTTGTTCTGATGAAGGGCCTTTGATCTGAAATGTTAACTGATCTTCTCATGCTGGGAACCTGCTAAACCTCCTACCATTTTCCATTTTACACTAAAACCTTCCATCCATTTAAACTTTGTAGATAGTTCATTACTCTCTCTCACAGTCATAAGAGAAGTATAACACAGAAACAGACCCTTCGGTTTATCGAATCCATGCTGAAACCATTAGAAT
Organism: Hypanus sabinus; assembly: GCF_030144855.1. Taxonomy (NCBI): domain Eukaryota; kingdom Metazoa; phylum Chordata; class Chondrichthyes; order Myliobatiformes; family Dasyatidae; genus Hypanus; species Hypanus sabinus. Next base: position 191,581,909 of record NC_082709.1, read on the forward strand.
TGCCAGCTCCCATTGACCTGCACCAGAACCATAGCCTTCTGTATGCCTACTATTCATATACCTACGCAAAGTTCTCTTAAATGTGGAAATGGAGCTCGCATGGACCACTTGTGCTGGCAGCTCATTCCACACTCACACAACCCTCTGAGTGAAGAGATTTCCCCCATGTTCATTTCAACATGCAGGTGAACTGGGAGAATCAGGTTGGTGCTGGACCCCAGGATAGGGAGTTTGTAGGGTGCCTACGGGATGCATTCTTGGAACAGTGTGTACGAGAGCCGACCAGGGACAAGGCTATTTTGGATTTAGTGTTGTGTAATGAACAGGATTTGATAAGCGATCTTGAAGTAAAGGAGCCATTAGGAGGTAGTGACCATAATATTACGTTTTTATCTGCAATTTGAGAAGGATAAGGGCAGATTGGAGGTGTCGGTGTTGCAGTTGAATAAAGGAGACTATGGTGCCATGAGGAAGGAGTTGGCCGAAGTTAAATGGACGGCTATCCTAACAGAAAAGACAGTGGAACAGCAATGGCAGATATTCTTGGGACTAATGCACAAGGTGCAAAATCAGTTCATCCCCCAGAGAAGGAAGGATTTAAAGAGGGGAAAGGGGCCACAGTGGTTGACAAAGGAAGTCAGAGACTACATAGCATTAAAAAAAAAAGTATGACAGAGCTAAGGTGAGTGGGAAGACAGATGATTGGGAAATTTTTAAGGAACAACAGAACTTAACTAAAAAGGCAATACAGGGAGAAAAAATGAGGTACAAACACAAGCTGGCCAAGAATATAAAGGAGGATAGCAAAAGCTTTTTTAGGTATGTGAAGAGAAAGAAGATAGTTAAGAACAATGTTGGGCCATTGAAGAATGAATTGGGTGAAATTGTTATGGGAAACAGAGAAATAGCAGAAGAATTTAGTAAGTACTTTAGATCTGTCTTCACTAGGGAAGACACAAGCAATCTCCCATATGTATGGATGGGCCAAGGACATAGGGTAACAGAGGAAATGAAACAGATTGACATTAGGAAGGAAATGGTGATGAGTAGACTGATGGGACTGAATGCTAACAAATCCCCAGGTCCAGATGGTCTGCATCCTAGGGTACTAAAGGAGGTGGCCCTGGAAATTGCGGATGCACTGGTAATCATTTTCCAATGTTCCTTAGATTCAGGATCAGTTCCTGAGGATTGGAGAATGGCTAATGTTATCCCACTTCTTAAGAAAGGAGGGAGGGAGAAAACAGAGAATTATCATCCTGTCAGCCTAACATCAGTAGTGGGGAAGATGCTAGAGTCCATTATTAAAGATGAAATAGTGGTATATCTAGATAGCAATGATAGGATTGGGCCGAGCCAGCATGGATTTACCAAGGGCAAATCATGCTTGACTAATCTATTGGAGTTTTTCAAGGATGTAACCAGGAAGTTAGACAAGGGAGATAAAGTGGATGTCGTGTACCTCGATTTTCAGAAGGCATTTGATAAGGTCCCACATAGGAGATTGGTGGGTAAAATCAGAGCCCATGGCATTGGGGGAAGATATTGACATGGATAGAAAACTGATTGGCAGATAGAAAGCAAAGGGTAGAGGTGAATGGGTGTTTCTTGGAATGGCAGGTGGTGACTAGTGGGGTGCCACAGGGCTCGGTATTGGGACCACAGCTGTTTACAATTTACATCAACGATTTAGATGAAGGCATTGAGAATAACATCAGCAAGTTTGTTGATGATACTAAGCTGGGTGGCAGTCTGACGTGATGAGGATGTTAGGAGAATTCAGGGTGACTTGGATAGGCTGGGTGAGTGGGCAGATACTTGGCAGATGATGTTTAATGTGAATAAATGTGAGGTTATCCACTTTGGGAGTAAGAACAGGAAGGCAGATTATTATCTGAATGGTGTAGAGTTAGGTAAGGGAGAAATACGAAGAGATCTAGGAGTACTTGTTCATCAGTCACTGACGGTGAATGAGCAAGTGTAGCAGGCAGTGAAGAAGGCTAATGGAATGTTGTTTTTTATTACAAAGGGAATGGAGTACAAGAGCAAGGAAATCCTCTTACATTTGTACAGGGCCCTGGTGAGACCATACCTGGAGTATTATGCACAATTCTGGTCTCCAGGGTTAAGGAAGGACATCCTGGCTGTAGAGGAAGTGCAGCGTAGATTCACAAGGTTAATTCCTGGGATGTCCGGACTGTCTTACGCAGAGAGGTTAGAGAGACTGGGCTTGTACACGCTGGAATTAAGGAGATTGAGAGGGGATCTGATTGCAACATATAAGATTATTAAGGGATTGGACAAGATAGAGGCAGGAAATATGTTCCAGATGCTGGGAGAGTCCAGTACCAGAGGGCATGGTTTAAGAATAAGGGGTAGGTCATTTAGGACAGAGTTAAGGAAAAACTTCTTCTCCCAGAGAGTTGTGGGGGTGTGGAATGCACTGCCTCAAAAGGCAGTGGAGACCAATTCTCTGGATGCTTTCAAGGAGGAGCTAGATAGGTATCTTATGGATAGGGGAATCAAGGGATATGGGGACAAGGCAGGAACCAGGTATTGATAGTAGATGATCAGCCATGATCTCAGAGTGGCGGTGCAGGCTCAAAGGGCCAAATGGGACTACTTGCATTTACCGTATCTGTACTCATCATAATATCATATACCTCAATTAAACCTTCTCTCAATCACCTATATTCTAAGGAATATAGTCCTAACCTAATCAAATTTTCCTTGTAAGCCAGGTCATCCAGACCCAATGATATCCTTGTAAATATTCCCTGTACCTTATATCTTTCCTGTAGATACGTGGCCAAAACCACATATAATGCTCCAAAACTGGCCTCACCAACGTCTTCTTTTAGACCTCCTGATTTCTTTAAGATTTCTCCAACATTTCTTAAACTCCATAAACACCTCATTTGTTCCTACTTGGCAAGGCCTATATGCACCCCCATTTTAATCTGAACCAGTGCCTCAATAACTCTTAAACTCTTGTCACCTGCCTTGTCTCATTCCCTAACAGCAAATACCCCAAAGGCATTGGACGAAGGATCCAGAGTGTAGATGTGCAGATCGTCAGCCCCAGCAATATTCTTGTATCTTGTATTAAATGCATGTCCAATGAGGACAAGTGTCACAAGCTGTGCTACGCTAAGGGATTTATGGACATATTCAATATTCCCATTCTATATCCCTCCCTTAGCCTCACCTGTTACGTTATACATTTGCCCAAATTAAATAGATCACTCACAGATTTGCAGAGGGGTGGGAACCAAAGTGAAGGGGAAGAGAATGGGGCTGTTGATACACGATTAGTGACAGCTTGTAAGGAATTAATGAGGAAGGATAGGCAGATGATAGGACAATGAAGCACTCAGCCAGACGGTTTAAGAATTATCTATTTTAATGCAAGGAATATCAGGAGCATGGCAGATGAACTTATAGAGTGTGGATCAATATGTGGAACTTTGATGTTGTGGCCATTACAGAGACTTAGATGTCTCAGGGCAGGAATGGCTGCTGAGTGTGCCAGGCTTTAGATGTTTCAAAAAGGACAGGGAGGGAGGCAAGAGAGGTGAGAGAGTGGCACTGCTAATCAGGAATAATGTCAGGGCTGCAGAAAAGAAGGAAGTCATGGAGAGATTGTCTACTGAGTAATAATGGGTGGAAGTCAGAAACAGGAAAGGGGCAATAACTCTACTGCAGTGGTTCTCAACGCGGGGCATATGCCCCACGGGGGGGGGGTAATTTGATTTTTAAGGGGGGCAATTCGAGAATGAGTTATTAACAGTTAATTTTTTCTAGTAAGTCTGTGTGAGTATGAGTGTGTGTGCGCGAGTTAATACATGTGTATATACAGTATGCATACATAAAAATACTTGTGTGTACGTACATGTGTAATTGCATATGTACTGTATATATAGTGTATCACCATCATTACAACCATCAAATGGCTTTCATAATTAAATTAATGAATTGACTGATGTAGGAAGGAACGAATGAACAAGTCCAAACGCGTAAGAAACTCGTACGTGATCGCGCCAATGCTGCTTTTTGCAGTAGCTTTCGGTTCTTGGTGGTGTGAAGGTGTGTACATTGCGTCATCTCTTTTAAACGGTGTATCTGTCTTTGTATGCTGTACAGCATTGAATCAGCATTGTTTTATTTATTTATTATTATTATTATTTTAATATCATTTAATGTTCTCTTTTTTTACAATTTCTTAGTAATTTCTTCCTCAGAACTTTAACAATCCTCTGGTTCTTTTATTTTTCTCTTTCATGAATGCCATGTTCTTTGGAAGCTTGTTTAAACCAAATTAATGGTCTTTTAGGCTTCCTCCAGGTGAATAGGAGTTCACTTTTTGAATAATAAGAATTATATATCACCACAGGGGGCATCAGGATTTTAGAGATGATTAGGTGGGGCATGGCCAAAAAAAGGTTATGAACCACTGCTCTACTGGGTATTTTTATAGAGACCCCAATAATAAAAGACATTGAGGAATAGATAGGGAGGCAGATTCTGCAACAGTGCAATAATAACAGTTGCTGTATAGGCAATTTTAATTTTCCTAATACTAACTGGCATCTCCTTAGAGCAAGGGGTTTAGATGGGGTGGAGTTTGTTAGGCATGTTCAAAAAGGTTTCCTAACAGAATATGTCAGTAAGACAACTAGAGAAGAGGCTATACTTGACCTGGTATTGGGAAAGAACATTGTCAGGTGTCAGATCGCTTGGTGGGAGAGCATTGCTGGATCTAGATAAGTGTGAAGTGGTTCATTTTGGCAGGTCAAATTTGTGTAAAGAGGGCTCATAGGATCATTGGGGACCCGAGTCACCTCAACCACAATCTATTCTAGCTGCTTTCACCTGGGAAATGGTACCACAGCATAAAAGCCAGGACCAACAGGCTCCAGGACAGCTTCTTCCACCAGGTCATCAGACTGATTAACTCCCGTTGATTTGAGTACTCTATATTACATTGAAGGTTCTATTTATTATAAATTACTATGATTGCACATTTAGATGTTGACATAACAAAGATTTTTACTCCTCATATATTGAAGGATGTAAGAAATAAAGTCAATTCAATTCAATAATATTAATGGCAAGACTCTTGGCAGTGCAGAGGACCAGCACCAGCAACATCTTGGGGTCCATGTCCATAGGACACTCAAGCTGCTGCACAGGTTCACAGTGTTGTTCAGAAGGCGTATGGTATGCTGGCCTTCAGTATCTGTGAGATTGAGTTCAACAGCTGGGAGGCAATGTTAAGCTATATAGGATCCTAGTTAGATCTCACTTGGGTGTTCTATGTTTGGTTCTGGTCACCTCATTACAGGAATGATGTGGATACTATAGAGAGTGCAGAGGAGATTTACAAGGATGTTGCCTGGATTGGAGAGCGTGCCTTATGAGAATAGGTTGAGTGAACTTGACCTTTTCACCTTGGAACGATAGAGGTGTACAAGGTGATGAGAGGCATAGATTGTGTGGATAGCCAGAGGCTTTTCCCTAGGGCTGAAATGGCTAACACAAGGGAGCATAGTTTTAAGGTGCTTGGAAGCAGATATAGGGGGGCTGTCACAGATAAGTTTTTCCACAGAGAGAGTGGTGGGTGCAAGGAATGCACTGCCAGTGAAGGTTTTAGAGGTGGATACAACAGGGTCTTTTGAGAGACTCTTAGATAAGTACATGGAGCTTAGAAAAATAGAGGGCTATGCAGTAGGGAAATACTAGTAAGTTTCTAGAGTAGATTACATGGTCGGCACAACACTGGCCTGTAATGTGCCATAGATTTTCTATGTTCCTATGTCAGGAATAACTCCCACTTGACATAGCAGCTGATTTATATTCTGCCTTGGAAATGCCTCATTACCAACTACAGCATCAATCTGCATAACATATCCTCGACTTTCACATATATTCCACTTGTGCATGTTACAAAAGAAAGCAGCAATCCAGCAGGTACACCTGGTTTGCCAGGGCAATTTGGAACTGGAATGATGAGGCTAAGGAAAATGAAGTTGGTATACAACCAGATGCAGTGTGTAGTAAGGACTATACAGAAGGACAGGCCGATGACAGGCAAATTTGCAGTCAGAGGGGTGAACTGAAGTGTGACACATGGGGGCAAAATCAAAATGGTGATGAATGAACAGCTGGAAGTGTTATATTTGAATGCTTGTTGTACACAGAATAATGTAGATGATCTTGTAGTGCAATTAGAGATTGGTGGGTTCATCAATGTGGGCATCACTGAGTTGTAGCTGAAAGAAACTCATTGTTGGGAGTTTAATATCCAAGGGTACACTTGTATAGAAAGCACAGGCAGGTAGGCAGAGAGGGTGGTGTGGCACTTTGGTAATAAATGAAATAAATACACTGATGGGAGTTATATACAGGCCTCAGAACAGTAGCCAGAATAAGGGCTATAAATTACAATGGGAGATAGAAAATGCATCGTCAAAAAGGCAATGTTACAACGGACACAGGGGATTTCAATATTTAGGTAGATTGGGAATATCAGGTTCGTGCAGGATCCCCATAGAGGGAATTTGAAGAATGGCTATGAGATTTCCTTTTTTAGAGCAGCATGGTTAAGCCTACTGGGGAATCAGCTGCTCTGGATTGGGTGCTGTGTAATGAACAGCATTTGATTAGGGAGCAGAAGGTACAGAAACCATTAAGAGGCAGTGATCATAATATAATGCAATTTGAAAGGAAGAAGATAAAGTCAGACTACTGTGGAGTAAAGGGAATTACAGAGACATGAGAGAAGAGTTGGCCAAAATTGATTGGAAGGGGACACTAGCTCGGGTGAAAAAAAAACAATGACTAGAGTTTCTGGGGACAATTCAGAAGGCACTGCAAAGAAATAACATTCTAAACAGAGGATGAGGCACCTGTGGCTGACAAGCCAAGTTAAAAATACAGCACAAAAGCAAAAGAGCAGGCACACAATATAGCAAAAATCAGTGCGAAGTTACAGGATTGGGATGATTTGCAAGACATTACTTCCTACAAAGCAAAACCCAATAGCATGAATGGCAGTGATGCTTCAATACCAGAAGAACTCAACCATGCATGCTTTGAAAGGGAGAACACAACTACTGCTGTGAAGATCCCTGCAGCACCTGATGACCCTGTGATCTCTGTCTCAAAGACTGATGCTAGGCAAAGAGAGTGAACCCTCGCAAGGCGAAAGGTCCAGATGGAGTATCTGGTTTGGCTCTGAAAACCTGTGCCAACCAACTAGCAGTGTATTTAAAGACATTTTCAACCTCTGTTACAGGATGGTTCCCACTTGCTTCAAAAAGGAAACAATTATACCAGTGCCTAAGAATAATGTGAGTAGTATTAATGACTATAACCTGGTAGTTATGAAATGCTTTGAGAGGTTGTTCATGACAAGACTGAACTCCTGCCTCAGCAAGGACCTGGACTCATTGCAATTTGCCTATCGCCACAATAGGTCAACGGCAGATGCAATCTCAATGGCTCTCCACACGGCTTTAGACCAAATGGACAACACAAATGCCTAGGTCAGGATGCTGTTCATCGACTACAGCTCAGCATTTAATACCATCTTTTCTACAATCCTGATTGAGAAGTTGCAGAACCTGGGCCTTTGTACCTTGACTTCCAAACTGGAAGACCACAATCTGTGCGAATTGGTAATAACATATCCTCTTCACTGACGATTAACACTGGTGAACCTCAGGGGTATGTGCTTAGCCCTCTGCTCTACTCTCTATATACACATGACTGTGTGGCGAGGCATAGCTCAAATACCATTGATAAATTTGCTGACAATACAACCATTGTTGGTAGACAAGTGGTGACACTTGTCAGGTGGTGACAAGAGGGCGTACAGGAGCAAAATATGCCAACTAGTGGAGTGGGGCAACAGAAACAAACCTGGCACTCAACATTAGTAAGACAAGAGAGTTGATAGTGAACTTCAGGAAGTCTAAGACGAAGGAACACATACCAATCCTCATAGAGGGATCAGAAGTGGAGAGAGTGAGCAGCGTCAAGTTCCTGGGTGTGAAGATCTCCGAGGATCTAATCTGGTCCCAACATATCAATGCAGCTATAAACAAGGCAAGACAGCGGCTATACTTCAATAGGAGTTTTGAAGAGATTTGGCATGACAACAAATACACTGAAAAACTTCTATAGAAGTACCATGGAGAACATTCTGACAAGCTGCATCACTGTCTGGTATGGGGCGGGGGGGGGGGGGGGTCTACTGCACGGGACCAAAAGAAGCTGCAAAGGGTTATAAATCTAGTGAGCTCCATCTTGGGTACTAGCCTACAAAGTACCAAGGTCATCTTTTGGGAGTGATGTCTCAGAAAGGCAGTGTCCATTATTAAGGACCTACAGTAGGAATAGAATTAGGTGGAGGATGAATGCGTGGCTGTGGGATTGGAGCAGGGGGCAGGGATTCAAGTTTCTGGGTCATTGGGACCTCTTCTGGGGCAGGAGTGACCTGTTCAAGAAGGACGGGTTACACTTGAATCGTGGGGGGACCAATATCCTAGCGGGGAGGTTTGCTAGGGCTACAGGGCGGACTTTAAACTAGTAAGATGGGGGGGCGGGAGACTATTTGAGGAGACTATGGGAGAGGAGGTTAGTTCACCAGTGGAGCAAGTAAATAGACAGTGTGTGAGGGAGGAAAGGCAGGTGATGGAGAAGGGATGCGCTCAGCCCGAAGATGTAGGGGAGAAGAAAGAAAAGGATAATAAATTTGAATGCATTGTTAGGGATGGAAAGAGAGGAGGAGATGGAGAGTATCTTAAATGTATCTATTTTAATGCTAGGAGCATTGTAAGAAAGATGGATGAGCTTAAAGCGTGGATTGATACCTGGAATTATGATGTTGTAGCTATTAGTGAAACATGGTTGCAGGAAGGGTGTGATTGGCAACTAAATATTCCTGGATTTAGTTGCTTCAGGTGTGATAGAGTAGGAGGGGCCAGAGGAGGAGGTGTTGCATTGCTTGTCCGAGAAAATCTTATGGCGGTGCTTTGGAAGGATAGATTAGAGAGCTCCTCTAGGGAGACCATTTGGGTGGAATTGAAGAATGGGAAAGGTGCAGTAACACTGATAGGAGTGTATTATAGGCCACCTAATGGGGCGCGTGAGTTGGAAGAGCAAATGTGTAAGGAGATAGCAGATATTTGTAGTAAACACAAGGTGGTGATTGTGGGAGATTTTAATTTTCCACACATAGACTGGGAAGCTCATTCTGTAAAAGGACTGGATGGTTTAGAGTTTGTGAAATGTGTGCAGGATAGTTTTTTGCAACAATACATAGAAGTACTGACTAGAGATGGGGCAGTGTTGGATCTCCTGTTAGGGAATGCGATAGGTCAGCTGACAGATGTATGTGTTGGGGAGCACTTCGGGTCCAGTGATCACAATAGCATTAGCTTCAATATAATTATGGAGAAGGACAGGACTGGACCTAGAGTTGAGATTTTTGATTGGAGAAAGGCTAACTTTGAGGGGATGCGAAGGGATTTAGAGAGAGTGGATTGGGTCAAGTTGTTTTATGGGAAGGATGTAATAGAGAAATGGAGGTCATTTAAGGGTGAAATTATGAGGGTACAGAATCTTTATGTTCCTGTTAGGGTGAAAGGAAAGGTTAAAGGTTTGAAAGCACCATGGTTTTCAAGGGATATTAGAAATTTGGTTCAGAAAAAGAGGGATGTCTACAATAGATATAGGCAGCATGGAGTAAAGGAATTGCTCAAGGAATATAAAGAATGTAAAAGGAATCTTAAGAAAGAGATTAGAAAAGCTAAAAGAAGATACGAGGTTGGTTTGGCAAATAAGGTGAAAGTAAATCCGAAAGGTTTCTACAGTTATATTAAAAGCAAGAGGATAGTGAGGGATAAAATTGGCCCCTTAGAGAATCAGAGTGGTCAGCTATGTGTGGAACCGAAGGAGATGGGAGAGATTTTGAATGATTTCTTCTCTTCGGTATTCACTAAGGAGAAGGATATTGAATTGTCTAAGGTGTGGGAAACAAGTAAGGAAGTTATGGAACCTATGACAATTAAAGAGGTGGAGGTACTGGCGCTTTTAAGAAATTTAAAAGTGGATAAATCTCCGGGTCCTGACAGGATATTCCCCAGGACCTTGAGGGAAGTTTGTGTAGAACTAGCAGGAGCTCTGATGGAGATCTTTAATATGTCATTAGAAATGGGGATTGTGCCGGAGGATTGGCATATTGCTCATGTGGTTCCATTGTTTAAAAAGGGTTCTAGAAGGAAGCCTAGCAATTATAGACCTGTCAGTTTGACATCAGTGGTGGGTAAATTAATGGAAAGTATTCTTAGAGATAGTATTTATAATTATCTGGATAGACGGGATCTGATTAGAAGTAGCCAGCATGGATTTGTGCGTGGAAGGTCATGTTTGACAAACCTTATTGAATTTTTTGAAGAAGTTACGAGGAATGTTGACGAGGGTAAGGCAGTGGATGTAGTCTATATGGACTTCAGCAAAGCCTTTGACAAAGTTCCACATGGAAGGTTGGTTAAGAAGGTTCAGTCGTTAGGTATTAATGCTGGAGTAATAAAATGGATTCAACAGTGGCTAGATGGGAGATGCCAGAGAGTAGTGGTGGATAATTGTTTATCGGGATGGAGGCCGGTGACTAGTGGGGTGCCTCAGGGATCTGTTTTGGGCCCAATGTTGTTTGTAATATACATAAATGATCTGGATGATGGGGTGGTAAATTGGATTAGTAAGTATGCCGATGATACTAAGGTGTTGTGGATAATGAGGTGGGTTTTCAAAGCTTGCAGGGAGATTTATGCCGGTTAGAAGAATGGGCTGAACGTTGGCAGATGGAGTTTAATGCTGAGAAGTGTGAGGTTCTACATTTTGGCAGGAATAATCCAAATAGAACATACAGAGTAAATGGTAGGGCATTGAGGAATGCAGAGGAACAGAGAGATCTAGGAATAACTGTGCATAGTTCCCTGAAAGTGGAGTCTCATGTAGATAGGGTGGTGAAGAGGGCTTTTGGAACGCTGGCCTTTATAAATCAAAGCATTGAGTACAGAAGTTGGGATGTAATGCTGAAGTTGTACAAGGCATTGGTAAGGCCAAATTTGGAATATTGTGTGCAGTTCTGGTCACCGAATTATAGGAAAGATATCAATAAATTAGAGAGAGTGCAGAGACGATTTACTAGGATGTTACCTGGGTTTCAGCAATTAAGTTACAGAGAAAGGTTGAACAAGTTAGGTCTCTATTCATTGGAGCGTAGAAGGTTGAGGGGGGATTTGATCGAGGTATTTAAAATTTTGAGAGGGATAGATAGAGTTGACGTGAACAGGCTGTTTCCATTGAGAGTAGGGGAGATTCAAACTAGAGGACATGATTTGAGAGTTAGGGGGCAGAAGTTTAAGGGAAACACGAGGGGGTATTTCTTTACTCAAAGAGTGATAGCTGTGTGGAATGAGCTTCCTGTAGAAGAAGTAGAGGCCAGTTCAGTTGTGTCATTTAAGGTAAAATTGGATAGGTATATGGACAGGAAAGGAGTGGAGGGTTATGGGCTGAGTGCGGGTAGGTGGGACTAGGTGAGATTAAGGGTTCGGCACGGACTAGGAGGGCCAAGATGGCCTGTTTCCGTGCTGTGATTGTTATATGTTATATGGTTATATGGTTACAGCATCCAGGGCATGCCCTTTTCTCACTGTTACCATCAGGTAGGAAGTACAGAAGCCTGAAGACCCACACTCAGTGATTCAGGAACAGCTTCTTCCCCTCTGCCATCCGATTCCTAAATGGACATTGAACCCTTGAACTCTACCTCACTTTTTTAAATATACAATATTTCTGTTTTTTGCATGATTTTTAATCTATTCAATACACGTATACTGTAATTGACTTACTTATCTATTATTATTTGTTTCTCCCTTCTATATTATGTATTGCATTGAACTGCTGCTAAGTTAACACGGAGCTTAGAAAAATAGAGGGCTATGTGTTAGGGAAATTCTAGGCAGTTTCTAGAGTAGGTTACATGGTCAGCACAACATTGTGGACTGAAGGGCCTGTAATGTGCTATAAACTTCTATGTTCTATTAGTAATGATTTTTCAAGAATCCATTGATTTTGATGTGGTCCGGAGGAATATAAAGTTGACAAATGTCACTCTACTCTGCAAAAAGGGAGAAAGGCAGAAGAAAGGAAATTATAAGCCAGTTAACCTGATTTCATTGGCTAGGAAGATGTTGGAGCCCAATTTTAAAGGCTCCTGTTTATTTGGAAGCACATGAAAAATAGACCAACGTCAACACGGTTTCCTTCAGGTGATATTTTGCCTGACACATCTGTTGGAATTCTTTGAGGAGAAAGACAACGGAGAATCAGAGGATATTGTTTACTTGGATTTTCAGAAAGCCTTTGACAAGGTGTTGCACTTGAGGCTGCTGAACAAGAGCCCAGAGTATAACAGGAAATATACTAGCATGGATAGAAGATTGGTGAACTGTCAGGAGGCAAACATTGGGAATAAAGGGGGCCTTTTCTGAGTGGCTGCTAGTGACTTGTGGTGTTCTGCATGGCTTGGTATTCAGGCAACTTCTTTTCACATTATACGTCAACAATTTGGATAATGGAATTGATGACTTTGTGTCCAAATATGCGGACGATACAAAAACAGGTGGAGGGGCAGGTAGTGTTGAGGAAGCAGTCGGTCTGCAGAAGAACTTAAGACAGATTGAGAGAATAGACAAAGTAGTAGCAGATGGAATACAGAGTAGGGAAGGGTACAGTCATGTACTTTGGTAGAAGGAATAAAGGTGTGGACTGTTTTTTTTTATCAAAAAGCAGAGGTGGGAGTCCTCATGCAGGATTCCATAAGAGTTAACTTGCAGGTGCAGTTGGTGGTAAGGAAAGTAAATGCAATATTGGCATTCATTTCAAGAGGACTAGAATTTAGGATTAGCATATAGTAGAGCAAAGATCAGCAGAAGTTAGAGAATTGGGAAGCATTTAAACACCAACAGAAGGCAACTAAAAATGTTATTAAGGTAAAGGTAGAATAAAAAAGCTAGCCAATAATATTAAAGAGGACACCAAAAATTTTTCAAATACATAAAGTGTAAAAAAGAAGCAAGAGGGATATTGGACCACTGAAAAACGATACTGGAGAGGTAATAATGGGGGAACAACAAAATAGTGGTCAAACTGAATAAGTATTTTGCATTAGTCTTCACTGTGGAAGACACTAGCAGTATAGAGGAAGTTCAAGGTGTCAGAAGTCATGAATTGTGTGAAGTTACCATAACTAGAGAGGTGGTGCTTGGGAAACTGAAAGGTCTGAAGGTAGACGGACCAGATGGTGTGCAGCCAGAGTTCTGAAAGAGGTGGCTGAAGAGACTGTGGAAACATTAATCATCTTTTAAGAATCATGAGACTCTGGAATGGTTCCAGAAGACTGCAAAACTGCAAATGTTGGTCCACTGTTCGAGAAGGGAGAAAGGTAGAGGGAAGGAAACTTTCAGTTAGTCTGACCTCAGTGGTTGGGAAGATGATGGAGTCGATTATTAAAGATGAGGTCTCAGGGTATTTGGAGGCACATGATAAAATAGGCTATGCAGGATTGTGTACTTGGATTTTCAGGCGGCCTTTAACATGGAGCCACATGAGAGGGTGCTAACAAGATACGAGCCCATGGTATTACAGGAAAGATGCAGCTGACTGGCAGAAGGCAAAGAATGGGAATAAAGGGGGCCTTTTCTGACTGGCTGCTAGTGACTAGTGGTGCTCCACAGAGATCCATGTAGGGACCAACTCTTTTTACAGTATACGTAAATGATTCAGATGCTGAAATTGACGGCTTTGTTGCAACGTTTGCAGATGTCACAAAGATAGGTGGTGTGCCAGGTAGTTCTGAGGAAGTAGATAAATTCACCACTCTGTGGCTAAAGTGTCTTTGCACTTGTTTTAAATGGATGCCCCTCTATCCTGAGACTTTGCCCTCTTGTCTAAGACAACTTCACATCTACTGTCTAGGCTAGTGGTCGCCAACCCGTCGATCACGATCGACTAGTCGATCTTCGAGACTTTCCCAGTTGATCCCGACAAAAAATGAAAAATAAATACACAAATACTGTTGAGAGATTGTTTCTGGGTTGCGGGGTTTTAGTTCTGTTCTTTCTGTCCAGTACGCATGCGTATAGCTCCCCCGCACTACACAGTGTAATTCAGTGGTCCCCAACCAACGGGCCATGAGGAAACTATATGAGTCAGCTGCACTTTTCCTCATTCCCTGTCAGCCCACTGTTGAACTTGAACCCACGCAAAATCATCAGGCAACTAAACGCAGTGATACCCTCGCGCCAGGGATCACTGGTTGGCCTCGGGCAGCCGGTGGGAAGTGCTGTCGCTACTGGCCTGGAGCGTTGCCTCTGAACCTGTTTAGCACATCAAATGTTCATGGGGAACCTGGTGCTAAAATATTTGCAGACGACCTAATTCAGACTCAGAGTTTCGTAATTATCAGAGCAGCTACAGCGCTGCGATCTACTGAAACAAACATTTGTTGGTCGATAGATCCTACGGGGGGGGGGGGGGCGAGCGCTCTGTCGCACTCCCCGCTCGGTCGGCTGCGCTCTCCGGACTGTGACTGCCGCAGCCCTGGTATGGGGACGTCTGGCCCTGAACTTGTCTTCTCACCCCACCCACGACCAGCTGCACCTGGTCAAGGTGTTTAGCAGTGGGCGGGCGGGAGGCTGAGTTCGGGCCCAGAGGCTGTCAAATGAGGCAATGTCTCAAAACTGCTTCAGTACCCTGAGTCGAAGCTCCCAGCACTTAAAGACGAACCCGCTGAGTTTTCTCAGCAGAAAAAACGTGAGCAAGCGGGACAGAAGCCGAGAGCCATGAAAACTAGAATAGACTGGACATAAGGAACCTGCTTTGAGTATCACTGTATTCCGGTTGTGTTTAACAACCCCTCCCCCCCACCCCTGTCGGCCGGTCTGCAAGAATATTATCGATATTAAACCAGTCCGCAGTGCAAAAAAAAGGGTGGGTACCCCGGTGTTTATATATTATTTCTACTTCCAGACTGTAGGGTTTTACTTCCAGTCTTTTCTGCCCTGGTGTGCATGCGTGTAACTAATTGATGTGGGGTCGATCCTGCCTTTTACTCAGGCTGAGGAAGGGGATCTTGGGCTTAAAAAGGTTGGTGACCACTAACCTAGGCCTTTCAATATTCTAAAGGTTTCAATGAGATACCCCTCCCCCACATCCTTCCAAATTCCAGCAGGTACAGACCCAGGGCTATCAAAGGTTCCTCATATGATAACCCTTGCATTTCCAGATTTATCCTTGTGAACCTCCCCACACTCTCTCCAATGCCAGCACGTTGTTTTTTTAGATGAGGAGCCCAAAACTGTTCACAATACTCAAGGTGGGGCCTCACCAGTGCCTTATAAAGCCTCAGCATCAGAAAGTAGTCTGCAGATTTATTTCTTCTACCAATGTATATGACAATGCATTTTCCAACATTGTATTTCATTTGCCACTCTCTTGCGCATTGTCCTAATCTGTCTAAGTCGTTCTGCATCCTACCCGTTTCCTCAACACTACCTGCCCCTCCACCAATCTTCGTATCATCTGCAAACTTGGCAACAAAGTCATCTATTCCATCATCTAAATCATTGATATAGAGCAAAAAAAGAAGCTATCCCAACACCGACCCTTGCGGAACACCACTAGTCACTGGCAGCCAACCAGACAAGGATCCTTTTATTACCACTCGCTGCATCTACCAATCAGCCAATGCTCTAACCATACCAGTAAATATCCTGTAATACCATGGGCTCTCGGTAAGCAGCACATGTTAGCACCTAGTCAAAGGTCTTCTGAAAATCCAAATATACATTCACTGCATCCCCTTATCTATCCTAGTGTAACCTCTTCAAAGAATTCCAACAGGTTCGTCAGGCAGGATTTTCCCTTCAGGAAACCATGCTGACTTTGTCGTATCGTGTCCTGTGTCACCAAGTATTCCAACACCTTGTCCTCAACAATTGACTCTAACATCTTCCCAACCACTAAAATCAATTTCTTTTCTGCTGCCTTCCTCCTTTTTTAAACAGGTATATGGAGGAATTTAAGAGGGGTTACATGGGAGGCAGGGTTTGAGGGTCGGTACAACATTGTGGGTCGAAGGGCCTGTAATGTGCTGTACTATTCTAAGTTCTACGTTTAAAGTTTGGAGTGACAGTTGCAACTTTCCAGTACTCTGGCACCATGCCAGAGTCCAATGATATTTGAAAGATGATTTCTAATGCCTCCAACAATCACTATCGCCTCCTCTTTCAGAACTCTCAGGTGCAGTTCATCTGGTCCAGGTAACTTATATAGCCTTAGGTCTTTCAGCTTTTCATGCACCTTCCCCCTTGTTATAGTAACTGCACTCATTTCCCCTTCTTTGCGCCCTTCAACATTAGGCACACCGTCAGTATCTTCCACAGTGAAGGCTAATGCAAAATACTCATTTAATTCAACTGCCATCTCCTTGGCTCCCATTATTTCTCCAGCCTCATTTTCTAGCAGTCCTATATCCACTCTTATCTGTGATATTTTTTTTTACGTACTTGAAAAAGCTTTTATTATCCACTTTGATATTGCTTGCTAACTTGCTTTCATATCTCATCGGTTCCCTCCTAATGATTCTTCTAGCTGCTCTCTGTAGGTTTTTAAAAGCTTCACAATCCTGTCTTCCCACTAATTTTTGCTTTGTTGTGTGCTCTGTCTTGCTTTTACATTAGCTTTTGACTTCCCTTGCCAGCCACAGTTGTACTATTTTGCCATTTGAGTACTTTTTTTTTGGAATACATCTATCCTGAACTTTCCTCGTTTTTCCCCAGAATTCACATCATTGCTGCTCTGCTGTCATCCCTGTCAGCAGTTCCTTCCAACTTACTCTGGCCAACTCCTCTCTAATATCACTGTAATTTCCCTTACTCCAATGAAAAACTGATACATCAGACGTTGCTTTCTCCCTATCAAATTTAAGTGGAACTGAATCATATTGTGATCACAGGTTCCTAAGGATTCTTTTACCTTAAGCTTCCCAATCACCTCCGGTTCATTACATAACACTCAATCCAGTATAGCTGATCCCCAAGTAGATTCAACAACAAACTGCTCTGGAAAGCCATCTCAGAGCCATTCAACAAACTCACTCTTGAGCTCCAATATCAACCTGATTTTCCCAATTGACCTGCATGCTGATATCTCCCATGACAACCTTAACATTGCCCTTTTGATACACCTTTTCTATTTCCCATTGTAATCTGTGGTCCACATCCCAGCTACTTTTCGGAGGCCTGTATATAACTGCCATCGAGGTCCTTTTACCCTTGCAGTTTCTTAACTCAACCCACAAGGATTCAACAACTTCCAATCCTAAGTTACATCTTTCGACTGATTTGATGCCATTCTTTACCACCAGAGCCATGCCCCTCCACCCCCACCCACGCTGCCTCCCTTCCCTCTGATACAACGTGCAACTTTGGACATTAAGCTCCTATCTACAACATTGTACCTGACAATCAGTAATAGTGCAATAAGATCGTCTTTACTTTGTGCATTAGGATATAACATTTCAAGTACGGTATTGCCACCCTTTTTGATTCTACATCCCTAATGCACTGATACTCACCCTGCTGGCTATAATCCTATAATCTGCCTGCCCTTCCTGACAGTCTGACTGTATGTACTCTTTGCTTTTTCACCTTCGGCCCCATCCTGAGTCCCTTCACTCCAGTTTCCACCATGCAGTCATACTAGTTTAAATTCTCCCCAACAGCTTTAACATTCGGTAGACTTCAATGAGATTCCACGCCCCCCACCCCGCAGTCTTTTAAATTCCAGTGAGTACAGGCCCAAAACTGACAACAGTACTCCAGGTGCAGCCTGACTACGGTTTTATAAATCCTCAGCATTATCTCCTGGCTTTCATAGTCTATTCCCCTTGAAAGAAATGGCAACATTGCATTTACCTTCTTTATCACAGACTCAACCTGTAAATTAACCTTCTGAGACTCAACCTGTAAATTAACCTTCTGGGACTCATGCACAAGGACTTCTAAGTCCCTCTCCACCTCTGATGTTTGAACCTTCTCTCCATTTAGTTAACAGTCTGCACTACTGTTCCTTTTACTAAAATGCATCATACATTTCCCAATACTGTATCCCATCTACCATTTCCCATCTGCCACTTTTTTGCAAATTCTTCCAATTTCCAAAAGTACTGCTTCAACTGGATTGCTTCATCAGCACTACCTACCCCTCCACCTATCTTTGTTATCATCCGCAAACTTCGCCACAAAGCCATCAATTTCATTATCCAAATCATTGACAAATAGTGTAAAAAGCAGCGGTCCCAACAGTGAGTAACACCACTGGTCACTGTCAGCCAACCAAAAAAGGCCCCCTTTATTCCCACTTGCTGCCATCCTGCTACCCATGCTAGCATCTTTCTTGTAATACCACAGGATTTTATCTTGTTAAGCAGCCTCATGTGTGGCACCTTATCAAATGCCTTCTGAAAATCAAAGTAAACAACATCCACTCTCTCTCCTAAAGTAGACGTAGTGAAGATATCTCCCATAGTGGGGGAGTTTAGGACCAGAGGGCACAGCCTCATAGTAGAGGAACATGCATTTAGAACAGAGATTTTGTTAAGGCTGTGAATCTGTGGAGTTTATTTCCACAGAGAGCTGTGAAGGCCAAGTCATTGAGTATATTTAAAGCTGAGGTTGACAGGTTTCAATTAGTCGGGGCATCTAAAATTATGGGGAGAGGACAGAAGTGCAATTATGAAGAAAGCACTGAGGACCTCTACTTACTTAAAAGTTTACGAAGAATTAGATGAAGGCATTGAGAATAACATCAGCAAGTTTGCTGATGATACTAAACTGGGTGGTAGTCTGACATGTGATGAGGATGTTAGGAGAATTCAGGGTGACTTGGATAGGCTGAGTGAGTGGGCAGATACTTGGCAGATGACGTTTAATGTGAATAAGTGTGAGGTTACCACTTTGGGAGTAAGAACAGGAAGGCAGATTATTATCTGAACGGTGTAGAGTTAGGTAAGGGAGAAATACGAAGAGATCTAGGAGTACTTGTTCATCAGTCACTGACGGTGAATGAGCAAGTGTAGCAGGCAGTGAAGAAGGCTAATGGAATGTTGGCCTTTATTACAAAGGGAATTGAGTACAAGAGCAAGGAAATTCTTTTGCATTTGTACAGGGCCCTGGTGAGAACACACCTGGAGTATTGTGTACAGTTTTGGTCTCCAAGATTAAGGAAGGACATCCTGGCTGTAGAGGAAGTGCAGCGTAGATCCACGAGGTTAATTCCTGGGACGTCTGGACTGTCTTATGCAGAGAGGTTAGAGAGACTGGGCTTGTACACACTGGAATTGAGGAGATTGAGAAGGGATCTGATTGCAACATATAAGATTATTAAGGGATTGGACAAGATAAAGGCAGGAAATATGTTCCAGATGCTGGGAGAGTCCAGTACCAGAGGGCATGGTTTGAGAATAAAGGGTAGGTCATTTAGGACATAGTTAAGGAAAAACTTCTTCTCCCAGAGAGTTGTGGGGGTCTGGAATGCACTGCCTCGGAAGGCAGTGGAGGCCAATTCTCTGGATGCTTTCAAGAAGGAGCTAGATAGGCATCTTATGGATAGGGGAATCAAGGGATATGAGGACAAGGCAGGAACCGGGAATTGATAGTAGATGATCAGCCATGATCTCAGAATGGCGGTGCAGGCTCGAAGGGCCAAATGGTCTACTTCTGCACCTATTGTCTATTGTCTAATTGGCATGAGATCTGAAACATCGACGAACTTCAATGTAATTGTGGTGATGAATATATTGACAGAGCCTGGTATGGCAACACCAATGCCCTTGAATGGAACATCCTACAAAAAGTAGTGGATACAGCCCAGTCCATCACGGGTAAATCTCTCCCCACAAAGCAGTATCACAGGAAAGCTGCAACCACCACCAAGGACCACCTACCACCCAGGTCAGCCTCTCTTTTCATTGCTGCCATCAGGAAGAAAGTACCGGGGCCTCAGAACTCAAAACCATCAGGATCAGTAAGTTATTACCCCTCAACCATCAGGTTCTTGAACCAGTGGGTCAACTTCACTTGCCCCATCACTGAACTGTTCCCACGACCTCTGCACTCACTATCATGGATTCTTCATCTATGATCTCATATTTATTCCTTTTCTCTTTGTTACTGTTTTTTCTATTGTATTTGCACAATTCATTGTTCTGCACATTCACTGCTTGTCCACACTGCTGGATGTGATCTTTCACTGATTCTATTATGGTTCTTGGATTTACTGAGTATGCCCACAAGAAAATTAATCTCAGAGTTGTATAATATGACATATATTGATAATAAATGTACATTAAAAATCAATGATGTAAGACTTACTGGCCCCTTTCCTGACTCATACACACTGCCCTTCTCGAATATGGAAACATTTATTATTTGAATAGTACAGAGCTCTCATACAACTGTGCTGCTCTTAAATCGCATTATGAGGTCATTCTTAACTTTGGCCACTAACCTCTATTATGAGTCAACCTATAGCCAAGGAAATGATGGGCCTCCTGTTAGGCCACTTGAGGTGACTTATTTTTTATTATTTATCTTCTAATGTTTGTATACCTGTACACTTGTAATGGTACTGTGACACTGTAATTCCCTTTGGGATCAATATCTATCTATACAGGTCACTGGGAAACTCCACTGCACACTTCGCTCCCATCTGAAAATTCTTTTGCTCCTATCACATAATATTTAGTCTATTGCTCTATCGAAGCTGCTTATGGACCCATTTATTCTAACATAGTAACAAATCTATTATGTACACTTCATCAATATCACCTGCATCTCTCATTCAACATCCTCTACTTAAAAACATCTACGTTTTACCTCCAGCAACTCCATGGCGCCTTTATTTAATCAATCCATGCTATCCAAGTAATTACAACTTGAACTTTGTAGATGTTTCTCCACCACAGTTTAAAATGTATTTTAGAACATTTTCAACTTTCTAACTCCTATGACGGTCCCAAACCCGGCTGCAAAAGGAGAGAGGTTGGGCTTGGATCAAACAACCCCACCTCGTAAAAACCCAAAGCTCCAGAAACGTCAACAGAACCTCCAAAACCTCATCTTCGGAGATGGGCTCAACCTGGGATAACTTGAAAGACTTACCCAGGCCAGAGGACTCTGCGAACTGCTGTCGGCCCCTAATGCCCAGTAGGGGTGTTGGGGTGTAAGTAGCTCCCAGACACCACATATTTGGAAAAAAAAAACGAGTAAACGTTTCTAACACTGATTCTGCTGATCAGAACCACGAGAAAAGCCCTCATGGAACTCCATGAACACACAGGTCCATGTTGGCTCTGGACGGAGCAACGGGAGAAGCGCGTGTGGGAATGCGCGGCCCAGCTGCCCACGGCCCCCGGCTATAGCCACTCGCTCTCCTCTCCCCCCCCAACCCCAACCCCCGCCCCCGCCCCGTGGCCATGGGGCCTCGCCGCCGAGGGCGAGGCGCACGGCCTAGTCCGCCACACGGTAGCCAAGCGCTGAGACGCAGCTACGGTACCAGCCCCAGATAAGGATCCCAAGCTCCCTGGCGACGAGGCAACGAGTTACCGAAGACCCGAGCGAATCGTTCCCCTTCACTCACTTGTCCTTCTCGGTACCGAATATCGACGCCAGGTACTCCGCCATCTTCAGCGCCGCTCGCCTACGTCACCCTCCTCAGCTCACGTGACGTACCGGCCCAGAGCGCGCGCCGATGTGCATCACGTGCCTGCGACTGCCCGGCGGGAACAGATCACGTGCCCTTGAACAACCTATAGCAGCCGACCCTGGTTCTTCTCTGGCGTTGATTGGTTGGGCGGCGGATTCCTGCGATGGCGCGATGGGCCTCGGATTTGTTTCGGCTCTAAGCGAGTCCATGGGGTCTGAAAGCAGTGAGCGTGTCACTGGACATCCCTCTATAAAATGGACGTGTCAATTTTGAGTTCTTTTGCATGGCAATATAACCCAATTTTACATTGAATAAATTAAGTGTTGTTGGTAGTTTCAGTAAGAGATTATTCAAGCTAAGTTTCATTTTGTAATCACATTTTAGATCCAACGATCCAGCTTCACCGTTTGGGTAATTTCCCTAGAAATATGTTTGCCGGTAGGTGGCTCACCTGCCAGTAAGAGACCTGTCATGGCTGCTCCCTCTACATCGGCAGGACCGATTGGCAGAGGACTGCAGCCTGTTGGCCATCCGCACCTACCTGTCCATCTCCGTAAGAACTTTGAATTTTCCTGTTTCAGGTAACCCTCTCCTCCAGATCTCCCCCACCTTTGATCTTCACAATGCCAGTTTTAGTGAATTCTCGGGGGCGGGTGCTGTAATAGGGTAACGGAATTGGGAGAAATGTACATAATTTGCAACCATTGACATTGAGTTAGGGTTTCACTTTTAAGAAGCTGGTTTGACGTGATGAAGTTATTACCTAAAGATTTTTAGTGTTTAGGTTTGGAGTTCAATAAACTGTTACTGGTTTCATTAAAGATAAAATGTGCCACTTTGTTTTGTTTGCGGAAAAACCTATATTCGTGACCTCATGCTCTCAGATGATTCCAGAGTTATTGAATGTGTTGGCCAATGCAGTCGTTTTGAAACTGCCAGAACCAAGAGAAGAGCCCTTATGGAACTCCAGGAACACACAGGTCCATGCTGCCATCATTTGGTTTGTACAAACTGAGGCTCAGTTCACTATGCAAGAAATCTTCACTGACGATACCAAATTCTACTTTGTGGTAGCGTCACTTAGCAATTCCACAGGTCCAGAGTGGTGAGCCTGCTTGAACAGCTGTCTGAACACGATAAATACCGATCACTGAAAACTCATCTTTTACAACCAAACAATTGCTCCCCTTACCCGGCCTCAGCGATGCTAAGCTGTTGGAGCTAATAGACCACATTCTCTCCTGCAGCAATGCCAGATGACGTTCGCATAACCCTCACTAATACACCCATGATGGACTATAGGGGGCTTGCTAAAATGGCTGATGGTTTACACTTAGCAAAGCAGTGGTGCATCATTGCTCCTCTTTTCTCTACTTCAATAAGCCTGGTCAGCAAGGCCCCTGCGGCTATGAAATGGACAAAGGCAGATCTGTTTTTACCACGCTCACCTTGGTATAAGTGCTCGGAAGTATTGACTTCCTCGCAACCTCAACAATGCCAGTGCATCAGGACACCAGAGGTCTATGACCACCGTGGTTCCAGGAGTCAGGGTCGTCTACTGTTCATT
Organism: Hypanus sabinus; assembly: GCF_030144855.1. Classification (NCBI taxonomy): domain Eukaryota; kingdom Metazoa; phylum Chordata; class Chondrichthyes; order Myliobatiformes; family Dasyatidae; genus Hypanus; species Hypanus sabinus. The sequence goes on from NC_082709.1 coordinate 191,605,316, forward strand.
ACAGACACCCTTTTAGGGCGACACTTCCTGTGTGACAAGGGTGCTCAAGTAACTTGCATCGCCTATTGGTGAGAATGCAAAGAGTGATGAAACCTTGCTGGATGCTGCCAACAGCAGCAGGATCCATACTTACGAGACATGACGGATGACATTCTGTTCAGTGGGCAACATTACACATGGGATTTTGTCATGACTAAATTAGATAGATCTCCGCTCAGTGCAGATTTCTTGTGTGCCCAAGGACTGTTAGTCAATCTTAAGAACTGCCAGCTTGTGGATGTCAAGGACTTTGGGTTGTTACCCTCTTCCCCCAGTAATTTCCCCACAATGACTCTGTCAAGCGCATGAACCACATCATGTGAGTTTACTCGACTGTTGGGTGAATCTAGGAGAAACAAAATCTGATTAGGGATAGTCAGCAAGGCTTTGCAAAGGGCAGGTCATGCCTTACGAACTCAATTGAATTCTTTAAAGATTTAACAAAACACATTGATGAAGGTTATGCAGTGGATGTAATGTATATGGACTTCAGAAAGGGATTTCACGCAGGTGCGTGAAGGAGGCCCGGGAAGATATATAAAGAACACCGCCTTAAGAAGCGGGCAGCTTCGTTTGCGGGCAGCGGAGTGAGCCGGGTGCAGAGTGTAGGGCTTGGGCTCAGAGGGCTTAGGCGGAAGAGGGCACAGTAGGCTTATCTTTTAGTTCTTGTATTTTCAGTTATTTGGGAGGTATGAGTGTGAGGGCAGCTTGTTGTTCTCGGTGTCGGATGTGGGAGATCCTGGAGTCTCCGAGCCTCCCGGACATCCACATCTGCGCCAGGTGCGCCGAACTGCAGCTCCTGAGGGACCGAGTTAGGGAACTGGAGCTGCAGCTCGATGACCTTCGCCTGGTCAGGGAGAGTGAGGAGGTGGTAGAGAGGAGTTACAGGCAGGTGGTCACTCCGGGACCACGGGAGGCAGATAGGTGGGTTACAGTCAGGAAGGGGAAGAGGCAGGTACTAGAGAGTACCCCAGTGGCTGTACCCCTTGACAATAAATACTCATGTTTGAGTACTGTTGGGGGGGACAGCCTACCTGGTGGGAGTGACAGTGGCTGAGCCTCCGGCACAGAGGACGGCCCTGTAGCTCAGAAGGGTAGGGTTAGAAGAAAGAGGTCCATAGTAATAGGGGACTCAATAGTCAGGGGCTCAGACAGGCATTTCTGTGGAGGTGACCGGGAGTCCCGGATGGTAATTTGCCTCCCTGGTGCCAGGGTTCGGGACGTTTCTGATCGCGTCCAAGATATCCTGAAGTGGGAGGGTGAAGAGCCAGAGGTTGTGGTACCTGTAGGTACCAATGACATAGGAAGGAAAGGGGAAGAGGTCCTGAAACGAGAGTATAGGGAGTTAGGAAGGCAGTTAAGAAGAAGGACCGCAAAGGTAGTAATCTCGGGATTACTGCCTGTGCCACGCGACAGTGAGAGTAGGAATAGAATTAGGTGGAGGATGAATGTGTGGCTGTGGGATTGGAGCGGGGGCAGGGATTCAAGTTTCTGGATCATTGGGACCTCTTCTGGGGCAGGAGTGACCTGTTCAAGAAGGACGGGTTACACTTGAATCGTGGGGGGACCAATATCCTAGCGGGGAGGTTTGCTAGGGCTTCAGGGCGGACTTTAAACTAGTAAGATGGGGGGGCGGGAGACTATTTGAGGAGTCTATGGGAGAGGAGGTTAGTTCACCAGTGGAGCAAGTAAATAGACAGTGTGAGAGGGAGGAAAGGCAGGTGATGGAGAAGGGATGCGCTCAGCCCGAAGATGTAGGGGAGAAGAAAGAAAAGGATAATAAATTTGAATGCATTGTTAGGGATGGAAAGAGAGGAGGAGATGGAGAGTATCTTAAATGTATCTATTTTAATGCTAGGAGCATTGTAAGAAAGATGGATGAGCTTAAAGCGTGGATTGATACCTGGAATTATGATGTTGTAGCTATTAGTGAAACATGGTTGCAGGAAGGGTGTGATTGGCAACTAAATATTCCTGGATTTAGTTGCTTCAGGTGTGATAGAGTAGGAGGGGCCAGAGGAGGAGGTGTTGCATTGCTTGTCCGAGAAAATCTTATGGCGGTGCTTTGGAAGGATAGATTAGAGAGCTCCTCTAGGGAGGCCATTTGGGTGGAATTGAAGAATGGGAAAGGTGCAGTAACACTGATAGGAGTGTATTATAGGCCACCTAATGGGGCGCATGAGTTGGAAGAGCAAATGTGTAAGGAGATAGCAGATATTTGTAGTAAACACAAGGTGGTGATTGTGGGAGATTTTAATTTTCCACACGTAGACTGGGAAGCTCATTCTGTAAAAGGGCTGGATGGTTTAGAGTTTGTGAAATGTGTGCAGGATAGTTTTTTGCAACAATACATAGAAGTACCGACTAGAGATGGGGCAGTGTTGGATCTCCTGTTAGGGAATGCGATAGGACAGCTGACAGATGTATGTGTTGGGGAGCACTTCGGGTCCAGTGATCACAATAGCATTAGCTTCAATATAATTATGGAGAAGGACAGGACTGGACCTAGAGTTGAGATTTTTGATTGGAGAAAGGCTAACTTTGAGGGGATGCAAAGGGATTTAGAGAGAGCGGATTGGGTCAAGTTGTTTTATGGGAAGGATGTAATAGAGAAATGGAGGTCATTTAAGGGTGAAATTATGAGGGTACAGAATCTTTATGTTCCTGTTAGGGTGAAAGGAAAGGTTAAAGGTTTGAGAGCACCATGGTTTTCAAGGGATATTAGAAATTTGGTTCAGAAAAAGAGGGATGTCTACAATAGATATAGGCAGCATGGAGTAAAGGAATTGCTCAAGGAATATAAAGAATGTAAAAGGAATCTTAAGAAAGAGATTAGAAAAGCTAAAAGAAGATACGAGGTTGGTTTGGCAAATAAGGTGAAAGTAAATCCGAAAGGTTTCTACAGTTATATTAAAAGCAAGAGGATAGTGAGGGATAAAATTGGCCCCTTAGAGAATCAGAGTGGTCAGCTATGTGTGGAACCGAAGGAGATGGGAGAGATTTTGAATGATTTCTTCTCTTCGGTATTCACTAAGGAGAAGGATATTGAATTGTCTAAGGTGTGGGAAACAAGTAAGGAAGTTATGGAACCTATGACAATTAAAGAGGTGGAGGTACTGGCGCTTTTAAGAAATTTAAAAGTGGATAAATCTCCGGGTCCTGACAGGATATTCCCCATGACCTTGAGGGAAGTTTGTGTAGAAATAGCAGGAGCTCTGACGGAGATCTTTAATATATCATTAGAAACGGGGATTGTGCCGGAGGATTGGCGTATTGCTCATGTGGTTCCGTTGTTTAAAAAGGGTTCTAGAAGGAAGCCTAGCAATTATAGACCTGTCAGTTTGACATCAGTGGTGGGTAAATTAATGGAAAGTATTCTTAGAGATAGTATTTATAATTATCTGGATAGACGGGATCTGATTAGAAGTAGCCAGCATGGATTTGTGCGTGGAAGGTCATGTTTGACAAACCTTATTGAATTTTTTGAAGAAGTTACGAGGAATGTTGACGAGGGTAAGGCAGTGGATGTAGTCTATATGGACTTCAGCAAAGCCTTTGACAAAGTTCCACATGGAAGGTTGGTTAAGAAGGTTCAGTCGTTAGGTATTAATGCTGGAGTAATAAAATGGATTCAACAGTGGCTAGATGGGAGATGCCAGAGAGTAGTGGTGGATAATTGTTTATCGGGATGGAGGCCGGTGACTAGTGGGGTGCCTCAGGGATCTGTTTTGGGCCCAATGTTGTTTGTAATATACATAAATGATCTGGATGATGGGGTGGTAAATTGGATTAGTAAGTATGCCGATGATACTAAGGTGTTGTGGATAATGAGGTGGGTTTTCAAAGCTTGCAGGGAGATTTATGCCGGTTAGAAGAATGGGCTGAACGTTGGCAGATGGAGTTTAATGCTGAGAAGTGTGAGGTTCTACATTTTGGCAGGAATAATCCAAATAGAACATACAGAGTAAATGGTAGGGCATTGAGGAATGCAGAGGAACAGAGAGATCTAGGAATAACTGTGCATAGTTCCCTGAAAGTGGAGTCTCATGTAGATAGGGTGGTGAAGAGGGCTTTTGGAACGCTGGCCTTTATAAATCAAAGCATTGAGTACAGAAGTTGGGATGTCATGCTAAAGTTGTACAAGGCATTGGTAAGGCCAAATTTGGAATATTGTGTGCAGTTCTGGTCACCGAATTATAGGAAAGATATCAATAAATTAGAGAGAGTGCAGAGACGATTTACTAGGATGTTACCTGGGTTTCAGCAATTAAGTTACAGAGAAGGGTTGAACAAGTTAGGTCTCTATTCATTGGAGCGTAGAAGGTTGAGGGGGGATTTGATCGAGGTATTTAAAATTTTGAGAGGGATAGATAGAGTTGACGTGAACAGGCTGTTTCCATTGAGAGTAGGGGAGATTCAAACGAGAGGACATGATTTGAGAGTTAGGGGGCAGAAGTTTAAGGGAAACACGAGGGGGTATTTCTTTACTCAGAGAGTGATAGCTGTGTGGAATGAGCTTCCTGTAGAAGTAGTAGAGGCCAGTTCAGTTGTGTCATTTAAGGTAAAATTGGATAGGTATATGGACAGGAAAGGAGTGGATGGTTATGGGCTGAGTGCGGGTAGGTGGGACTAGGTGAGATTAAGGGTTCGGCACGGACTAGGAGGGCCAAGATGGCCTGTTTCTGTGCTGTGATTGTTATATGGTTATATGGATTTGATACGGTGAGGCTCATTCAGAAAATAATGAGACATGAGCTTTGTGGATCCAGAACTGACTTGCCCACCAGAAGGCAAAGGGTGGTTGTAAATGGTTCATATTCTGCATGGACGATAGTGACCAGTGGTGTTCTGCAGGGATATGTTCTAAGACCCTCCTCTTTGTGATTTGTATAAGTGACCTGAATGAAGAAGTGGAGGGATGGGTTAGTAAATTTTTTGATGACACAAAGGTTGGGGGTGTTGTGGATATTCTGGAGGGTTGTCAGAGGTTGCACGGGGCATCGATAGGATGCAGATCTGGGCTGAGAAGTGGCAGATGGACTTCAACATAAATGTGAAGTGGTTCATTTTAGACAGTATATAGATAAAACGTAATATTAATGGTAAGACTCCTGGCGGTGTGAAGGATCAGCAAGATCTTAGGGTCTGTGTCCGTAGGACACTCAAAGCTGTTGTGCAGGTTGATGGTTTTGTTAAGGGGGCGTATGGTCTGTTGGCTTTCATCAACCGTAGGATTGAGTTCAAGAGCCATTAAGTAATGTTACAGCTACAGTGGCATGCAAAAGTTTGGGCACCTCTGGTCAAAATTTCTGTTACTGTGAATAGCTAAGCGAGTAAAAGATGACCTGATTTCCAAAAGGCATAAAGTTAAAGATGACACATTCCTTTAATATTTTAAGCAAAATTACTTTTTTTATTTCCATCTTTTACAGTTTCAAAATATCAGAAAAGGAAAAGGGCCTGAAGCAAAAGTTTGGGCACCCTGCATGGTCAGTACTTAGTAACACCCCCTTTGAAAAGTATCACAGCTTGTAAACACTTTCTGTAGCCAGCTAAGAGTCTTTCAATTCTTGTTTGGGGGATTTTTGCCCATTCTTCCTTGCAAAAAGGCTTCTAGTTCTGTGAGATTCTTGGGCCATCTTGCATGCACTGCTCTTTTGAGGTCTATCCATAGATTTCTGATGATGTTTAGGTCGGGGGACTGTGAGGGACATAGCAAAACCTTCAGCTTGCGCCTCTTAAGATAGTCCATTGTGGATTTTGAGGTGTGTTTAGGATCATTGTCCTGTTGTAAAAGACATCCTCTTTTCATCTTCAGCATTTTTTTCCAGATGGTGTGATCTTTGCTTCCAGAATTTGCTGGTATTTAAGTGAATTCATTTTTCCTTCTACCAGTGAAATGTTCCTCGTGCCACTGGCTGCAACACAAACTCAAAGCATGATCGGTCCAGCCCGTGCTTAACAGTTGGAGAGGTGTTCTTTTCATGAAATTCTGCACCCTTTTTTCTCCAATCATACCTTTACTCATTGTGGCCAAGAAGTTCTATTTTAACTTCATTGGTCCACAGGACATGTTTCCAAAATGCATCAGGCTTGTTTAGATGTTCCTTTGCAAACTTCTGATGCTGAATTTTGTGGTGAGGACGCAGGAAAGGTTTTCTTCTGATGACTCTTCAATGAGGACATATTTGTTCAGGTGTCGCTGCACAGTAGAACAGTGCGCCACCACTCCAGAGTCTGCTAAATTTTCCTGAAGGTCTTTTTCAGTCAAATGGGGGTTTTGATTTGACTACGAGCAGTTCTCTCGAAAAGTTTTCTTGTCTTCCAGACCTCAACTTGGCCTCCACCGTTCCTGTTAACTGCCATTTCTTAATTACATTATGAACTGAGGAAACGGCTACCTGAAAACACTTTGCTATCTTTTTATAGCCTTCTGCTTTGTGGGCATCATTTATTTTAATTTTCAGAGTGTTAGGCAGCTGCTTAGAGGAGCCCAAGGCTGCTGATTGTTGGGGCAAGGGTTGAGGAGTCAGGGTATTTATAAAGCTTTGAAATTTGTATCACTTGGCCTTTCCAATGATGACTGTGAACAAGCCATATCCCTAACAAGCTAATTAAGGTCTGAGACCTTGGTAAAAGTTATCTGAGAGCTCAAATCTCTTGGGGTGCCCAAACTTTTGCATGGTGCTCCTTTCCTTTTTTTCACTCTATAATTGTACAAAACAAAAATAAGACACCAATCTTGCTTAAAATGTTGAAAAGAATGTTTCATCTTTAACTTTATGACTTTTGGAGATCAGTTCATCTTCTACTCACTTAACTATTCACAGTAATAGAAATTTTGACCGGGGTGCCCAAACTTTTGCATGCCACTGTAGATAGGACCCTGGTCAGACCCCACTTGGAATACTGTGTTCAGTTTTGGTCACCTCACTACAGGAAGTATGTGAATACTATAGTGAGAGTGCAAAGGAGATTTACAAGGATACTGCCTTGATTAGAGAGTATGTCTTATGAGAATGGGTTAAGTGAACATGCTTTGTCTCCTTGGAGCGACAAAAGATGAGAGGTGAATAAGATGATGAGAGGCATTTACCATGTAAAAAGCCAGAGGCTTTATCCCAGGGCTGAAATGGCTAACACCAGGGGGCATAGTTTTAAAGTGCTTGGAAGTAGGTCCAAGCAGATGGAGGTGGATATATATAGGCTCTTTAAAGAGACTAGTAGATAAAGGTACAAGGAGGTACAAAATAGAAGGCTAAGTGGTATGGAAATTCTAGGCAATATTGTGGGCCGAAGGGACTGTCATGTGCTGTAGATTTATAATTCCCAGACCTCATGAAGCCCACAGTCTCCACAACAGTTATAAAACATTGGGTCGAGCACCACATTCCCACAACTGACTGCCAGTCCACGTCTGCGTGCATAAGTGAAGGCTGAGTTTTCTAACATGGAAAGACTTGGCACTTTATGCAGGTCGAATAGCCCCTGGGCTTCCCCGCCCTGATTACTGATGCCTTAACAAAGCCACCACCCCACACATCCAAGAGTTTTTGGCACGTTTAGCCAGAATGTTAATTTTTGTCAAAGTCAATCTAGTTAGGCTATGTGCTCGGAGGACATTCCCAAAATGGCTGTGATAACCGCTTTTGGCCTTTTTGGGCATGCCGTTTGGACTGAAATATCCAGCAAAGACCTTCCAATGGATGATGGACTCTCTATTAAAAAACTTTCATCATAGATAAGAGGCGTACACCTGAACATATTTCAGTAGGTCACCTTAACCCAGCCTGCCAAGATTTGGAATATTCTGTTGCCATGCCCCTGGCGTCACAACATGACCATGAGAGTGCCAATGCACTTCTGAACAAGCCAGAGGCTCTTGTTCCTTCACCCATGGAACACAGGACCTGAGGCTGGGCAGCTCGTCCAAGTTCCAGACAGACTCAAAATGACAGTTTTAGTGAATTCTGGGTGGGGGGGGGGGGGGTGCTGTAGGATAATGTAATTGGGAGAAATGTACATATCAGAACTTGTAGACATAATTTGTAACAGTATTGTAACTTAAAACACTGACAATGTAAATATGTTGAAGCTCTAAAATAGTTCAAAAGTTACGATACATTTGATATTTAGAAAATTGATTATAGTATCACAATTACAGGGTATTTCACAATTACATTTAGATAGATTTCAGAATTCTAGTAACATTATATGAAAGGAAATTTCAGCTGCACAGCAACAAAGGCTATGTATGCAAGGACATTTCAGTTACTGCATAGCCATGCACTTGCACAACTTAAAGGGAACAGGACTTTTAACTATCTAGAGCCCTGTCTGCTCCTTGCTGCCGAATCTTTAACTGCTTAGGGATGGGGACACTGCCTTCAGATCAGAGGACAGGACATCTCCAGGGTCAGCAAGAGCTGTGCTCGCCCATGTCATTAGTGAGTATACACAGAAAACTCAGACACCTCTGTGTCAACAGGGACACGCAGCGCATGTGGCAAGGTATTCAAACCGGAACAGATAATGTCCACCCTGTGCGTCAACAACATTGATGTCTCCCTTCCTGGTAGGCTGATTGCGTTCAAAGCATGATATGATGCATTGAACAATGTGACATTGAGAAAAGTCCCTCTCCCCCGGGGAACAGGCACCCTGACTGCCCAAAGCTGAGGTGAGGAAAATCCTAGCCAGAGTAAACCCATGCAAAGCAGTGGGACCAGACAATATAAAGTAGTTGGTCAGGTGCAGAGGGACTGTGTGGATCAATTAACAGAGGTCTTAATGGCCATCTTTAATATCTCTCTGAAGCAGTCCATTGTCCCTACAGGCTTCAAAGTAGCCACCATCATTCCAGTGTCCAAGAGAGCGACTGTAACTGGCCTAAATGATTACCACCTAGTGGCACTAACTTCAAAAATCCCTAAGTGCTTTGAGTGGCTGGTAATAGATTGTATAAGAACCTACCTTCCAGCTACATTGGACTCTTTGCAGATCAACTATTGCTCAAATAGGTGCACTGATGATGCCATAGCCTTGGCCCTTCTTACTCTGTCCTGTCCCTTCTAGAAAACGATGCCTCATACGCCACAACATTGTTCACTAACTTTAGCTTCACCCTCCCTCAGTGGTTGCTGGGTAAACTGCCAGACCCAGCTCAGACCACACCATCAGGCTTGCTGATGATACATTAGTAGCAATGATGAGTTGGCATACAGAGAGGAGGGAGAGATGCTTGTCAGATGGTGTGAGAACAACAACCTGAGTCTCAACGTGGACAAGACAAAAGAGGTAATTGAGGACATCAGTACGGCACAGGTTGATCACTCTCATTGCACGTCAGGAAGCAGAAGTGTGTGAAGTTGCCATTACTAGGGAGAAGGTTCTTGGAAATCTGAAAGGTCTAAAAGTAGATAAGTCAGCTGGACCAGATGGCATACACCTTAACTTTGTGAATGAGGTGGCCGAAGAGATAGTGGAGGCATTAGTAATGATTTTTCAAGAATTAGTTGATCCAGATATTGTTCTGGAGGAATGTAAAATTGCAAAGTCACTCCATTCTTCAAGAAGGGAGAGAGGCAAAAGGAAGAAAATTATAGGCTAGTTAGTCTGACCTCGGTGGTTGGGAAGATGGTGGAGTCGACTATTAAGGACGTGGTTTCTGGGTACTTGGAGGCACATGGTAAAACAGGCCGTAGTCAGCACAGTTTCTTCAAAGGGAAATCTTGCCTGTCAAATCTCTTGGAATTTGAATAAAAAGCAGGGTAGACAATGGAGAGTTGGTTGATGATGTGTACTTGGATTTTCAGAAGGCCTTTAACAAGGTGCCACACACGAGGCTGCTCAACAAGCTATGAACCTGAGGTATTACAGGAAAGATTCTATCATGGACAAAGCAGTGGCTGATTGGCAGGAGGCAGAGTGGGAATAAAAGGAGCCTTTTCTGGCTGTCTGCCAGCAACTAGTGGTGTTCCACGGGGGTCTGTGTTGAGACAGATTCTTTTCACATTATATGTCAATGATTTGGATGTTTAAAATATGGTGGGGGGGTTGCAGCAAGGGGCAGGGGGAACCACACATGCCCTGAGCCCCACATTGCAACTGCTCAAACACTAACCCCTCCACTGGACCACCCAGTGGAACACGAAGGTGAGTGGGTGGAGGATTTGGCAGCAAGAGATATTCTGACAGTAAAGCAGCTAGGGTTTCCCTGGGTAACAGACAGCCACCCAGCCTGAGTGGCTTCCTTGCTCCCCATCCAAGGTCTACTCATCCTTTAACACTGATATTAACCCACAAATATCATCGTCTCCATTCTACAACGTAATATTAACGCTACCCCTCAGTATCTCATTCTTTTCTACTTTTCTTCTTTACACATCCTTCCTCTAGGCATCAGTCCCTTTGACAGTGACAGTGGATCTGTGGAGACATGAGGCAAGAGTTGTTCCCTCACTGTGGCTCAGGGAAGAATGACCCTCCTGTACCAGGGTCAGACTGTAAATGCATTTTGTCCTGGCCAATCTGTATTTCAGATTCACTCTGATAAGTATTGATTTACCATCAGCCTGATTGTCAAACACTTTATCCCCTAGGAGCTCAGTGTGAAACTTGTTTATGACTGTGGAGATTCACGAGCAGCATCCAGAATGACAGGTGGGGCTCTGAAATTAGAGTCTTCCCCCCCGCCCCGTACTGGTCAGGGCCTGCACCCCCACCCCCGTACCGGTCAGGGTCTTCCCCTCACCCCCTGTAGTGGTCAGAGCCTGCACACCCCACCCCCCGTACCAGTCAGTGTCTTCCCCCACCCCGGTACCACTCAGGGCCTGCACCCCCCCCGTATTGGTCAGTGTCTTCCCCCCCATACCGGTCAGCATCTTTCCCCCCTCCCCTGTACTGCTCAGGGCATGCACCCCCCCCCCGTATCAGTCAGGGCCTGCACCCCACCCCCGTACCACTCAGGGCCTGCACATCCCCCCCCCCATACTGGTCAGGGCCTGCACATCCCCCCCCCACATACCGGTCTGTTGCTACATGTCTGTCCATCACCTCTGTTTGTGTGTGCTTGGGGGACCTCAGCTCCTGCTCAGACCCACTTTGGTTCTGTCCATGGATTCACCAGTGAGTCTGGAGATGGGTGGGGTAGCAGGTGGACCAGGGGACCAGACAGTCAGGTGTAGAAGGACCTTGGAGAGTGTGTCAGTAGATTCCTGAAGGTGGCAGAATGGGTGTTGGGGTGGGAAAGAAGCTGACAGCACCTCGTCATCAATTGGTCAAGGAGAGAATACAAGGACAGGATATCTTGTTAAACATTAGTTAAGCGCTGGGTACAGTATGAACACAACACTAGGGAAAGGAGAGAACTGTGGAATCTTTAACACTACTTAGCCTGCTGTTAACCAGCTTAATCTTACCTTCTGCACTGTGCACACGAGACCTGTGTATACATGGGGAGCAGTGAGCTCCCTGCCAATCCTTTTACTTTGATATCTCAACTCCCCCCCCTCGGTTTTTAACCCTTCTGAAAGGACAAGAAGAATACTGTGGTAAACAGGAACTGGGGGGACTCTACTTGCCTACCACTCAACATAATCATGACTAATCTGTACTGAATTCAGCTCCTCTGCTGTACCACTTCTCAATAACCCTCAGTCTCTCCAATTATCATTACACCTTGTCTCCACACACTTTCCATGAAAAACCATAAGATATAGGAGGAGAATTAGACTATTTAGCCCATCCAGTCTGCTCTGCCATTTCATCATGTCTGAACCGATTTTCCTCTCAGACCCAATCTCCTGCCTTCACCTTGTTTCCCCACATAGCTTCATGTGCTGACCAATCAAGAATCTATCAATCTCTGCCTTAAATATACCCAATGACTTGGCCTCCACAGTCGCCTATGGCAACAAATGCCAGATTTACTACTCTCTGGCTAAAGAAATTCCTCTTCATCTACATTCTAGGATGCTCCTCTATTCTGAGGCTGTGTCCACTGGTCTTAGATTCTCCCACCATAGGAAACATCCTCTCCGTATTCATCCTATCAGGGCTTTTCACTGTTTGATATGTTTCATTGTGGGCATCCTTCATTCTTCTGAATTCTAGAGAACACAGGCCAGAGCCATCAAATGCTCTTCATATGACAAACCATTCAATCCAGGAATCATTTTTTAGAACCAGTCTCAGCACATCCTTTCTAAGATAAGGGGCCCAAACCTGCGCACAACACTCCAAGTGAGGTCTCACCAGCACTTATAGTTTCAACATTATATCCTTGCTTTTATATTCTCGTCCTCTTGAAATGAAATTTCCTCATAATAATTCTTTGAGGATGTGCTAGGCTGGGTTGATAAAAGGGAAATTGTAGATGTAGTGCATTTAGATATGTAAAAAGTACTTCACAAGGTGCACAAAGACAGGTGCATAACTTAAAAGCCCATGGAATTGAAGGGAATGTGTTAGGATTGACTGAAACTGGCTGCTTCATTGCAAAACAGAGTTGGAGAAAATGGTTCCTTGGAGGTGACAAGTGAGATACCATCAGGATTCTGTTCTTGGCCCATCATTTACATGCCAGCAGGAAGAGACAGTGTGCAAGGTGCCATATTTGCTGATGATATGATAGATCAGAAATAAGAAAGCTGTCATTCCGCAAGGTGAGATAGACTGAGTGGGCAAATGGCAGATGGAGTTTAATGTAGGGAAGTCCGAGGTGAAATCAAAAGGTGGATTAGTATCAAACAGGAGAGTAAAGTTCTGAAGGATCAAGTGGTTCCAGTGCATGGATCACACAAAGCCTGGATTAGTATCTAACAGGAGATATTTTTGCACGTTGGTTGTTTGTTCATGAATAGTTTTTCATTAATTCTATTAACTCTGAATGCCCACAGGAAAATGAATCTGAAGGTTGTCTATGGTGACATACAGATAATTTGTTAATAAATTTACATTGAACTTTGAGATTTACTTAAGTGATTCCATTCTGTTGGTGGACAAAGTTGTTGTTGTCCTCCTTGGATCAGATGGAAGTTGAGCGTGGATCTGATATACTTGGCAGAGAATTGTCTAGAACCTTTTGTCAAGGACCTTTAGAATGATTGGTGAGAGGTTAACTGAGGAAAATGTTTGAATGGAGTACTCAGGGTTGGACTGTATCATAGGGTAAGGATGGACACACGGAGGAATGTGGGGGGAAGTTTGGTTTTGATCTTCATGTATAGTCTAACTGATGATTCTATCCCATCAGGAAGAGTAGGATGGTTTTCCCTTGATTTTCACTGCAGTTACCGGCTCCCCAGAAATCTGGACCTGGCAGTGTTCACCTGCTCACTGTAGCCAAGGGTTACTGAACCTCTGCTGCCCCAAGCTGCACATTGCAATCAACCCAAAGCAAGAAGAGCCCATTGCCATGACTCAGGAGAACCAGAGCCCAGAGGTCAAGAACAGAGCTGAGCCATGAACCAGGAAGTGGTGATGTCAGAGGCACAAGGGACTCTCAGCCCACTCATAAGGAAAACATCACTCACCCACCTCTTAATATTGATTTTATCAAGAATATACATAAAAAATCTTCAATAAGCATTTCACTCTGTGCTCCCTGGCTGTAGATTCTGCAAAAAACATAGATTAATGCAATGTGAAGGGAATGAAGAAGAAGTGAGGGTTAACCCTTTCATTCCTGGAATCACTCTTGTGAACCTCCTCTGGACTCTCTCCAATGTCAGCTCTCAATACTCCAAGTGCAGTCTCACCAGTGCCTTATAAATACTCAGCATTACATCCTTGCTCTTGTATTCTAGTCCTCTTGAAATAAATGCTAACACTGCATTTGCTGTCCTTGGGTTGTAACAGACACTGTATTATCCAGACCAAATCCACTCCTCTATGTGACGCTGACTGGTTGGAAGCTGGTAGTATATCCTCAACAAGGTGACTACCCTAGTCTTTCCTGTGGTCTACTATGTCCTACCTCATTACCGCTGAAATGGGCTCCATTATCTATAAAGCAAACACGAGGAAATCTGCAGATGCTGGAAATTCAAACAACCCACACAAAAGCTGGTGGAACACAGCAGGCCAGGCAGCATCTATGGGGAGAAGCGCTGTCGACATTTCGGGCCGAGACCCTTCGTCCTGACAGTGCTCCCTACAGATGCTGCCTGGCCTGCTGTGTTCCACCAGCAGTTCGTGTGTGTTGTTCCATTATCTATAATGTCATTCTTTTCAAAAAATACCTGTTTCATGTGATGATTCTATGCCTTAGAATATTCAATTGACATTCCTGTCTGATAGCACACAGGAGTGTGATATTGTTGCTGAGCAATGTCGCCGTTCTTCTGCCTTGCCATTCATACTCCTGTGACCACCCCCCCCCCCCCCTTGTGTTCCTGCCAGGATTGAGTCAGTCTGCTCAGCTTCATACCCCCCCCCCCCCCCCCCCCCCCACTGTTCCCTGCTCTCTTCCCAGTTTAAAGTATGAAGGGTGTTTGATGGCTCTGGGCCTGTACTTGCTTGAGTTTAGATGAGCGGGGGGATTTCATTGAAGCCTGATGAATATTGAAAGGTCTAGAAAGAATAGATGTGGAGAGAATATTTCCTATAGTGGCTGAGTCTACAACCAGAGGGCACAACTTCCGAATGAGGAAGATCCGTTTAGAACAGAGATGAGGAGGAATATCTTTAGCCAAATGATGGTGTATCTGTGGAATTCATTGGCATGGATAGCTGTGGAAGCCAAGTCATTGGATGCATTTAAAGCTGAGGCTAGTATGTTTTTGATTAGTCAATAGACAGTAGGTGCAGGAGTAGGCCATTCGGCCCTTCTAGCCAGCACCGCCATTCACTGTGATCATGGCTGATCATACACAATCAGTACCCCGTTCCTGCCCTCTCCCCATATCCCTTGACCCCACTATCTATAAGAGCTCTATCTAACTCTCTCTTGAATGCATCCAGAGACTTGGCCTCCACTGCTTTCTGGGGCAGAGCATTCCACATATCCACCACTCTCTGGATGAAAAAGTTTTTTCACATCTCTGTTCTAAATGGCCTACCCCTTATTCTTAAACTGTGGCCTCTAGTTCTGGACTCACCCATCAGCGTGAACATGCTTCCTGCCTCCAGCGTGTCCAATCCCTTAATAATCTTATAGGTCTCAATCAGATCCCCTTTCATCCTTCTAAATTCCAGTGTATACAAGCCCAGTCGCTCCAATATTTCAACATATGACAGTCCCGCCATTCCTGGAAACAACCTTGTGAACCTATGCTGCACTCCCTCAATAGCAAGAATGTCCTTCCTCAAATTTGGAGACCAAAACTGCACACAATACTCCAGGTGGGGTCTCACCAGGGCCCTGTACAGCTGCAGAAGGACCTCTTTACTCCTATACTCAATTCCTCTTGTTATAAAAGCCAGCATGCCATTAGCCTGCTGTACCTGCATGCTTGCTTTCATTGACTGATGTACAAGAACACCTAGATCTTGTCATACTTCTCCTTTTCCTAAATTGACTCCATTTAGATAGTAATCTGCCTTCCTGTTCTTGCCATCAAAGTGGATAACCTCACATTTATCCACATTAAACTGCATCTGCTATACGTTTGCCCAGTCACCCTGCATTCTCATACCATCTTCCTGGCATTTCACACTGCCACCCAGCTTTGTGTCATCAGCAAATTTGCTAATGTTACTTTTAATCCCTTCATCTAAATCATTAACGTATATTGTAAACAGCTGCGGTCCCAGCACCGAACCTTGCCGTACCCCACTGGTCACAGCCTGCCATTCCGAAAGGGACTTGTTAATCACTACTCTTTGTTTCCTGTCAGCCAGCCAATTTTCAATCCATGTCAGTACTCTGCCCCCAATACCATGTGCCCTAATTTTGCCCACTAATCTATGTGGGACTTTATCAAAAGCTTTATCAAAAGTCAGGGAGTCAAAGATTATGAGAAATGGAATCCAGCTCCTATGTCTTACGGTCTTACAGTAACTGATCGCTTCACATTCACCGTAGGTAATAACAGCAGGGAAACCTTTCTCTGTACTTTCTCATGTTCTGTCAGAAATCCCAGAATACTGGAGAATACAGGTGTATTTATTAACTCAGTGCACTGTCTGATAGATAGGACTCACCAATAGCTGATGGATGGGAAGGGTTTTCATTAACCATTGGCACTGACCACACCCAGGACCCTTTGTGGAAACTGTACCAGCAACCACTCTCTGAACATCCCATCCTGCCTCCCTCTGCCCAAACCCTTCCCCCCTGCCCCATGTACCAGTTCTGTCCCTCTGCACTGACAGAGTGTTTTGTGCTTTTCCCTGCCAGTCCACCCTCTGAGAACAGCAACAGTATTAAAAATCACAAAGAGCATTTTATACAAATACAGCGCCTTCTCTTATATTTGAGAAAGTCGATCATTTCCATTTAACATTGGATACAAATTGAAAGAGGTTATTGCATGTCTCTCAGTGAGAGGATCACTGATCCAACCCAAACGTTAACAGCAGCAGCAGCGGGGGTCTGTTTCCCGCCAATTCCACTGCCTTTTCGATCCAGCAACAGCAATTACAGGAGTTTCAGACTGAGAACTAAAGGAATCCTGGGTTCCCTGAGTCATATTGCAGAGGGAAGGAGAGGTCAGAGGTGAGGACCTCTCCGCAAACTGTCCCTGGAATTTAGCAGCAACTCTGGCTCCGTAAGCTGGTTCCACAGATCAGACTTCCACTGGAGCAGAGCTGTGGATCGGCACGGACTGTGGGTTAGCGAGTCTGAGCATCAACCCCATCTCATTGCCTGTTGTCCAACAGGTTTCCATACAAGTACATTCAGGAGGCTGCAAGTTCCTTCGGTGAAGCGGAGTTCAATGCCTAAAGCTTAAATCCATAGTTTGCAAAGGGTAGTGAGCTCTTTGGTGAGAGAACTTCCACAAATACTGTGCACCGGCTGGTATTAATGCTTGAGATTACTGGGGGCAGATGTCACTGAGCTGAAAACATTTAGTTCACCAATACGACCTTGCTGAGGCATGGTGCGGCAAGCTCCTCCACTTCACAGTCTGCTTGCAGCCTCTGTTGCCGTTGGAGAAGCTCAGAGAGCAGCGAGGGGACATGGAAAGCGACCAGAGAACAGCTGAGGGGAGATGGGACAGCCTGTGGGAGGCTGACTGCAGCCGACTGCAGAACAGACCCCACTGAGTTCTGCAATACAGGAGCCCCAACTGCACAGGGGGGTGCAAGTGGCGGGGCTTCCTGTTCTCCGAGGAACGCCAATTGCAGCTCCCTGCGAAAAGAAACGGATGTATAAGAACAAACACGAGGAAATCTGCAGATGCTGGAAATTCAGACAACAACACACACAAAATGCTGGTAGAACATAGCAGGCCAGGCAGCATCTCCCTATAGATACTGCTTGGCCTGCTGCGTTCTACCAGCATTTTGTGTGTTGTTGGATATATAAGAAAACCAGCCCCTCGACACCCAAAACTCCACCCTCTCCTTCCAGACACTTAAAATTTAAAACTCCACTCTCTGCTTCCTTTCAGCCCCTCGACACCCAAAACTCTACCTCCTCCCTCCTTCCAGCCCCTCGACACCCAAAACTCCACCCTCTCCTTCCTTCCAGACCCTCGACACCCAAAACTCCACCCTCTCCTTCCTTCCAGACCCTCGACACCCAAAACTCCACCCTCTCCTTCCAGACACTTGAAATTTATAACTCCACCCTCTGCTTCCTTTCAGCCCCTCGACACCCAAAACTCCATCCCCTCCCTCCTTCCAGCCCCTCGACACCCAAAACTCCACCCTCTCCTTCCTTCCAGACCCTCGACACCCAAAACTCCACCCTCTCCTTCCTTCCAGACCCTCGACACCCAAAACTCCACCCTCTGCTTCCTTTCAGCCCCTCGACACCCAAAACTCCATCCCCTCCCTCCTTCCAGCCCCTCGACACCCAAAACTCCACCCTCTCCTTCCTTCCAGACCCTCGACACCCAAAACTCCACCCTCTCCTTCCAGACACTTGAAATTTATAACTCCACCCTCTGCTTCCTTTCAGAACCCCGACACCCAAAACTCCACCCTCTCCTTCCTTCAGCACCCTCAACATCTGAACCTCTGTGCTCTCCCACCCTCTGTCCCCTCTACATCCAAACTTCTGCCCTCTCCCTCGCTCCAACGACATCCAAACTTCTGACCTCTCCTTCCGTGTCCTCCACATCCAAACTTCCCTCTGTCCCCTTGACATCTGAACCTCTACCCCTCCCCACGTGACAACTGAACCTCTACCCTCTCCCTCCATCCCCTAGACATCTGAACCTCTACACTCTCCCTCCATCCGCTCCACACCCAAACCTCTACCGTCTCCCAGCATCCCCTCGACATTTGAACCTCTACACTCTCCCTCCGTTTGTGCCCTCCACACCCAAACCTCTACCGTCTCTCAGCATCCCCTCGACATCTGAACCTCTACACTCTCCCTCCCTTTGTGCCCTCCACACCCAAACCTCTACCCCCTCCCTCCATCCCCTCGACATCTGAACCTCTACACTCTCCCTCCCTTTGTGCCCTCCACACCCAAACCTCTACCCCCTCCCTCCATCCCCTCGACATCTGAACCTCTACACTCTCCCTCCCTTTGTGCCCTCCACACCCAAACCTCTACCCCCTCCCTCCATTCCCTCGACATCTGAACCTCTACCCTCTCCCTCCATCCGCTCCACACCCAAACCTCTACCGTCTCCCACCATCCCCTCGACATCTGAACCTCTACACTCTCCCTCCCTTTGTGCCCTCCACACCCAAACCTCTACCCTCTCCCACCATCCCCTCGACATCTGAACCTCTACACTCTCCCTCCCTTTGTGCCCTCCACACCCAAACCTCTACCGTCTCCCACCATCCCCTCGACATCTGAACCTCTACACTCTCCCTCCCTTTGTGCCCTCCACACCCAAACCTCTACCCTCTCCCTCCATCCGCTCCACACCCAAACCTCTACCGTCTCCCACCATCCCCTCGACATCTGAACCTCTACACTCTCCCACCCTTTGTGCCCTCCACACCCAAACCTCTACCCCCTCCCTCCATTCCCTCGACATCTGAACCTCTACCCTCTCCCTCCCTTTGTGCCCTCCACACCCAAACCTCTACCCTCTCCCTCCATCCCCTCGACATCTGAACCTCTACCCTCTCCCTCCATCCCCTCCACACCCAAACCTCTACCCTCTCCCTCCATCCCCTCGACATCTGAACCTCTACCCTCTCCTCCATCCCCTCGACATCTGAACCTCTACCCTCTCCCTCCATCCCCTCAACATCTGAACCTCTACCCTCTCCCTCCATCCCCTCAACATCTGAACCTCTACCCTCTCCCTCCATCCCCTCGACATCTGAACCTCTACACTCTCCCTCCCTTTGTGCCCTCCACACCCAAACCTCTACCCTCTCCCTCCATCCCCTCGACATCTGAACCTCTACACTCTCCCTCCCTTTGTGCCCTCCACACCCAAACCTCTACCCTCTCCCTCCATCCCCTCGACATCTGAACCTCTACACTCTCCCTCCCTTTGTGCCCTCCACACCCAAACCTCTACCCTCTCCCTCCATCCCCTCGACATCTGAACCTCTACACTCTCCCTCCATCCCCTCGACATCTGAACCTCTACCCTCTCCCTCCATCCCCTCGACATCTGAACCTCTACACTCTCCCTCCCTTTGTGCCCTCCACACCCAAACCTCTACCGTCTCCCACCATCCCCTCGACATCTGAACCTCTACACTCTCCCTCCCTTTGTGCCCTCCACACCCAAACCTCTACCGTCTCCCACCATCCCCTCGACATCTGAACCTCTACACTCTCCCTCCCTTTGTGCCCTCCACACCCAAACCTCTACCCTCTCCCTCCATCCCCTCGACATCTGAACCTCTACACTCTCCCTCCATCCCCTCGACATCTGAACCTCTACCCTCTCCCTCCATCCCCTCGACATCTGAACCTCTACACTCTCCCTCCCTTTGTGCCCTCCACACCCAAACCTCTACCCTCTCCCACCATCCCCTCGACATCTGAACCTCTACACTCTCCCTCCCTTTGTGCCCTCCACACCCAAACCTCTACCCTCTCCCTCCATCCCCTCGACATCTGAACCTCTACACTCTCCCTCCCTTTGTGCCCTCCACACCCAAACCTCTACCGTATCCCACCATCCCCTCGACATCTGAACCTCTACACTCTCCCTCCCTTTGTGCCCTCCACACCCAAACCTCTACCCTCTCCCAGCATCCCCTCGACATTTGAACCTCTACACTCTCCCTCCCTTTGTGCCCTCCACACCCAAACCTCTACCCTCTCCCTCCATCCCCTCGACATCTGAACCTCTACCCTCTCCCTCCATCCCCTCGACATCTGAACCTCTACCCTCTCCCTCCATCCCCTCGACATCTGAACCTCTACACTCTCCCTCCCTTTGTGCCCTCCACACCCAAACCTCTACCCTCTCCCTCCATCCGCTCCACACCCAAACCTCTACCGTCTCCCACCATCCCCTCGACATCTGAACCTCTACACTCTCCCACCCTTTGTGCCCTCCACACCCAAACCTCTACCCCCTCCCTCCATTCCCTCGACATCTGAACC
Source organism: Hypanus sabinus (assembly GCF_030144855.1). Classification (NCBI taxonomy): domain Eukaryota; kingdom Metazoa; phylum Chordata; class Chondrichthyes; order Myliobatiformes; family Dasyatidae; genus Hypanus; species Hypanus sabinus. Next base: position 191,626,005 of record NC_082709.1, read on the forward strand.
TCTACCCTCTCTCCATTTGTGCCCTCCACACCCAAACCTCTACCCTCTCCCTCCATCCCCTCGACATCTGAACCTCTACCCTCTCCCTCCATCCCCTCCACACCCAAACCTCTACCCTCTCCCTCCATCCCCTCGACATCTGAACCTCTACCCTCTCCCTCCATCCCCTCGACATCTGAACCTCTACCCTCTCCCTCCATCCCCTCAACATCTGAACCTCTACCCTCTCCCTCCATCCCCTCGACATCTGAACCTCTACCCTCTCCCTCCATCCCCTCGACATCTGAACCTCTACTCTCCCTCCCTTTGTGCCCTCCACACCCAAACCTCTACCCTCTCCCTCCATCCCCTCGACATCTGAACCTCTACACTCTCCCTCCCTTTGTGCCCTCCACACCCAAACCTCTACCCTCTCCCTCCATCCCCTCGACATCTGAACCTCTACACTCTCCCTCCCTTTGTGCCCTCCACACCCAAACCTCTACCCTCTCCCTCCATCCCCTCGACATCTGAACCTCTACACTCTCCCTCCCTTTGTGCCCTCCACACCCAAACCTCTACCCTCTCCCTCCATCCCCTCGACATCTGAACCTCTACACTCTCCCTCCATCCCCTCGACATCTGAACCTCTACCCTCTCCCTCCATCCCCTCGACATCTGAACCTCTGTGCCCTCCACACCCAAACCTCTACCGTCTCCCACCATCCCCTCGACATCTGAACCTCTACACTCTCCCTCCCTTTGTGCCTTCCACACCCAAACCTCTACCCCCTCCCTCCATTCCCTCGACATCTGAACCTCTACCCTCTCCCTCCATCCCCTCCACACCCAAACCTCTACCCTCTCCCTGTCCCCTTGACATTTGAACCTTTCTCTTCATCCTTTCGAAATCCAAACCTCCTCATCCTCTCTCCAGTCCCACTCACTCCCCTCAACAGCCAAACCTCCCAATGCCTCCCTCCCCTTCATCCTCCTTCTACCCATCTCCGTCCCCAACTGTCATGTGAGTGGGAACCATCACTGACACCCCCCACCCCACTCACCCTGGTGCAGACACCTCCACCCTGAGTGATGTGACCTCCCTGCCCTTGGGGTGACTCACCGGTGCTGCCAATGTACGTGGTGTGACTGGAGGGGTCCTTCGTGGGATCCCAGAGTCTGGCTGAGCCTCCACTCCTGAAGCAGAAAGAGTAGAGTGAGCAGGGCAAGAACGGGGGAGGGAGAGTAACGCGGAGGGAAGGAATGAGCGAGACTTACAGGCAGCAGGTGTGCAGGCCGATCCCATGGGGCAAGGCGGTAGGGAGGAGGGCAGAGTTGCCGGGGGAGCTCCCCGCTCTGCCACAGTTTGAGGCCTGCTCTCGCCCGGAAGCGTTGGCACGGAAAACGTGGAAGCTTTGGCCCTGTAGGAGTGGGGGCAGAGAGAGGCCATGAGAAGGGGAGACCCCCCCCCAAAAGAGACACTTCCCTACAGAATACCCCCTCCTGTTCCCTGAGCGCAGACTCGTTGGTGAGACAGACTGCTGGGGAAGTCGACAGGTCAGGCAGCCTGTGTCTAGGGAGCACATACTCTACACTTCAGAGTGAGACCCTTCACCTGTTACCAACATGAAACATCGACTGTCCATCTTTCTCCACAGATACTGCCCGACCTGCTGAGTTCCTCCAGCATCTGGCATCTCTAGTGCCCCCCTGTGATGGTGTTTGGTATGCTTGTCTTTAGTGGTCAGGAGTGGAGACGTATTTGTGCTGTATAAGTCATTGTGTGGGAACGCGCCCAAAGTGTATTTATTGTGTTTTTCCTTATTATTATGTTCCTTATCTTATTGTGTTTTTTTATGTGCTGCATCAGATCCAGAGTAACAATTATTTTGTTCTCTTTTGCACTTGTTTACAGGAAATGACCCTTGAATCTTGAGTTATAGGAAGGGAGTAGTTACTCTATTAGGAGTATTCTATAGGACCACTGGTATCAGCAGAGATACCGAGGAGCAGATTGGGAGGCAGATTTTGGAAAGGTGCAAAAATAACAGGGTTGTTATCATGGGTGACTTTAACTTCCCTAATATTGATTGGCACTTGATTAGTTCCGAGGGTTTAGATGGGGCAGAGTTTGTTAAGTGTGTCCAGGATGGATTCCTGTCACAGTATATTGACAGGCCGACGAGGGGGAATGCCATACTAGATCTAGTATTAGGTAACGAACTGGGTCAGGTCACAGGTCTGTCAGTGGGTGAGCATCTGGGGGACAGTGATCACCGTTCCCTGACCTTTAGCATTATCATGGAAAAGGATAGAATCAAAGAGGACAGGAAAATTTTTAATTGGGGAAGGGCAAATTATGAGGCTATAAGGCTAGAACTTGCAGGTGTGAATTGGGATGATGTTTTTGCAGGGAAATGTACTATGGACATGTGGTCGATGTTTAAGGATCTCTTGCAGTTTGTTAGGGATAAATTTGTCCCGGTGAGGAAGATAAAGAATGGTAGGATGAAGGAACCATGGGTGACAAGTGAGGTGGAAAATCTAGTCAGGTGGAAGAAGGCAGCATACATGAGGTTTAGGAAGCAAGGGTCAGATGGGTCTATTGTGGAATATAGGGTAGCAAGAAAGGAGCTTAAGAAGGCGCTGAGAAGAGCAAGATGGGGGCATGAGAAGGCCTTGGCGAGTAGGGTAAAGGAAAACCCCAAGGTATTCTTCAATTATGTGAAGAACAAAAGGATGACAGGAGTGAAGGTAGGACCGATTAGAGATAAAAGTGTGAAGATGTGCCTGGAGGCTGTGGAAGTGAGCGAGGTCCTCAATGAATACTTCTCTTCGGTATTCACCACTGAGAGGGAACTTGATGACGGTGAGGACAATATGAGTGAGTTTGATGTTCTGGAGCATGTTGATATTAAGGGAGAGGAGGTGTTGGAGTTGTTAAAATACATTTGGATGGATAAGTCCCCGGGGCCTGACAGAATATTCCCCAGGCTGCTCCACGAGGCAAGGGAAGAGATTGCTGAACCTCTGGCTAGGATCTTTATGTCCTCGTTGTCCATGGGAATGGTACCGGAGGTTTGGAGGGAGGCGAATGTTGTCCCCTTGTTCAAAAAAGATAGTAGGGATAGTCCAGGTAATTATAGACCAGTGAGCCTTATGTCTGTGGTGGGAAAGCTGTTGGAAAAGATTCTTAGAAATAGGATCTACGGGCATTTAGAAAATCATGGTCTGATCAGGGACAGTCAGCATGACTTTGTGAAGGGCAGATCGTGCCTAACAAGCCCGATAGAGTTCTTTGAGGAGGTGACCAGGCATATAGACGAGGGTAGTGCAGTGGATGTGATCTATATGGATTTTAGTAAGACATTTGACAAGGTTCCACATGGTAGGCTTATTCAGAAAGTCAGAAGGCATGGGATCCAGGGTAGTTTGGCCAGGTGGATTCAGAATTGGCTTGCCTACAGAAGGCAGAGGGTCGTGGTGGAGGAAGTACATTCAGATTGGAGGGTTGTGACTAGTGGTGTCCCACAAGGATCTTTTCTGGGACCTCTGCTTTTCGTGATTTTTATTAATGACCTGGATGTGGGGGTAGAAGGGTGAGTTGGCAAGTTTGCAGATGACACAAAGGTTGGTGGTGTTGTAGATAGTATAAAGGATTGTTGAAGATTGCAGAGAGACATTGATAGGATGCAGAAGTGGGCTGAGAAGTGGCAGATGGAGTTCAACCCGGAGAAGTGTGAGGTGGTACACTTTGGAAGGACAAACTCCAAGGCAGAGTACAAAGTAAATGGCAGGATACTTGGTAGTGTGGAGGAGCAGAGGGATCTGGGGGTACATGTCCACAGATCACTGAAAGTTGCCTCACAGGTAGATAGGGTAGTTAAGAAAGCTTATGGGGTGTTAGCTTTCATAAGTTGAGGGATAGAGTTTAAGAGACGCGATGTAATGATGCAGCTCTATAAAACTCTAGTTAGGCCACATTTCTGTCTAGTTCTGGTCGCCTCAGTATAGGAAGAATGTGGAAGTATTGAAAGGGTACAGAGGAGATTTACCAGGATGCTGCTTAGTTTAGAGAGTATGGATTATGATCAGAGATTAAGGGAGCTAGGGCTTTACTCTTTGGAGAGAAGGAGGATGAGAGGAGACTTGATAGAGGTGTACAAGATATTAAGAGGGATAGACAGAGTGGACAGCCAGTGCCTCTTCCCCAGGGCACCACTGCACAGTACAAGAGGACATGGCTTTAAGGTAAGGGGAGGGAAGTTCAAGGGGGGGTATTAGAGGAAGGTTTTTCACTCAGAGAGTGGTTGGTGCGTAGAATGCACTGCCTGAGTCAGTGGTGGAGGAACATACACTAGTGAAGTTTAAGAGACTACTAGACAGGTATATGGAGGAATTTAAGGTGGGGGGTTATATGGGAGGCAGGGTTTGAGGGTCAGCACAACATTGTGTGCCGAAGGGCCTGTAACGTGCTGTACTATTCTATGTTCTATGTTTTTAAGGTAGAGGGGTTGCTGCCGGGACTACAGAATGTGACTGATATTGAAAACCTCTTTTCCCTGGAGTGAAGGCAGCTGGGTGTGGGGGTGCCTGTTTAGATAAGAGGGTCACTGTTTTGTTCTCCAGGTTGGAGAAGTCTAAAACTAGAGTGCACTGTGCAAGGAAGTGGGGAGTGGTACATGGGTAGAAAACATTTTAGGGGGAAATTGCATCAATTGTTTTTAATTTAGAGACACAGTGTAGAAACAGCCCTTCTGGCCCTTGGAACCATGCTGCCAGCAACCCAACTACTGAACCATAGCCTTGTCACAGGACAATTTACAATGACCAATTCACCTACTCCTCCAAGAGGACCACAATCTTGTCATAAGGTTCGAAGGCTAGTGTGCTTCAATGACCCGGAGACCTATGTTGGCTGGAATCAGGGCTTTATGCTTTTGCTCTTGGTAGGGTCATCCAAGGGTAGAGTCCAGACTCTACCGGTCCTCCAGCTTCGGAGATTCAGCTCAGGGCTGACAACCCTGACTGCTAAAACAAAACTGTCATGGAAACAGCAATGAAGAATCCTTCAACATCTGAGTGCGACGGTACTCCTGAGGCTGCACCCGTACAGCAGTGAGAACCGAGAGGAGGCTACCGACATGACGAAGGAAGCCCTGAACACACCAGGGATGGCTGCTCGAAACGCCAACGGGGTAATGGGCCATAATAAATAAGGGATTAACCTACCAACCAGGATATCTCTGGACTATGTGAGGAAACAGTAACAAACCCACGTGCACAGTGGTGGGGAGCACGAGTCATCACAAACTCCAGACCATCCCAGCCGGATCCCTCTGTCCCGCAGCTGGGACTCACCTGTGTTCAGGCTGGTGTCTAATGATCTCCTGCCCTGCTGGAAGGTGCTGAAGGGAAAGTGGGAGGCCGGCTGAATGGAGGGTGGGGCCAAGCAGTGGAGGGAGAGGTCAGCATGGACCCATCACTGACCCCCCCCAACATCACCACTGACCTCTGACCTCACTGGTGGAGGGTGGGGATGAGGGATATACCCTGAAACTTGAACCTATACTGCCAGAGGTAAATCTCTGCCATCCCCATCCCTGTGGTCACTCTCCCCAACAGTGTGACAGGCCTGTTGCCCCTCCACAGTTAGCCATTCCCCAACATGTTCCACACATGGCAAAAACCCCTACCCATCCTTCACACCCCCTCAACCTCCCGTACCCTCCCCCACACCAAGAGTGGCTGACACTCACCAGGAGTGGACTGCTGTCCAGCCCCAACCTCTCCCCCACACCAAGAGTGGCTGACACTCACCAGGAGTGGACTCTGCTGTCCAGCCCCAACCTCTCCCCCACACCAAGAGTGGCTGACACTCACCAGGAGTGGACTCTGCTGTCCAGGGGTGAACAACCCTTCAGCTGCAGTGTGTCGCCAGCAGCCAGTACTCCGTGCTCTCATCACTGACCCTGTGCTGTTGTCCTTGAGCTGCAGCCCCCTTTCCTGAGTGACAGACACTCCCACTCCACTGGGAGATGCAGATCGATCCCTGAGCTCCGAGCGTTCCATTCCGGGAGATACGGATTGATCCCTAAACTCCGAGCATTCCATTCCAGGAGACACAGATCGATCCCTGAGCTCTGTGCATTCCATTCCGGGAGATACGGATTGATCCCTGAGCTCTGTGCATTCCATTCCGGGAGACACGGATCGATCCCTGAGCTCCGTGAATTCCATTCCGGGAGACACAGATCGATCCCTGAGCTCTGTGCATTCCATTCCGGGAGATACGGATTGATCCCTGAGCTCCGTGAATTCCATTCCGGGAGACACAGATCGATCCCTGAGCTCTGTGCATTCCATTCCGGGAGATACGGATTGATCCCTGAGCTCCGTGAATTCCATTCCGGGAGATACGGATTGATCCCTGAGCTCTGAGCATTCCATTCCGGGAGACACGGATAGATCCCTGAGCTCTGGGCATTCCATTCCGGGAGACATGGATCGATCCCTGCGCATCGCCGAGTGTTCTGCAGCAGCAGACAAGGCCTGATCAAAGAGTAGGAGAGTGTTAGATGCACATCCAGTAAAATCCAGCACCTCACACAGTCATTGCAAACAGGAACAAACCCTTTTCTGTGCTGAGCACAAGGACAAAGTTAAAACAGAAAGCAACAAATACTGGACTGAAAGGGTATTATTTGAATGCACGCAGCATAAAAAAATACAATGGACAACCTTGAAATTCAGCTACAGATTTGCAAATATGACGTTGTAGCCATCTCTGAAACTTGGCTAAAGGATGGCTGCCATTGGGAGCTGAACGTCCAAGGATATACAGTTTATCAGAAAGATAGGTTAGTTAGCAGAGGGGATGGTGTGGCTCTGAATATAAGAAATAATATTAAATCATTAGAAAGAGTTGACATAGGATTGGAAGGTGTGGAGTTTCTATGGGTCGAGTTAAGAAACGGCAAGGGTAAAAGAACCCAAATGGCAGTTGTATACGGGCCTCTAAACAGCAGCCGGGATGTGGATTACAAATTACAGCAGGAGATAGAAAAGGCGTGTCAGAAAGTCAATGTCATGATAATTGTTGGGGATTTTAACACGAAAATGAATTGGGAAAAGCTGGACAGTACTGGACCTCAAGAGAGAGAATTTGTAGAATATCTAAGGGATGGCCTTTTAGAACAGCTTGTTGTTGAGCCCACTAGTGGATCAGCTGTGCTGGATTGGATGTTGTGCAATGATCCAGAGGTGATAAGAGAGCTTAAGTTTAAGGAACCCTTAGGTAAGAGTGATCACAATATGATCGAGTTCACTTTAAAATGTGAGACAGGAAAAGTAAAATCCAGTGTGTCGGTATTTCAGTGGAATAAAGGAAATTACAATGGCATGAGAGGGGAACTGGCCTAAGTTGACTGCAAAAGGGACACTAGCAGGAAGGACAGCAGAGCAGCAATGGCTGGAGTTTCTGCAAAAAATGAGGGAAGAGCAAGACATATATTCCAAATAAGAAGGAATTTTTGAATGGAAGAAGGACACTACCGTGGCTGACAAGTGAAGTCAGAGCCAAAGTAAAAGCAAAAGAAAGGGCATACAAGGATGTCAAAGCTAGATGGAAGATAGACGATTGGAAAGCTTTTAAAAACTTGCAGAAATAAACTAAAAAGGTCATTAGGAAGGAAAAGATGAATTATGAAAAGCTGGCGACTAATATCAAAGAAGATACTAAAGCTTTTTTAAATATATAAAGGAAAAAAGAGAGTTGAAGGTAGATATAGGACCAATAGGAAATGACACTGGAGATATTGTAATGAGAGACACAGAGATGGCAGAGGAACTGAATGGTGTATTTTGCATCAGTCTTCATAGTGGAAGATGTTTGCAGTATACTGGACATTTAAGAGAGTCAGGGAAGTGAAGTTTGTGCAGTGAAAATTATGACCGAGAAGGTGCTCAAGAAGCTTAATGGTCTGAGGGTGGATAAATCTCCTGGACCTGATGGAATGCACCCTCGTGTTCTGAAGGAAGGAAGTAGCTGGAGAGATTGTGGAGGCATTAATAATGATCTTTCAAGAATCAATAGATTCTGGCATTGTACAGGATGACTGGAAAATTGCGAATGTTGCTCTGCTACTTAAGAAGGGTGGGAAGCAGCAGAAAGGAAACTATAGACCTGTTAGCCTGACATCAATGATTGGGAAGTTGTTGGAATCGATTGTTAGGGATGAGATTACGGAGTACCTGGAGGCACATGACAAGACAGGCCAAAGCCAGCATGGTTTTCTGAAAGGAAAATCCTGCCTGACTAACCTACTGCAATTTTTTGAGGAAATTACAAGCAGGGTAGACAAAGGAGATGTTCTAGATCTGGTGTACTTGGATTTTCAGAAGGTCTTTGACAAGGCGCCGCACATGAGGCTGCTCAGCAAGATAAGAGCCCATGGAATTACAGGGAAGTTACTTGCATGGGTGGAGCATTGGCCGATCGCCAGAAAACAGAGAGTGGGAATAAAGGGATCCAAATCTGGCTGGCTGCCGTTTACCAGCGGAGTTTCACTGGGTCGGTGTTGGGACCGCTGCTTTTTACGATGTATGTCAATGTTTTGGACGATGGGATTAATGGATTTGTGGCTAAATATGCCGATGATACAAAGATAGGTGGAGGAGCGAGTAGTGCTGAGGAAACAGAGAGCCTTAGATAGTTCATGGAAATTGGCAAAGAAGTGGCAAATAGAATACAATGTGGGGAAGTGCATGGTCATGCACTCTGGTGGAAGAAATAAATAGGCAGATTATTATTTAGATGGGGAGATAATTCAAAATGCAGAGATGCAAAGGGATTTGGGAGTCCTTGTGCAGGATACCCTAAAGGTTAACCTCCAAGTTGAGTCAGTGGTGAAGAAGGCAAATGCAATGTTGGCATTCATTTATAGAGGTATAGAATATAAGAGCAGGGATGTAATGTCTATAAGACACTCATGAGACCACATTTGGAGCAGTTTTGGGCTCATTTTAGAAAGGGTATACTGATATTGGAGAAGATTCAGAGAAGATTCACAAGAATGAGAGGGTTACCGTATGAGGAACATTTGGCAGCTCTTGGGCTGTATTCCCTGGAGTTCAGGAGAATGAGGGGAATCTCATAGAAACATTCCAAATGTTAAAAGGCCTGAACAGATTAGATATAGCAAAGTTATTTCCTCTGGTAGGGGAGTTTTGTACAAGAGGGCATGACTTCAGGATTGAAGGATGTCCACTTAGAACAGAGATGAGGAGAAATTACTTTAGTCTGAGTGTGGTAAATCTGTGGAATTTATTGCCACAAGCAGCTGTGGAGGCCAAATTTAAGGCAGAGATGGATTGGTTCTTGATTGGCCAGGGCATCAAAGGGTTTGGGGAGAAGTCAGGGGAGTGGGGATGACTGGAAGAATTGGATCAGCCCATGATTGAATGGCGGAGCAGAATTGATGGGCCAAATGGTCTACTTCTGCTCCTATATCTTATGGTTTTAAACAGGGTGGAAAAGGCGGTGTTTGGCACACTGGCCTTTATCTGTTTGGGCTCCGAGTATAGGATTTGGGAAGTTATGTGCTGTAATACAAGGCACTGGTGATGTCTCACTTGGAGAATTGTGGAGAGTTTAGGTCACCCTGCTATAGGAAACATGTTATTAAAATACAGAGTGCAGTAAAGATTTGTTAGGCTGCTGCATGAACATAGGGGCCTGAGTGACAACGAGAGGTTGTGTTGACTAGGACTTTATTCCCTGGAATACAGAAGATTGAGGGGTAATATGATCGAGATATACAAGATCATGAGGAGCATAGATAGGGTGAAAGGACATGGTCTTCTTCCCAAGGAAGGGGTGCTAAAAACAAAGGGGCTTAGGTTTCAGATCAGAGGTGGGAGGCTTAAAAGGGACATTGGGGGCTACTTTTACACACAAAGGGTGGTGCGTTTTTGGAATGAGTTGTTAGAGATTTTGGTTGAGGTGGGCGCATTGGCAACATAAAAAAGCCATGTAGGTATGTGTATAGGAGAAGTTTTCAGGGCTATGGGCTTTACGCCGACAGATGGTTGGTACTGGCGTACTGGGCACAGTTTTCAGGAACAAGTTGGGCCAAAGAGACTGTTTCCATGATGTAAGACTCTACACCCAACATGGCAAAACCAGAGGTTTCTACAGCTGCAAACCAACGTTCTGACTTGATAGTCAACAATGAAGGCAAGTACAAACTACAACTTCCTCAGCACCCTCTCTATTATGTTGTCATTTTGGGTTTGGGTGCCAAGCCAACATCTTTGTGCCTCAATGCTGTTAAGGGCCCTGCCAATAACTGTACATTCCCCCACCCACGCTCCAACCTCATCTGGATCCATAACTTCATGAAAACTTGAATACAAGTGTTACGTACTCGTGACACATGACAGTGGAGCCCTTGTCATGTGACTGGGGTTGAAGCTGTACTGGACCTGAGGTGATGGTCTTGTGATGGTGGTGACGTCATTTTCCCGCCAGTAGAGATCATGTGACGGTTTTTTTTTTACAGGTTATAAAAGGTAGACCCCACCCTGTGAGGAGGGGCAGTTCGTGGCTGGATTTGCCAGGTTGACTTCATGCCACTGCGTGTTTGAAGTGATGACGCAGTTTAGCTGAAGGATGAAGTTTTTATTTAATGCTAAAGTTTAAAAGGTCATTGCCAGCAGGTTCTTTATGATTCTGTTAGTTCGAAATTAGTGGAGAGTGAAGATTGGAAGTTGGAAGTTAAAGATCGAGGAGAATCGCTTTCTACGGTGAAACGGGGGCGACCTTTGTTTGATCCTTATTTGGAAGGATTTCGTTGACTATCTTCGTGTTAATCCCTAGGTTTAACTAGAAAGGATTGAAGGTAGTGGAGAAGGAAAGGTCAGTGCCTTTAAGCTGTTCTGTTTCGTGAATTCTTCGTGGGAAGTTCGACGTCGGGGATCGAAGCAAGCGATGTGAAAGAGAACCTAAATCGTCTTATAAAGTCTCTCCTTTTAAATGGACTGTGAGCATATCGAACTTTTGGCAATACCACTTTTAAGAACTGTTTTTGTAATATCACTTTAAGAACTGTTTGGGCTGCCACACAGCAGCTGTTTCCGGTTACGGTAGTGTTTGTTTACTTTTGGGGGGTTTGTTTTCTGTGTTTAATAAACGTGTTGTTTGTTATAAGAAACCCTTGCCGAACTCGTATATTTATTGTTGCCGGAATACGTAACACAAGAGATTCTGCAAATGTTGTAAATCCAGAGCAACACACTCAAAATGCTGGAGAAATTCAGCAGGTCAGGCAGCATCTGAGAAGGCATACTGTGTTATCTCACTGATCACAAAATGCTCCCCACTGAACATCTGACCAGGCTCGTTAGCAGAACAGGCTTAAATATGGCTCCTTCACAGGCTGGTTGGACCACCTACATAATGTGCTGGGCAGCCTCCGGGAAACACCCAAATTCATTTGTCTGTTGCATAGGAGCACTGCCTGTGGACTGAGCTCACACCTCACCCAAGGCTGTGACACAGAAAGGGAGAAGTGTGCGATGGGCAGGTAAGGAGGCACTGCTCCCTGCCAACCTGAGGAACAGATGTCAGTGGGCAGTGCTAAGGGAAACTACAGTAGCTGGTACACAGTTCCCACCCGTTACAGCCCCCTAGTCAAAGACAGTCTACATCACCTCATGGAAACACAACTCACCGTTGTCTGGGAATGTCCTCCATGTGCTTGGGGATGTGGGCACAGAGCCGAAGGTGGCCAGTTCCCTGCCTGTGTTTGTCTGTGCTCCTTAATCCTTTCCAGCAGGAGGTAGTAGATGGCTGCAAAGTGGTTGTAGCTGTTGTTCTGTAGGGACTGTGGGACAAGTTCCAAACGTCAGCACAGGGTGGCACAGAAATATAACACTTTACAGTGTCAGTGACTAGGAGCAATACCTGCCACTGTCTGTAAGGAGTTTGCATGTTCTCCCCATTACCGCATGGTTTTCCTCTAGGTGCTCAGGTTTCAATAGACAATAGGTGCAGAAGTAGACCATTCGGCCCCTCTAGTCTGCACCGCCATTCTGAGATCATGGCTGATCATTCACTATCAATACCCAGTCCCTGCCTTGTCCCCATATCCCTTGATTCCCCTATCCATCAGATATCTATCTAGCTCCTTCTTGAAAGCATCCAGAGAATTGGCCTCCACCGTCTTCCGAGGCAGTGCATTCCACACCTCCACAACTCTCTGGGAGAAGAAGCTCTTCCTCAACTCTGTTTTAAATAATTGACCTCTTATTCTCAATCCATGCCCTCTGGTACTGGACTCTCCCAACATCTGGAACATATTTCCTGCGTCAATCCTATCAAATCCTTTAATTATCTTAAACGTTTCAATCAGATCCCCTCTCAATCTCCTCAATTCCAGCGTGTACAAGCCCAATCTTTCCAATCTCTCCGTGTAGACAGCCCTGCCATCCCAGGAATCAACCTAGTGAATCTACATTGCACTTCCTCAATTGCCAGAATGTCCTTCCTTAAACCTGGAGACCAAAACTGTACACAATATTCCAGGTGTGGTCTCACCAGGGCCCTGTACAAATGCAAAAGGACATCCTTGCTCTTGTACTCAATTCCCCTTGTAATAAAGGCAAACATTCCATTTGCCCTCTTCACTGCCTGTTGCACTTGCTCATTCACCTTCATTGACTGGTGAACTAGGACTCCTAGGTCTCTTTGCATTTCTCCCTTACCTAACTCTACACCGTTCAGACAATACTCTGCCCTCTTGTTCCTGCTTCCAAAGTGGATAACTTCACATTTATTCACATTGAATGACATCTGCCAAGTATCTGCCCACTCACCCAGCCTATCCAAGTCTCCCTGTATTCTCCTAACGTCCTCTTCGCATGTCACACTGCCACCCAGTTTAGCATCGTCAGCAAACTTGCTGATATAGTTTTCAATGCCCTCATCTAAATCATTGACATAAATCGTAAAGAGCTGTGGTTCCAATACAGAGCCCTGTGGTACCCCACTAGTCACCTCCAGCCAGTCCGAGAAACACCCATTCACTGCTACCCTTTGCTTTCTATCTGCCAACCAGTTTTCTATCCATGTTGAAACCCTGCCCCCAATGCCATGAGCTCTGATTTTACTCACCAATCTCCTATGTGGCACCTTATCGAATGCCTTCTGAAAATCTAGGTACACAACATCCACTGGCTTACCCTCATCTAACATCCTTGTTACACCCTCAAAAAACTCCAACAGATTAGTCAAGCATGATTTGCCCTTGGTAAATCCATGCTGGCTCGGCCTAATCCTATTTCTGCCATCAAGATGTGCCACTATTTCGTCCTTAATAATGGACTCAAGCATCTTCCCCACGACTGACGTTAGGCTAACAGGGCGATAGTTCTCCGTTTTCTCCTTCCCTCCCTTCTTGAAAAGTGGGATAACATTAGCCACTCTCCAATCTTCAGGAACTGATCCTGAATCTAAGGAACATTGGAAAATGATTACCAATGCATCCGCAATTTCCTGAGCCACCTCTTTTAGAACCCTCGGATGCAGACCATCTGGACCCGGGGATTTATTAGCCTTCAGTCCTACCAGTCTACTCATCACAGTTTCTTTCCTAATGTCAATCTGTCTCAATTCCTCTGATATCTTATGACCCTGGCCCATCCATACATCTGGGAGATTGCTTGTGTCCTCCCTGGTGAAGACAGATCTAAAGTACGCATTAAATTCTGTTGCCATTTCCCTGTTTCCCATAACAATTTCTCCCAATTCATTCTTCAAGGGGCCAACATTGTTCTTAACTATCTTCTTTCTCTTCACATAGCTAAAAAAGCTTTTGCTATCCCCTTTTATATTCCTGGCTAGACTGAGCTCATACCTGATTTTTTCTCTTCGTATTGCTTTCAAACTTTCCCAATCATCTGTACTCCCATTCATCTTAGCCCTGTCATACTTCTTTTTCTTTAATGCTATACAATCTCTGACTTCCTTTGTCAACCACTGTGGCCCCTTCCCCCTCTTTGAATCCTTCCTTCCCATTGGAATGAACTGCTTTTGCATCTTTTGTATTATCCCCAAGAATATCTGCCACTGCTGATCCACTGTCTTTCCTGACAGGGCATCCGCCCATTTAACTTTGGCCAGCTCTTCCCTCATGGCTCCGTAGTCTCCTTTATTTAATTGCAACACTGACACCTCTGATCTGCCCTTATCCCTCTCAAATTGTAGATAAAAACTTATCATGTTATGATCACTACTTCCTAATGGCTCCTTTACTTCAAGATCACTTATCAATTCCTGTTCATTACACATCACCAAGTCCAAAATAGCCTCGTTCCTGGTTGGCTCAAACACAAGCTGTTCCAAAAATACATCCCTTAGACACTCCACAAACTCCCTATCCTGGGGTCCAGCACCTACCTGATTCTCCCAGTTCACCTGCATGTTGAAATCTCCCATAACGACTGCATTACCTTTAGCACATGCCAATGTTAACTTTCCTTACACACTCCTAAGATGTACAAGTTAGGTTAGTAAGTTGTGAGCATGCTTTGTTGGCACCGGAAGCGTAAATTGGCTACTGATGCAAATGATGCATTTCAATGTACACGTGACAAATAAAACTCATCCAATCTACACACAAGTGGTTCTACAAATGCTGTTAATCCACAGAAACACACATACACTCAATGCTAGAGGAACTCAGCAGGTCAGACAGCATCTATGAAGAGAAATAAACCATCTACGTTTCAGGCCAACAGCCTTCATCAGGACTCAGTAGCTGCTCGACACTGACCTGCTGAGTTCTTTGAAAATTTGGTGTGCCTTGCACCCAAACCTCTCCAACATCTAATCCCAGATATTGTTCACATTCAGTACCACAACACTGAAGCACTTCAGGAAAACCTTCCACTCTACACTTCGCAAACAATATGAAGATTGGTGGAGTTATGGATAGTATAGAAGATTGGCAAAGAAAGCAGCAGGAATTAGATCAGTTGCAGATATGGGCAGAGAAATAGCAAATGGAGCTTAACTCGGCCAAATGTGAAGTGTTGAACTTTGGTAGGTCAAATGTAAAGAGACGAAATGTCGTTAAGGGCAAGATACTTAACAGTGTTGGTGAGCAGAGGGATCTTGGGGTCCAAGTTCAAGCTCTCTGAAAGTGGCTACACAGGTAGATGGGTGGTTTAAGATGGCATATGGTGGGCTTGCCTTTATTAGTCGAGGCATTGAGTTCAAAAGTCAGGAAGTTACGTTGCAGCTTTACAGAATTCTAGTTAGACCCAACTGGAGTATTGAGTATAGTTCTGGTCGCCCCATTATCGGAAGGATGTCGAGGTTTTGGAGAAAGAGTACAACAGGTATACCAGGATGCCGCCTGGATTAGAGGGCATGTGATATATCAAAAGGCTAGACAAACTTGGGTACATTTCTCTGGAGTGGCAGTGGCTGAGGAGAGATCTAATCGAGATTTATAAGATTATGACAGGCACAGATAGAACAGCAGACAGTATCTTTTTCTCAGGTCTGAAATGTCTGATATCAGAGGGCAGACATTGATGGTGAGAGGGAGTAATTTCAAAGGTTTGAGGGGCACGTTTTTATTACATAGTAAGTGATGGGTGCCTGGAATCTGCTACCTGGAGCAGTGGTAGAGGACTATGCATGAGCCATTGAGATAGGCACATGAATGTGAGGGAAATGGAAATATGTGGGTAGTTCGTAGGCAGAAGAGATTAGCTTAGTTGGCATTTAATTACAGATGTAATTGGTTTGGCAAAAGGCCTGTTCTGTGTTCTATGTTCACTTGCTTGCTGAAGCCCGTGAGCTGCCAATTACCTCAATGGTCTTGTGCCAGTCTATGCCCAGAGTCTGCATCAGACTCAGCACCTGGTAATTATAACTGCACACGTTCACCGTTTCACCATGGATGGGAGGAGCGGGTGGGTGGTGAGGGACAGCCTGCCCCGTCAGCCAGCAGTGGAGTTTGATCTCTGGGATAGTGATTCGTTTCAGAGGGTCCACAGTCAACATCCTCCGGATTAAATCTTCACAGTCTGTTAGAGAAATTAACCCATCAGTGTGGATTCACACAAGCACCTGGTTACATTACCACAGGACAAGGAAATCCACAGCAACATATACATGCACAAAATGCTGGAGGAACTCAGCAGATCAGGCATTATCTATGGAAACGAGCAAACAGCCAACATTTCGGGCCGAGACCCTTCATCGGGTCTGGAAAGGGAAGGAATAGATGCAGATGGAGTTCAACCCGGAGAAGTGTGAGGTGGTACACTTTTGAAGGACAAACTCCAAGGCAGAGTACAAAGTAAATGGCAGGATACTTGATAGTGTGGAGGAGCAGAGGGATCTGGGGGTACATGCCCACAGATCCCTGAAAGTTGCCTTACAGGTAGATAGGGTAGTTAAGAAAGCTTATGGGGTGTCAGCTTTCATAAGTCGAGGGATAGAGTTTAAGAGTTGCGGGGTAATGATGCAGCTCTATAAAACTCTGGTTAGGCCACACTTGGAGTACTGTGTCCAGTTCTGGTCGCCTCACTATAGGAAGGATGTGGAAGCATTGGAAAGGGTGCAGAGGAGATTTACCAGGATGCTGCCGGGTTTAGCGAGTACGGATTATGATCAGAGATTAAGGGAGCTAGGGCTTTACTCTTTGGAGAGAAGGAGGATGAGAGGAGGCATGATAGAGGTATACAAGATATTAAGAGGAATAGATAGAGTGGACAGCCAGTGCCTCTTCACCAGGGCACTACTGCTCAATACAAGAGGACATAGGTTTAAGGTAAGGGGTAGGAAGTTCAAGGGGGATATTAGAGGAAGGTTTTTTTTTACTCAGAGTGGTTGGTGAGTGGAATGCACTGCCTGAGTCAGTGGTGGAGGCAGATACACTAGTGAAATTTAAGAGACTACAAGACAGGTACATGGAGGAATTTAAGGTGGGGGTTACATGGGAGGCAGGGTTTAAGGGTCAGCACAACATTGTGGGCTGAAGGGCCTGTACTGTGCTGTACTATTCTATGTTCTAATAAGAAGGTGGGGGAGGGAAGGAGGACAAGCTAGATGGTGACAGGTGAAGCCAGGTGGGTGGGGAGGGGAGATAAAGTAAGAAGCTGGGAGATGACAGGTGGAAAAGGTAAGGGCTGGAGAAGAAGGAATTTGCTAGGAGATGAGAGAGGACATGGGAGAAAGGGAAAGAGGAAGGACACCAGCAGAAGAGGAGAGGTAAGAAGCCAGAATGAGGAATTGAAGGTCACATTACCGCAAGGGAGGGCAGACGTACCTTCGGAAAGAAAGAAGGGGACACGGAAGTGGCCCTCGATCACCCTCTGCCTCAGGATTGGCAGTGTCGGCCCGTCGAACGGGAGGCTCCCACAGACGAGGACATACAGCACCACTCCTAGACTCTGAGAGGACAAAAGTTTCTTTAGATGCTGCACTGCAGGCACCAGGTGTAAACAGGCTGCTGTTGCTCTACCTACCCAGACATCAAGGTGGGGGCCCTCGTAGTCCCTGCCTTCGAAGACCTCGGGCGCAGCATAGGGAGGCGAACCACACCAGGTGGACAACATTTCACCATGCCTGTAGAAGTTCCCGAAACCAAAGTCTGCCAACAGAAAGGTGACATTTTAACCACAGTAACAAGTCCTATCAAGCCAGTGAGTGGGAGGTGGTCACAGGCTGTAGTGGGGTGCAGGGTTCTCATATGAACCCGGAGCCTCCCAAACCCTCCAGCACAGCAGCAGGAGGGGAGAGGGGGGTGAGAGAGGGAGGGGGAGGGGGAGAGTGAGTGAGGTGGGGAAGAAAGGGGTTTGATTTCTGCTCTCAGAGCTTACAGCGGGATGTCGATAGGATGCAAAACTGGGCTGAGAAGTGGCAGATGGAACTCAAGCCAGATAAGTGTGAAGCAGTTCATTTTGGTAGGTCAAATATGATGGCAGAATATAGTATTAATGATAAGACTCTTGGCAGTGTGGAGGATCAGAGGGATCTTGGGGTCCAAGTCCATAGGACGCTCAAAGCAGCTGCGCAAGTTGACTCTGTGATTAAGAAGGCATATGGTGTATTGGCCTTCATCAATTGTGGAATTGAACTTAGGAGCTGATAGGTAATGTTGCAGCTATATAGGACCCTGGTCAGACCCCACTTGGAGTACTGTGCTCAGTTCTGGTCACCTCACTACAGGAAGGATGTGGAAGCCATAGAAAGGGTGCAGAGGAGATTTACAAGGATGTTGCCTGGATTGGGGATCATGCCTTATGAGAACAGGTTGGGTGAAATTGGCCTTCTTTCCTTGGAGCAACGGAGGATGAGAGGTGACCTGATAGAGGTGTACAAGATGATGAGAGGCATTGATCGTGTGGATAGTCAGAGGCTTTTTCCCAGAGCTGAAATGACTACCAAGAGAGGGCACAGTTTTAAGGTGCGTGGAAGTAGGTACAGTGGAGATGTCAAAGGTAAGTTGTTTTTTTTTTACGCAGAGAATGGTGAATATGTGGAATGAGCTGCCGGCGACAGGGATGGAGGTGGAAATGATGGGGTCTTTTACAAGACTCCTGGATAGGTACATGGAGCTTAGAAAAATAGAGGGCTATGGGTACCCTGGGTAATTTCTAAAATAAGTACATGTTCGGCACAGCATTGTGGGCCGAAGGGCCTGTATTGTGCTGTAGGTTTTCTATGTTTCTAACTTCATGGGCACGTGATGTTGTTGCCAGGATGTGTGGTGACATGTGCGGGCTGCCCCCAGCACACCCTCAGGCTATGTTGGTTATTGACACAAATGACACAAGTCACTGGATACTTCAATGTACTCGACAAATAAATTAATCTGACTCAGTGGGTCAGGAAGCATCTGCCAGTACCCCTAGGGTTACACACCAGGTGGGTCACAACAAATGGTAGTCACCATGACAACAAGACAGGAACAGACAGGCAGCAGAGGGACAGAGCTGGGTACAGACAGACGAAGCTATGTGCAGACAGGTGGGATGTACCTGCAAGTTTAATGTTCATGTCAGCATCAAGCAGCATGTTCTCAGTCTTCAGGTCACGGTGAACGATGTGGTGATGGTGGCAGTATTCCACCGCCGACAACAGTTGACCAAATTTTTCTTGAGCTTCGCGCTCGCTCAGTGGCCCCCGTTCCGACAGGTGTTCTGTGGGAAAATGTGACGGTGAGGGCCCAGAAAAAAATACCACCCTCATTGTCTGACCCCATGTTCCCCATTCTGAATGGTTTCCACATGAGATTCCACCTTCAGGGAACTATGCACCATTGTTCTTAGATCACTCTGTTCTACTGTATTCTTCAATGCCCTACCATTTATGATGTATGTCCTATTTGGATTATTCCTACCAAAATGTAACACCTCACACTTATCAGCATTAAACTCCATATACAATCGTTCAGCCCACTCTTCTAACTGGCCTAAATCTCTCTGCAAGCTTTGAAAACCTACTTCATTATCCACAACGCCACCTACCTTAGTATCATCTGCATACTTACTAAACCAAGTTACCACCCCATCATCCAGATCATTAATGTATATGACAAACAACATTGGACCCAGTACAGATCCCTGAGGCACACCACTAGTCACCGGCCTCCAACCTGACAAACAGTTATCCACCACTACTCTCTGGCATCTCCCATCCAGCCACTGTTGAATCCATTTTACTACTTCAATATTAATACCTAATGATTGAACCTTCCTAACCTTCCATGTGGAACCTTGTCAAAGGCCTTACTGAAGTCCATATAGACAACATCCACTGCTCTACCCTCGTCAACTTTCCTTGTAACCTCTTCAAAAATTTAATAAGATTTGTCAAACATGACCTTCCACGTACAAATCCATGCTGACTATTCCTAATCAGACCCTGTCTATCCAGATAATTATATGTACCATCTCTAAGAATACTTTACATTAATTTACCCACCACTGACGTCAAACTGACAGGCCTATATGCAATAAGGTAGCTGAACTTGTAGCACAGTTACAGATTGGTATGTTTGACAGTGTGCATAGTGGGAAGAAAGAAGATTGGGAAACATTTAAAAACCAACTGAAGGCAACTAATAAAGTCATTAAGGGAAGGAAGGGATACAAAGATAAGCTAGCCAATAATATTGAAGAGGATACCAAAAGTTTCTTCAGATACATAAAGTGTAAAAGAGAGGCGAGAGTGGATATCAGACTGCTGGAAAACAGTGCTGGAGAGGTAGTAATGGGGGACCAGGAAATGGCAGATGAACTGAATAAGTATTTTGCATCAGTCTTCACTGTGGAAGACACGAGCAGAATACCGGAAGTTTGATAGTGTCAGAGTACAGAAGTGTGTGAAGTTACCATCACTAGGAAGAAGGTTTGTGGGAAACTAAAAGGTCTGAAGGTAGATAAGTCATTTGGATCTGATAGATACATCCCAGGATTTTGAAAGAGGTGGCAAAAGAGATTGTGGAGGCATTAATAATGATTTTTCAAGAATCACTAGATTCTGGAATGGTTCCAGAAGACTGGAAAATTGCAAATGTCACTCCTCACTTCAAGAAGGGAGAGAAGCAGAACAAAATAAATTATAGGCCAGTTTTAGCCTGACCTCAGTGGTTAGGAAGATGCTGGAGTAAATTATTAAGGATGAGGTCTTAAAGTACTTGGAGCCACATGATAAAATAGGCCAAAGTCAGCATGGTTTCCTCAAAGGAAAATAGACACTAGACAGTAGGTGCAGGAGTAGGCCATTCGGCCCTTCTAGCCAGCACTGCCATTCACTGTGATCATGGCTGATCATACACAATCAGTACCCTGTTCCTGCCCTCTCCCCTGTTAGAATTCTTCAAAAAAAATAACAAGCAGGATAGACAAAGAAGAATTGGCTGATGTTGTGTATTTGGATTTCAGAAGACCTTTGATTAGATGCCACACAAGAGGCTGCTTAGCAAGTTTAGAGCCCATGATATTACAGGAAAGATACTATAATGGAAAAAGCTGGAGGCAAAGAGTGGGAATAAAGAGAGCCTCATCTTTTTTTCTGCAGTCCTGCTTAAGGGTCCTGGTCCAAAACGGCAACTGTACTCTGTTCCATAAGTCTGCCTGGCCTGCTGAGTTTCTCCAGCATTTTGTGTGTTGCTTGGATTTCCAGCACCTGCAGATTTTCTCTTATTTATAAAAGGAGCCTTTTCTGGCTGGCAGCTGATGATGAGTGGTTCCACAGCGGTCAAGAAGGTGTGAAGGGTACGTTTTTTTTTACTCAGAGTCGTGAGTGCCTGGAATGCACAATCTGATATGCTGGTAGAGGCAAATACTTTGGAAGCTTTTAAGATACATTTTGGACAGGCACATGGATGCAAGGAAGATGGAAGAATATAGACACATGTAGGTAGTGGTATGAATGGCTGGGTGTTTTGATTTGCATTTTAGCTTGTTTGGAACAATATTGTGAGCCAAATGGCCTTTTTCTCTGCTGTACTGTTCTCTGTTCCATTAAGGCTGACAGAGAAAAAGGGTCAGCCATGATGAAATGGCGGAGCAGATTCAATGGGCCAAATGGCCTACTTCTGCTCCTATACTTCATGGTCTTAGGCATCCACTACTACTGGTACCAGGCAGTTGGAAATACCCTCCACCCTCCAACACATCTTGCCATCTCCCCCCGAGCACAGGGCAGTCTCCTGCCCCTGTGTGAATGCTCTCCCCCAACAAGAGCAGAACTACCAATAACTCACTGCCACTCTCCCCCTCACTGCCCACCAGCACTCCCCCCGCCCCCCCACCAGTGAGCAAGAGTGGAGACACTCACCAAACATCTCGCCATTCTGGGCAAACTCGGTAACTATGTATAGCATGTCCCGGGTCTCCATCACCTGTAACACAGACACAGTGCTGGCTGCCATTTACATACTGCCCAGTACACCAGTACGATATTCACAAACTTGCGCGCGCACACACACACAGACAGTCAGTGTTGACACGCACCCTCAGCGCATGCGCACACACTGACCCTCACTGGCCCATCGAGTCTGCTCCGCTATTCAATCTTTCTTTTCTCCTCCTCAACCACATTTCCTGGCCTTCTCCCCATAACCTTTCATGCCACGTCCAGTCAAGGACTGATCAATCTCTGCCTTAAATACACCCAACGACCTGGCCTCCACAGCTGCATGTGGTACCAAATTCCACAAATTCATCACCCTTTCTCTAAAGAAATTTCTCCACATATCTCTTTTGAAAGGGCGCCCCTCTATACTGAGGCTATGCCCTCTTGTCCTAGACTCTCCCACCATGAGAAACATCCTTTCCACATCTAAGAAAAGCTTACAAAAGGTTCAGAGAGCTAGGTAATGTTAGAGATCTAGAAGATTATAAGGCTAACAGGAAGGAGCTTAAGGAAGGAAATTAGGAGAGTCAGAAGGGGCCATGAGAAAGCCTTAGCAGACAGGATTAAGGAAAACCCCAAAGCATTCTACAAGTATTTGAAGAGCAAGAGGATAAGTCGTGAAAGAATAGGACCTATCAAGTGTGACAGTGGGAAAGTGTGTATGCAACCAGAAGAAATAGCAGAAGTACTTAATGAATACTTTGCTTCAGTATTCATTATGGAAAACGATCTTGATTGTAGTGATGACTTACAGCAGATTAAAAAGTTTGAGCACGTAGATATTAAGAAAGAGGATGTGCTGGAGCTTTTGGAAAGCATCAAGTTGGATAAGTCACTGGGACCGGATGGGATGTACCCCAGGCTACTGTGGGAGGCGAGGGAGGAGATTGCTGAGCCTCTGGCAATGATCTTTGCATCATCAATGGGGATGAGAGAGGTTCCAAAGGATTGGAGGGTTGTGGATGTTGTTCCTTTATTCAGGAAAGTGAGTAGAGATAGCCCAGGAAATTATAGAATAGCAAGTCTTACCGCAGTGGTTGGTGTTGATGGAGAAGATCCTGAGAGGCAGGATTTATGAACATTTGGAGAGGTATAATATGATTAGGAATAGTCAGCATGGCTTGTCAAAGACTGGTCGTGCCTTACGAGCCTGATTAAATTTTTTGAGGGTGTGACTAAACACATTGATGAAGGAAGAGCAGTAGATGTAGTGTATATGGATTTCAGCAAGGCTTTTGATAAGGTACCCCATGCAAGGCTTAATGAGAATGTAAGGAGGCATGGAATCCATTGCTTTGCGGATCCAGAACTGGCTTGGCCATGGAAAGCAAAGAGTGGTTGTTGACGAGTCATATTCTGCATGGAGGTCAATCACCAGTGGGGTGCCTCAGGGATCTGTTCTGGGACCCTTACTCTTCGTGATTTTTATTAATGACCTGGATGAGGAAGTGGAGGGATGGGTTAGTCAGTTTGCTGATGACACAAAGGTTGGAGGTGTTGTGGATAGTGTGGAGGGCTGTCAGAGGTTACAGCAGGACATTGATAGGATGCAAAAATGGGCTGAAAAGTGGCAGATGGAGTTCAACCCAGATAAGTGTGAAGTGGTTCATTTCGGTAGGTCAAACATGATGGCAGAATATAGTATTAATGGTAAGACTCTTGGCAGTGTGGAGGATCAGAGGGATCTTGGGGTTCGAGTCCATAGGACGTTCAAAGCAGCTGCACATGTTGACTCTGTGGTTAAGAAGGCGTACAGTGTATTGGCCTTCATCAATTGTGGAATTGAATTTAGGAGTCGAGAGGTAATGTTGCAGCTATATAGGACCCTGGTCAGACCCCACTTGGAGTACTGTGTTCAGTTCTGGTTGCCTCACTATAGGAAGGATGTGGAAGCCATAGAAATGGTGCAGAGGAGATTTACAAGCATGTTGCCTGGATTGGGGAGCATGCCTTGAGTGAACTTGGCCTTTTCTCCTTGGAGTGATGGAGGATGACAGGTGACCTGATAGAGGTATATAAGATGATGAGAGGCTTTGATCATTTGGATAGTCAGAGGCTTTTTCCCAGGGCTGAAATGGTTGCCATAAGAGGACATAGGTTTAAGGTGCTTGGGGAGTAGGTACAGAGGAGATGTCAGGGGTAAGTTTTTTTACTCAGAGAGTGGTGAGTGCATGGAATGGGCTGCCGGCTACGGTGGTGGAGGCGGATACAATAGGGTTTATTAAGGGGCTTTTAGATAGGTACATGGAGCTTACTAAAATGGAGGGCTATGGGTAAACCTAGTAATTTCTAAGGTAGGGACATGTTTGGCACAACTTTGTGGGCCGAAGGGCCTGTATTGTGCTATAGGTTTTCTACGTTTCTACCTACTCTGTCTACAACTTTCAACATTGGAAAAATTTTCCACCTTCACTCCAGTGCCCACCCTCCCGCCAAGTTAGTTTAAACCCTCCCCATCAGCTCTAACCAACCTGCCTGGGAGAACATTGGTCCCCCTCGGGTTCGGGTGCAACCCATCACTTTTGAACAGGTCATACCTCCCCCAGAAGAGAGCCCAATGATCCAAGAACCTGAAGCCCTGCCCCCTGCACCAGCTTCTCAGCCATGCATTAATCTGCTAAATCATCCTGTTTCTACCCTCAGCGGTGCGTGGCACAGGCAGTAATCCAGAAATTACTACCCAAGAGGTACTGCTTCTCAGCTTTCTAAATTCTCTTTTCAGGACCTCTTTGTTTTTCCTCCCTATGTCATTGCTACGAATATTTAACAACACATCTGGCTACTCCCCCTCCCTCTCCAAAATGTTGTGGACAAGATCCAAGAAGTCTATGATCCTGGTACCTGGGAGGCAACATACCGATTTTTCTAAGCTTGGTGTACCTGTCTAAGAGTCCCTTAAAAGACCCTATTGTATCTGCTTCCATCACCGTAATAAATCTCCTCTGCACTCTCTATATAATATCCACATCCTCCCTGTAGTGAGGTGACCAGAACTGAACACAGTTCTCCAAGTGGTGTCTAACTATAGCTGTAACATTACCCCCTCCAACCCCTCACCAAACTCAAACTCAGGTGGGAGCCCATGTATTGAAGACAGGACCAGGTCTATGGATGGTAAACATTTCAAGTCCTAATTGTCATTTGACTGAACACAAATACATTGAAAGGAAACAACAGTTCTTCCAGACTACAGTGCACCCACATAACATACATCACACAGAGTATTTGCTGTGCCCCTCTCCCCACTGCTGCCAACTACGTCTCGAACCCCCCACCCCACCCTCCCGCAGGTTCCCGGGACGTACCTGGTAGAGTTTGATTATGTGTGGGTGGTTAAGAAACTTCATGATGAGCACCTCCCGGTGAACTCTCTGCAACTCTCGCGGCTGCAGCCGCCTCTTATCGATGATCTTGATGGCCACCTGGAGTGTGGAGGCAAGAATCAGATAAGATGCAAGGGAGGATCTCCCCCCAACTCCACTAACCCACTGCCATCAAGCCATTTGCCCCCCCCCCAACCACCGTGCATGTGTCCTTCCCCTCACTGCCCCCTCCGCCACTGGAGTATATCCTCATATTATTCATCTACTCCCTCCTATTCCTCCCACCGACCTCTCCCCCTCAAATAACTCAAAGCCGCCGTTCCCCGCTGCTCACCCGGCTCCTGGTCACCCGATGGCGCGCCAGCTTCACCACTGCGAAATTGCCTTTTCCCAGCGTTCCCTCGATATCGTAGAAGCCGACCCTAAGTGCACGGCGTAGTGGGGCGGGGGTAGAGGTAGAGACCGGGGCCGAGCCCCGCTCCTGATCCGACTCGGGCAGCACCATCCCAGGGCAGTACTATTCGGAGGCTCTGGTCCGACTCCGCCAACACCATCCCCGGGCTCCGCTCTGATTGAGCCGGAATCCCCGCGCGCGCCCGAGCCCCCTACCATTGCCGTCATTCTGACGTCAAAAGGACGAAGACTGCGCGCAAGTAGCTGGAGAATGACAGAGACTGTCACCATAGTAACGCACCTGACGTCCCAGTAGCTCGGGTTGCCATGACGAATTCAGGCCTGACATCAATGCCACATTGTCCAATCGCATGCTAGCAAGGCGGAGCGCCGCCTAACGGGAACCGCAGCTGGAGCAGAAGCCGCCGGCGAACATGCAGCCTGGGCTTGATGAGGGAGCTAAACTGAAAGAGCCCTCCTGATGGGTGACGTTGAAATCAGATGTATCAGTATTACAGTAGAGTAAAGGGAATTACAGAGCCTTGAGAGAGGAGCTGGCCAAAGTTAATAGGTTTGACTGGTGAGTACTTTGGGGAAAGTGACAACTCGCTGACCTTTGCCATTGCCTTGCACAGGGTAAGACAAGACTGCATGAGGGGAGGACGAATTCTAATGATGTTAACCTTGGGAACGGATGCACTTGGGGATCCAGGGAAATTATGCAAGTATGGATACAGAATTGGCTTGTCCTTGAAAGGCAGAGGATGGTGGTTAATGGAATATATTCTGCCTGGAAGTTGGTGTCAGTGGTGTTCGATAGGGATCTGTTCTGAGACCGCCCCCCCCCCCATGTTTTTAAAAAATCACTTGGCTGAGGATGTGGAAGGGTGGGTTAGTAAGTTTGCACTAACTTTGGTGGATTCGTGGCAGTGTAGCAGCCTTTTGTAGGTTACAATGGGACACTGATAGGATGCAGAGCTGGACTGAGAAGTGACAGATGGCGTTCAACCTTAAAAAAGTGTGAAGTGGTGCACTTTAGAAGGCAGAGTACAGCGTTAGTGGCAGGATTGTTAGCAGTGTGGAGTACAAAGAGATCCATAGATCCCTCAAAGTTGCTGTGCAGTTGATCAGATGGTTAAGAAGGTGTGTGATGGCCTTCATTAGTGAGGGATTGAGTTCATGAGTCACAAGGAAATAAATCCATAAGGCATATGAACAGGATTAGACCATTCAGCCCATCAAGTCTGCTCCACAATTCCATCATGGCTGATCCTAGATCCCACTCAACCCCATACACCTGCCTTCTTGCCATATCCTTTAATGCCCTGACCTATCAGGAAACAATCAACTTTCATCTTAAGTATAACCACAGAGCTGGCCTCTGCAGACTGTGGCAGAGCATTCCACAGATTCACTACTCTCTGGCTACAAAATTCCTCCTTACCTCTGTTCTAAAAGGTCACCCCTCAATTTTGAGCCTGTGCCCTCTAGTTCTGGATACCCTGACCATAAGAAACATCCTCTCCATATTCACCCTATCCAGTCCTTTCAACATTTGATGGGTTTCAATGAGATCCCCCACATTCTTCTAAATTCCAGTGAGTACAATACAGGCCTAAAGCTGCCAAATGCTCCTCATATGTTAAAACCTTCATTCCAGAATCATCCTCAGGAACCTCCTCTGGACTCTCTCCAATGACAACACATTCTTTCTGAGATATGTGGCCTAAAACTGTTGACAATACTCCCAAGTGCGGCCTGACTAGTGTCTTATAAAGCCTCAGCATTATCTCCTTGCTTTTATATTCCATTCCCCTTGAAATGAATGCCAACATTGCATTTGCCTTCTTTACCACAGACTCAATCTGTAAATTAACCTTCTGGGAGTCTTGCATGAGGACTCCTAAATCCTTCTGCACCTCTGATGTTTGAACCTTCTCCTCATTTAGATAATAGTCTGCACTATTGTTCCTTTTACCAAAATGCATTATCATACATTTCCCAACACTGTACTCCACCTGCCACTTTTTTGCCCATTCTTCCAATTTGTCTAAGTCCTGCTGCAATCGCATTGCTTCCTCAGCACTACCTACCCTTCCACCCATCTTCGTATCATTCGCAAACTTTGCCACAAGGCCATCAATTCCACTATCTAAATCATTGACGGACAATGTGAAAATTAGTGGTTCCAACATTGATCCCTGAGGAACACTAATAGTCACTGACAGCCAACCAGAAAAGGCCCCTTTTATTCCCACTCACTGTCTCCTGCCTGTCAGCCATTCCTCTATCCTTGCCAATATCTTTCCTGTAACGTCATAGGATTTTATCTTGTTAGGCAGCCTCATGTGAGGCACCTTATCAAATGCCTTCTGAAAATCCAAGTAAATGACATCCGCTGCCTCTCTTTTGTCCTCTCTGCTTGTAAATTCCTTGAAAAACTCAGAACAGATTTGTCAGGCAAGATTCCCCTTTACAGAAACCATGCTAAGATTGACTTAATTTATCATTAGTCTCCAAGCACCCCAAAACCATATCCTTAATAATAGACTCCAACACTTTCCCAACCACTGAGGTTAGGCTAACTGGCCTATAATTTCCTTTCTTTTGTCTTCTTCCCTTCTTATAGAGTGGAGTGGCATTTGTAATCTTCCATTACACCAGGACTATGCCAGAAAATTCTTGAAAGATCAATCTTGCTGATTCTTGAATCAGCAACCTCTCTTAGGACTCTGGGATGTAGTCTACCTGGTCCAGGTGACTTATCCACTGAGCTCTTTTCCCTTTGTAATAGCAATGGCACTCATGGATCTCTGGCACACTACTAGTGTCTTCCACAGAGAAAACATGCAAAGTACCCATTCAGTTCATCAGGCATTTCTTTACCCCATTACTACCTCACCAGCATCATTTTCCAGTGGTCTAATATCAATTCTCACTCCCGTTTACTCTTTATATAACTGAAAAACCTTTTAGTATCCTGCTTTACATTATTGGCCAGTTTGCCTTCATATTTCATTTCATATAGCTTTTTAGTTGCCTTTTGTTGGATTTTAAGATTCCCCATCATTCAACTTCCCACTCACTTTTGCTACTTTATATGCTCTTTCCTTGGCTTTTATGCAGTCCTTAACTTCCTTTGTCAGTCATGGTTTCATACCCCTGCCATTTGAGAACAACTTCCTCTGTGGGACATATCTATCCTGTGCCTTGTGAACTATTCCCAGAAACTTCAGCCAGCTCTGCTCTGCCATCGTCCCCGCCAGTATCCTCCTCCAATCCACCTGGGCAAGCCCCTTTCTTATGCCTCTGTAATTCCTGTTATTCCATTGTGATACTGATAATGTGAGTTGTGCTTCTTCCTCTCAAACTGCAGTATGAATTGAATCATATTATGCTCACTGTCTCCTAAGGGCTCCTTTCCATTAAGCTCCCTAATAAGATCTGGGTTATTACACAACACCCAATCTTCTTCATTGCTGCTGCTGCTGTGAGGTCCGGGTCTCTGCTGAGAAGAACAGGCCCCCAGTCCTTGGGGTCACGTTGGCGAGGGCATCTTAATACGCTTGGCAGAGGATGGTGCTCGGAGAAGCTGTGCCGGAGGGGAAGGTCGGAGGCTTGGAGGTTCGACAGACTAGGAGTCCGCTGCAGTCAGGTCGCTTTCAGTGTGTGCTGTGTCTGTGAGTCTGGGTTTGACGGAGCTTTCATTGTGTGCTGCGTCTGTGAGGCTGAGTTGGGCAGCGCTGTGGAAGTCCATAGCGGGAGTATTCCCTTCGACCACCTGCATGGGATGGCGAGTCTGTCGGGACCCCTGGGGACTTGTGGAAACTGTGTGGTGGTTTCTTTTTAACCTATAGTTTTTTAACATCTTTGGACTATTTTTACTGTGCCCATGGTCTTGTTTTTTATCAATTATGCTATTGTTTGCACTGTTGTAACTGTACGTTGTGAGTATGTAGTTTTGTGCAGGTCTCGTAGCTTTAGTTTTTGGTCTTGTTTCATCTGGTGGATTTGGAGCTCCTTTCCGGGGAACGCGCTAAGATGGTAGCGCGATATTAATATGCAGCAGCCTCTCCGGTGTCTGGATTGGGGATTGCCAAACGTTATGTGGATTTTCTGGTGTAGTCTGTTTTGTCTTGTGCTTTTGTGATATCTTTCTGGAGGAACGTTGTCTCATTTTTTAACTGCATTGCATTTGTGGTTTCTAAATGACAATAAACTGAACCTGAATCTGAAGATCATCTTTCCCTGAGTAGGCTGAAGCACAAGCTGATCCAAAAAGCCATTTCATAGGCATTCAACAAATTCCTTCTCTTGCAATCCGATACTAACCTGATTTTCCCAATCCCTTTACATATTGAAGTCCCCCGTTACAAATGTTGCAGCTCTATAAAACTCAGTTGGACCACACTTGGAATGTTGTATTCAATTCTGAACTCCTCATTATAGGAAGAATGTGGAAGCTTTAGAGAGGCTGCGAAGGAGATTACCAAGATGCTGCCTGGATTAGAGAGCATGTCTTATCAGGATAGGCTGAGCAAATTATAGCTTTTCTCTTTCATGCAAAGGAGAATGAGCATTCAACGTAAATTTATTATCAAAGTACATTTATGCTTACCAAATCTTGTGGGCATACTCAATAAATCCAATAACCATAACAGAATCATTGAAAGACTGCACCAACTGGGCTTACAACCAGTATGAAAAAGGCAAAAAAAAAACAAATATAAAAATAAATAAGAAACAATAATAATAAATAAGCTAAAGCTTTCGAGAACATGAAATGAAGAGTCCTTGAAAGTGAGGCCATAGGTTATGGGAACAGTTTATTGATGGGGCAAGTGAATTTGAACAAAGTTATCTTTACTGGATCAAGAGCCTGATGGCTAAAGGGTAGTAACTGTTCTGTAACTTGGTGGTGTGGGACCTGAAGCGCTTGTACATCTTTCTTGACAGCAGCAGCGAGAAGAGAGTGTATGTAACCTTGGTGGTGGGGGTCCCTGGTGTTGAATGCTGCTTTTTTGTGACAATGTTCTGTGTAGATGTGCTCAATGCTGGGGTTGGGGGGGAGGGTGGGCTTTACCTGTGATGGAGTGGGCCTTATCCACTACTTTTTGTAGGATTTTTCATTGAAGACCATTGGTGTTTCCATAGCAGCCTCTGATACAGCCAGACTCCCCACCACACTTCTCTAGAAGTTTGTCATTTAAAGGTGTACATGATGATAAGAGGCATTGATAGAATGGACAGCCAGTGCATTTGTCCCAGCATGGCAAAGTCTAAAATAAGAAGGGATAATTTTAAAAGCAATTTGAGGGAAGAATAGGGGGGCAGGAGATCTCGGGGGTTAGTGCTTTACAGAGGGTGGTGGTGAATGGAACACCCTGCCAGAGGTGTTCCCCTGGAATGGGGAAGGGGGGAGGGGAGTGGGAGAGGAAGAGGGGAGTGGGGGAGGAGGAGGGGTGGAAGATGGAGGAGGGGAAGGAATGTGGTAAGGTGGGGGGGAGGAGCTGGGTAAGGGGGGAGGTAAAATGATGAGGGGGCAGGTTGGGGGAGCAGGGATGAAGGGGGAAGGAGGGGGGAATCCTAGCATGGACAAGGCAGTGTATGATTGGCAGGAAGCTAAGAGTGGGAAAAAAGGGAGCCTACTCTGGGTGGCTGCCAGTGACTAGTGGTGTTCCACAAGAATTTGTGTTGGGACTGCTTCTTTTTATATTATATGTCAATCATTTGGATGCTGGAATTGATGGCTTTGTTGCAAAGTTTGCAGACTACACAAAGAAAGATGGAGTGGCAGGTAGTTTTGAGGAAGTAGAGAGGCTACAGAAAGACTGATTAGGAGAATGGGCAAAGAAGTGGCAGATGGAATACAGTGTCAGGAAGGGTATGGTCATGCACTTCGAACACAGAGCATAGAATAGTACAGCACAATACAGGCCCTTCAGCCCACAATGTTGTGCTGACCCTCAAACCTTGCCTCCCATATAACCCCCCCCCACCACCTTAAATTCCTCCATATACCTGTCTAGTAGTCTGTTAAATTTCACTAGTGTATCTGCCTCCACCACTGACTCAGGCAGTGCATTCCAAACACCAACCACTCTCTGAGTAAAAAAACCTTCCTTTAATATCCCCCTTGAACTTTCCTCTCCTTACCTTAAAGCCATGTCCTCTTATACTGAGCAGTGGTGCCCTGGAGAAGAGGCACTGGTTGTCCACTCTATCTATTCCTCCTAATATCTTCTATACCTCTATCATGTCTCCTCTCATCCTCCTTCTCTCCAGAGAGAAAAGCCCTAGCTCCCTTAATCTCTGATCATAATCCATACTCTCTAAACCAGGCAGCATCCTGGTAAATCCCTTCTGTACCCTTTCCAGTGCTTCCACATCCTTCCTGTAGTGAGGCGACCAGAACTGGCCACAGTACTCCAAGTGTGGCCTAACCAGAGTTTTATAGAGCTGCATCATTAACCCGCGACTCTTAAACTCTATCCCTTGACTTATGAAAGCTAACACACCATAAGCTAACATGAGAAATCTGCAGATGCTGGAAATTCAAGCAACACAGGCTACTTTCAGGGATCCGTGGACATGTACCCCCAGATCCCTCTGCTCCTCCACACTCCCAAGTATCCTGCTATTTACTTTGTACTCTGCCTTGGCATTTGTCCTTCCAAAGTGTATCACCTCACACTTCTCCAGGTTGAACTCCATCTGCCACTTCTCAGCCCAGTTCTGCATCCTATCAATGTCTCTCTGCAATCTTTGACAATCCTCTACACTATTACAACACCACCAACCTTTGTGTCATCTGTAAACTTGCCAACCCACCCTTCTACCCCCGCATCCAGGTTGTTAATAAAAATCACAAAAAGTAGAGGACCCAGAACTGATCCTTGTGGGACACCACTAGTCACAACTCTCCAATCCAAATGTACTCCCTCCACCATGACCCTCTGCCTTCTGCAGGCAAGCCAATTCTGAATCCACCTGGCCAAACTTCCCTGGATCCCATGCCTTCTGACTTTCTGAATAAGCCTACCGAGTGGTACCTTGTCAGACGCCTTACTAAAATCCATGTAGTGCACATCCACTGCACTACCCTCATCTATGTGCCTGGTCACCTCCTCAAAGAACTCTATCAGGCTAGTTAGACACGAACTGCCCTTCACAAGCCATGCTGACTGTCCCTGATCAGACCATGATTCTCTAAATGCCCATAGATTCTATCTCTAAGATTGTTTTCCACAGATGTAAGGCTAACTGGTCTTTTAGCACAGACGTAAGGCTCACTGGTCTATAATTCATGATTATAGATCCATGATTATAGATTTACAACAGAATTTGTGCACCACAGATCTTGTACCCTACCATCCTTTCCGGGTCTCACTGGAACGTACCTACGCAGAACCCCACGCAAATATCCCCTGAACATTGTCTAAGACCAGAAGGGACAGCCTCAGAATAGAGGGGTGTCCTTTCAGAATGGAGATGAGAGGAATTTCTTTAGCCAGACAGTGGAATTCTGTGGAATTCATTGCCACAAGCAGCTGTGGAGGCCAAGTCTTTAAGAATATTAAGGAAGAGGTTGATAGGTTCTTGATTGATCAAGGCATGAAGGGATATGGGGTGAGAGGTGGGGGAGAAAGGAGATTGGGGCTGAGAGGAAAAATGGATCAGCCATAATTAAATGGCAGAGGAGACTGTATGGGCCAAATGGCCTAATTCTGCTCCTTGACCTTATGGTCTAATAAAATATAATTCAAAATGCATGTTGTAAAGTGCAGCATACATAAACAGTAGAGTACACGGTAAATAGTTCACTGTCCTAGTAACGAGGCCTCAGTGGTGGGGGGGTATTCACTAGTCTCACGTCTGATGGAAGAAGCAGTGGCCCAGTCTGGCAGTTCTCGCCCTGATTCTGTGCTGTAAATAGTATTCAGATGTTGCTAATGGAGGGATGTGGATCATATGCATGCAGAAGAGATCAGTTTAATTTGGCATCATATTTGGTACAGACTTTGTGGGTCAAACAGCCTGGTCCTATGCTGGACAATTCTGTACAATCAGACAGTCGTTGACCACAGAAATGGACCCACTTCCTCAATGCCGACTGTGAAGTCCATTTGCCGGCAATGGGCCCAGATCTCAATGCTTAGTCACCAGAATCAAGGACAGCTTCTATCCTGCAGTTATTAGACTCTTGAGCGAGTGGACCTGTCACACTCTAAAAGATGAACTCTTGATCTATCAATCTCCTTCGTTATGGCCCTTGCATTTTATATTGTCTAGCTGCATTGAACTTTCTCTGGAAACTGTTACATTATGTTTCTGCATTCTGTTCTCCTTTTACAATGTCAATTTACTTATGTACAATAATTTGGCTGGATGACACACAAACAAAAGCTGTTCATTATATTTCTATAAATGTGACAATAACAGGCCAATATTGATATCAGTACCTACCTAAATGTTGCAACTGTACCCACCTCTACCACTTCCTCTGGCAGCTCATTCCACATATCCACCAGCCTTTGTGTGAAAAGCTTAGACCTTTAAATGTCTCCATTCTGATCTGAAACATGCATGTCTAGTTTACACTACCCTGTGCTCACATCTAGGCAACATCCTGGTGAATTCTTGTGCACGCTTTCTGACGCTACCACTTCCTTCCTGTGTCATCACCAGAACGGTGTACAATACAATATTTTGCGGGCTGTACAGCTGCAGAGTGACCTCCCAACACTTGTACTCAATGCCTCGTTTATGTAAGTGAGCATGCTGAATACATTCTTCACCACCCTTTCCACCTGTGTCCCCATTTTCAGTGAATAATGTACTTGCACCCCAAGGTCTCTCTGTACATCAACACTCCTGAAGGACCTGCTGCTTACTCTCTATGTCCCACTTAGTCTTGTTTTCCCAGAGTGCATTACTCACTCTACAACAGAGGAACAGGCCCTTTGGCCCAACTGATCTATGCTGACCAATAGTTACATCCAAAATAGTCCCATTTGCTCACATTTGACCCATATCCCTCTAAACCTTTCCTATCCATGTACTTGTCCAAGTGCCTTTTAAACATACTGTACCTGTTTCAAACTGTTCCATTCTCTGACCACTCTCTGGGTGAAGTTGCTCAAGCTCTCACCATAACTTAGTCCCTTGAGTCCTAGCAACATCCTGGTAAGTCTCCCCTGTACTCTCTGATTCAATGGCATTTTTCCTACAACACAGATACCAAATTTAAACACAATAGTCTAGAAGTGGCCTCACTAATCCCTTGATCAACTGTAACATAACATCCTGGCCTCTATGCTCTTACTGATGTGGCCAGCATGCCAAAAGTGTTCCTCACCACTCTGTTTACCTGTGGTGCACTTTCAGGGAACCATGCAAATCCCTCTGTTCTTCACCATTCCCCAGGGTCCCAAACCATTCATTGTGAAAGTCCTACACTTGTCTATTTTCCCAAAATATACCACCTCGTGTTTTGCATCTCACCCCACAAATGAATTTGAATTAAACTCCATTTGCCATTCCTCAGCCTGCTTACCCTGATTGATCAAGATCCCTCTGTAAATCCTGATAGCCATTGTCACTGTCAACAACATTACCTATTTTAGTGTATTTTGCAAACTTACTAAATATCACCTGTACAGTTTCATCCAAATCGTTGATCTAGATGACAAACAGCAATGGGTCGAGCACTGGGCCTGCAGTCTGAAAAAAGCAATCACTCTCTGCTTCAATTGAGCCAATTCTACATCCAGTTAGCTAGTTCTCCTGGGATTCCATGCAGTCTAACATTCCATTACTGCCTACCACATGAGACCTTATCAATGTCCTAACCAAACTCCATTAAATTCCATTTTCCCCACTTCCCAGCTCTTCTGTGTCCCTATGTAACCTTGGACAACCTTCCTTACTATCTATGACTCCATTAATTCTCATGTCATCGCAAAATTCACCAATCCGACCAGCAACATTCTTATCAAAGTCATTTAAATATGACAAAAGTGCCAGCACTAGTTCCTGTGGAACACCCCTGGTTGCAAGTTTTCAGTTAGAGAAACAACACTCCATCACTCCCCTCTGCCAGTTTTGGATCCAGTTTGTCAAGACACCTTGAATACCACATGCTTTAACCTTTTGGACCGGTCTCCCAACTAGGACCTTGTCAAAAGCCTTGATAAAGTTCATGTAAAGTTTATAATCTGTCTCCATCAACTCTCAGATTTGTAAGACGGGATTTCTCTGGCACAAAGCCACACTGCCTACCCCTAATCAGATCTGCCTTTCCAAGTGAACAGAAATCCTTCTAAATTTTCAAAATAATTACCCCTACCACTGATGTAACATAGTTTTTTGGCTTATTCCCACTGCCTTTACTGAACAAAAGAACAATATTAGCTCACCATAAACCATTTGGTACTTCACCCAAAACTCTAAAGTTGCAAAAATCTACCCCAGAGCCGAAGTAATCTCTTCCCTTATTTCTCAGTGTCCTGGGATAGATCCTGTCTGGCCCTGGGGAGTTATCCACCATAATGTGTGCCGGTGTCTGTCATACTTCTTTGTTTGTAATACAGCTTTGTTCCTGAAGTTCAGTGTACAGCTACAGCTTAAAGATATGACATTGTGGCCATCACCGAATCATGTCTAAATGATGGATGTGGTTGGGAGCTGAATGTCCAAGGATACACAGTGTATAGGAAAGATAGGAAGGAAGGTAAAGGGGGTGTCGTGGCCCTGATGGTAAGCAACGATATCAAATCACTAGAAAGAAGGGACATGGGATCAGAAGAGGTAGAATCCTTATGGGCCGAGTTAAGAAATGGCAAGGGTAAAAAGACACTAATAGCAGTTATATACAGGCCTCCAAACAGCAGCTGGGATGTGGACTACAAGTTACAGCTGGAAATAGAAAAAGCATGTCAGAAGGATAATGTCAAGATAATTATGGGGGATTTTAATATGAAAGTGGATTGGGAAAGTCAGCAAGGTACTGGATCTCAGGAGAGGGAGCTTGTAGAATGCCTACTGGATGGCTTTTTGGAGCAGCTTGTCCATTAGCCCACCAGGAGATCGGCTGTTTTGGATTGGGTGCTGTGTAATGAACCTGAGGTGATTAGGGAGCTAGAGGTAATGGAACCCCTTGGAAATAGTGATCATAATATGATTGAGTTCAGTTTCAAATTTGAAAAGGAGAAGCTGGTATCAGGTGTATCGATATTTCCGTGGAGCAAAGGAAATTACAGTG
Source organism: Hypanus sabinus (assembly GCF_030144855.1). NCBI lineage: Eukaryota > Metazoa > Chordata > Chondrichthyes > Myliobatiformes > Dasyatidae > Hypanus > Hypanus sabinus. The sequence continues at coordinate 191,662,906 of NC_082709.1, forward strand.
GTATGAGAGAGAAACTGGCCCAAGTTGATGGAAAAGTAAGCTGGATGGAGGGACGGTAGAGCAAAATTGGATGAAATTCCTACAAAAAATGAAAGTGCAGAAAAAATATATTCCAAGAAAAAAGAAAATCATGAATGGAAAAATGGCACAAATGTGGCTAACGAGAGAGGGTAAAAGCAAAAGGGATGGTGTACAAGGAAGCAAAAATTAGTGAGAAAACTGAGGACTAGACGACTTTTAAAAACTTTCAAAAGAAAAAATTAATTATGAAAGGTAGTTGGCAATTAACATAAAAAAGGATACTAAGAGTTTTTTTTTAAATATAAAGAGTGAAAGAGTGACACAGGTAGATATAGGACCGATTGAAAATGATGCTGGAGAAATTATAATGGGTAACAAAGAGATGGCAGGGGAACTAAATGAGTATTTTGCATCAGTCTTCACAGTGGAAGACATTAGCAACATACCTGATAGCCAAAGGTCTCAGGGAATAGAATTAGGTACAGTCAAGATTACTAGAGAGAAAGTGCTTGGGAAGCTGAATGGACTAAGGATAGATAAGTCTCCCAGACCAGATGAGGTGCACCCACGGGTTCTGAAGGAGGTGGCTTTGGAGATTGTTGAGGCATTGGAAATGATCTTCCAGTAATCAATAGACTCTGGCATGGTTCCGAAGGACTGGAAGGTCACAAATGTAGTTCCGCTGTTTAAGAAAGGAGGGAGGCAGCAAAAAGAAAATTACAGACCTATTAGCCTGACATCAGTAGTTGGAAAGTTATTGGAGTCGATACTCAAGACAGACAGACAGACAGACAGATGGGTTTTGTTACAGTTGCACCAACCAAGAATAGTGTAGAAATATAGCAATATAAACCCATAAATAATTAAATAATAATAAGTAAATTATGCCGTGGAAATAAGTCCAGGACCAGCCTATTGGCTCAGGGTGTCTGACACTCTGAGGGAGGAGTTGTAAAGTTTGATGGCCACAGGCAGGAATGACTTCCTATGACGCTCAGTGTTGCATCTCGGTGGAATGAGTCTCTGGCTGAATGTACTCCTGTGCCTAACCAGCACATTATGGAGTGGATGGGAGACATTGTCCAAGATGGCATGCAACTTGGACAGCATCCTTTTTTCAGACGCCACTGTCAGAGAGTCCAGTTCCACCCCCACAACATCAGTAGCCTTACAAATGAGTTTATTGATTCTGTTAGTGTCTGCTATCCTCAGCTTGCTGCCCCAGCACACAACAGCAAACATGATAGCTCTGGCCACCACAGACTCCTAGAACATCCTCAGCATCGTCCGGCAGATGTTAAAGGACCTCAGTCTCCTCAGGAAGTAGAGATGGCTCTGACCCTTCTTGTAGACAGCCTCAGTGTTCTTTGACCAGTCCAGTTTATTGTCAATTCATATCCCCAGGTATTTGTAATCCTCCACCATGTCCACACTGACCCCTTGGATGGAAACAAGGGTCATCGGTGCCTTAGCCCTCCTCAGGTCCACCACCAGCTCCTTAGTCTTTTTCACATTAAGCAGCAGATGATTCTGCTCACACCATGTGACAGAGTTTCTCACCGTAGCCCTGCACTCCACCTCATCTCCCTTGCTGATGCATCCAACTATCGCAGAGTCATCAGAAAACTTCTAAAGGTGGCAAGACTCTGTGCAGTAGTTGAAGTCTGAGGTGTAGATGGTGAAGAGAAAGGGAGACAGGACAGTCCCCTGTGGAGCCCCAGTGCTGCTGACCACTCTGTCTGACACACAGTGTTGCAAGTGAGTTATGAAATACCTCGAGGTGCATGACAAGATAGGCCCAATCCAGCATGGTTTCATGAAGGGAAGATCCTGCCTCACGAACTTATTGGAATTTTTTGAGGTAATCTCAAATAAGATTGACAAGGGAGAGGCTGTGGATGTTGTGTACTTGGATTTTCAAAAGGCCTTCGATAAGGTGCCACATAAGAGGCTGCTTAATAAGATGAGAGCCCATGGAATTACAGGAAAGATATTGGAATGGGTGGAGCATAGGCTGATAGGCAGAAAGCAAAGAGTGGGAATAAAGAGATCCTATCCTGGTTGGTTGCCGGTTACTAGAGGTGTTCTGCAGGGGTTGGTGTTGGGCTGCTTCTTTTTACATTGTATATTGATGATTTAGATTATGGATTAAATAGTTTTGTGGCTAAGGTTGCAGATGACACCAAGATAGGTGGAGGAGCAGGAAGTGTTGAAGAAACAGAAAGGTTACAGAGAGACTTGGCCATTTTAGGAGAGTGAGCAAAGAAATGGCAATGTTGAGATACAATGTTGAGAAATATACGGTTGTACATTTTGGAAGAAGAAATAATCGGGCAGATTATTATTTAGATGAGGAGAAAATTCAAAAATCAGAAGTGCAAAGGGACTTGGGCATCCTCATGCAGGATACCCTAAAGGTTAACCACCAGGTTGGATCAGCAGTAAGGAAAGCGAATGCTATGTTGGCATTCAATTCAAGAGGAATAGTGTATAAGAGTAAGGAGGTGTTGATGAGGCTCATTGGGGCACTGGTGAGACCTCACTTGGAATACTGTGTGCAGTTTTGGGCCCTCTATCTTAGAAGGGATGTACTGATGTTGGAGAGAGCTCAGAGAAGATTTACGAGGCTGATTCCTGGAATGCAGGGGCTAACATGTGAGGAGCATTCGTCAGCTCTTAGACTGTATTCATTAGAGTATAGAAGAATGAGAGGGGATTTAATAGAAATATTTCGTATGTTGAAAGTGTTGGACAGAGTACATGTGGAAAGGCTGTTTCCATTGATGGGTGAGTCCACGACAAGAGGCCACAGTCTTAGAATTAGAGGGTACCCATTTAAAACAGAGATGAGGAGAAATTTTGTTTTAGCCAGAGGTTCGTGGATTTGTGGAATTCATTGCCACATACAGCTGTGGAGGCCCGACCATTGAGCGTGTTTAAGGAGGAGACTGTGTAATTAGTCAGGGTATCAAGGGATATGGGGAAAAAGCCAGGAATTGGAACTAGATGGGAGAATAGTTTAGCTCACGGTGGAGCAGACTCAATGGGCCAAATGGCCTACTTCTGCTCCTTTGTCTTGTGATCTTGTGATGTACCTCTCCGCTCTCTACTCTCCTAGTGGATACAAGTGAGAAGTACTTATTCACTACCTCACAGTCCTGGCTCCACACGTACTGTACCTCCCCCCCACCTCTACTCTCCTAGTTGATACAAATGAGAAGTACTTATTCACTACCTTATAGTCCTGGTTCCACACATACATCTCCAATGAGAGTCTAATGCTTCTAATATACCTATAAAAGATTTTGAGATTCTCTTTAATCCTTTTTAACAAGGTTCATAACTTTTTTCTTATGTTCTTTCTTATCACCTATAAATTTCAAAGGACCCTTCTGATACTTCATTTCCTATACCCAACATATACTTTATTCTTTCCTCTGATCAAACCTTTTATTTCCTTTGTTAACAATGGTCAATAACATCATCATTTTGACATCTTAAATATTTGCACTCTACACGTAGCAAGTGATGATTTCCATTGAGAAAGAGTCTAACCAGCCAATAGGGTTACCATGCTCAAGTCCATCAGAACTGCTGGAAATCAAAACAGAAGATATTCTCACATGTGGAAGGTCAGGGAGCATGTCAGAGAAAAAACTAAGGTTAACCATCCTTGGTCTTAATGTTGACCATCTTTAATGTTGACATTCTTTGGTCTGTGGTCTTTTTCTTTGATTTGAAATGCTCCACCAAGCATTTATGGATTACATTTCCCTGGAAGCAGCTGTGAGGACAAAGGTCTCAGTTGATCCCCCACCCTCATCGTCCGGGACCCTCTTATTTCAGATTGTCACAGAGGCCCAGGAACCAGCTACTTCCTCCTTCCTAACTTTTCCTGTGGACACTCATCAGCCACCTCCTTCCATCGTTATTCTCTGCAGTGCTGGACTCTATGATTCCAGTTTATTCCACATTCTTACTTTTGATCTTCTCTTCCTAGACATCACAACTGTAACCCTGTTTTTACAAAATGCAGTATGTATTCCAGCTCCAGTCCACAGAATCCAGTTCCATGTCTTCTGTCTCCAGCCCACCTCCCTCAGAATGTTCCACAGTCACTCCAAAATGTCCCTTTTTAAAACCTTTAATGATTATTAATATGTTTAATTCTGCTGCAATTTTAATAGTTTTGAATATTTAGTGTATCAGAGACTTTACTGAACAATGGATCCACAATCTTCCCATTACAATTTACTGACAGATTTCTCACAACGGTACCCAGGAGGGTAAGTGACATTTGGTACATCTGCTGGCTCAGAGCTTCTGCATACACTTGACGTAAATGCACCAGCCTGTGCTAAGCATCTTTTTTTTTGCCTGTGTGGTCTCCGAGTCTGATTTTGCTGATGGCTGATTCCACCTGACTGATTATGATGTGTATTCTCCCTTCTGTTTGACCTTTAGTATAAATTGTGCTGCAAAAACCTGCCTGAATAAATGATAGATATAAGGTCTGTTATGTGGTTTTCAATCTGGATGAACCTGAGCCCGGCGTAATTTAAGTAATTATGCTGATAACATCATTACAAATACAGTGCCAATAAAAAGTATTCACCCTCTTGGAAGTTTTTATTTTTTATTGTTTTACAACATTAAATCAAAGTGGATTTAATTTGGTGTTTTTGACACTGATCAACGGAAAAGACTCTTTCAAGTCAAAGTGAAAACAAATTTCTATAAATTGTTCTAAATTTATTACACTTATTAAACACAAAATAAATGATTGCATAATTACTCATCCCCTTCAAGTCAGTATATAGTTGATGCACCTTTGGCAGCAATTACAGCCATAAATTTGTGTGGATCGGTCTCTATCCACTTTGTACATCTGGACACTGCAATGTTTCCCCATTCTTCTTTACAAAACTGCTCAAGCTCTGTCAGATCACATGGGGATTGTGAGTAAACAGACTTTTTCAAGTTCAGCCACAAATTCTCAATTGGACTGAGGTTTGGACTCTGACTTGGCCACCAGGACATTAACTTTGCTGTTTTTAAACCATTCCTGTGTAGCTTTGGCTTTATGCTTGGGGTCTTTGTCTTGCCATCATCATGCTTCATGGTAGGGATGATGTGCGGTGTTTGGCTTACGCTACCCATAGTGTTTAGTCTGAAGGCCAAAAAGCTCAGTTTTGCTTTCCAGCTGACATCAGAGTCTCCCACATGACTCGGGCAAACTCTAGCCAAGATTCCATGTGAGTTTTTTTTTAACAATGGTTTTCTCTTTGCCACTCTCCCATGAAGTTGCAACTGAGGAAGCACCCAGGCAACAGTTGTTGTATGAGCAATCTCTCCCAACTCAGCCACTGAAGCTTGTAACTCCTACAGAGTTGTCATAGGTCTCTTGGTGGCCTCCCTCACTAGACCCTTTCTTGCACAGTCACTCGGTTTTTGTTGACGGCCTGCTCTAGGCAGACTTACAGATGTGCCATATTCTTTCCACTTCTTGATAGAAACATAGAAAATAGGTGCAGGAGTAGGCCAATCGGCCCTTTGAGCCTGCAATGCCATTCAGTATGATCATGGCTGATCATCCAACTCAGAACCCTGTACCTGCTTTCTCTCCATACCCCCTGATCCCTTTAGCCACAAGGGCCATATCTAACTTCCTCTTAAATATAGCCAATGAACCAGCCTCAACTGTTTCCTGTGGCAGAGAATTCCACAGATTCACCACTCTCTGTGTGAAGAAGTTTTTCCTCATCTCGGTCCTAAAAAGCTTCCCCTTTATCCTTAAACTGTGACCCCTCGTTCTGGACTTCCCCAACATCAGAAACAATCTTCCTGCTTCTAGCCTGTCCAATCCCTTTAGGATTTTATATGTTTCAATAAGATCCTCCCTCAATCTTCTAAATTCCAGTAAGTATAAGCCTAGTCGATCCAGTCTTTCTTCATATGAAAGTCCTGCCATCCCAGGAATCAATCTGATGAACCTTCTCTGTACTCGCTCTATGGCAAGAATGTCTTTCCTCAGATTAGGGGACCAAAACTGCTCACAATATTCTGGGTGCGGTCTCACCAAGGCCTTGTACAACTGCAGTAGAAACTCCCTGCTCCTGTACTCAAATCCTTTTGCTATGAATGCCAACATACCATTTGCCTTTTTCACTGCCTGCTGTACCTGCATGCCCACCTTCAATGACTGGTGTACAATGACACCCAGGTCTCGTTGCACCTCCCCTTTTCCTAATCGGCAACTGTTCAGATAATAATCTGTTTTCCTGTTCTTGCAACCAAAGTGGATAACCTCACATTTATCCACATTAAATTGCATCTGCCATGAATTTGCCCACTCACCTAACCTATCCATGTCACCCTGCATCCTCTTAGCATCCTCCTCACAGCTAACACCGTCACCCAGCTTCGTGTCATCCGCAAACTTGGAGATGCTGCATTTAATTCCCTCGTCTAAATCATTAATATATATTGTAAACAACTGGGGTCCCAGCACTGAGCCTTGCGGTACCCCACTAGTCATTGCCTGCCATTCTGAAAAGGTCCCATTTACTCCCACTCTTTGCTTCCTGTCTGCCAACCAATTCTCTATCCACATCAATACCATACCCCCAATACCATGTGCTTGAAGTTTGCACACTAATCTCCTGTGTGGGACCTTGTCAAAAGCCTTTTGAAAATCTAAATATACCACATCCACTGACTCTCCCCTATCCACTCTACTAGCTACATCTTCAAAAAATTCTATTAGATCCGTCAGACATGATTTTCCTTTCACAAATCCATGCTGACTTTGTCCGATGATTTCACCTCTTTCCAAATGTGCTGTTATCACATCTTTGATAACCGACTCTAGCATTTTCCCCACCACCAATGTCAGACTAACCAGTCTATAATTCCCCAGTTTCTCTCTCCCTCCTTTTTTAAAAAGTGGGGTTACATTAGCCACCCTCCAATCCTCAGGAACTAATCCAGAATCTAAGGAGTTTTGAAAAATTATCACTAATGCATCCACTATTTCTTGGGCTACTTCCTTAAGCACTCTGGGATGCAGACTATCTGGCCCTGGGGGTTTATCTGCCTTTAATCCCTTCAATTTACCTAACAACACTTCCCTACTAACATGTATTTCCCTCAGTTCCTCCATCTTCCTAGACCCTCGGTCCCTTACTATTTCCAGATTATTATTAATGTCCTCCTTAGCGAAGACAGAACCAAAGTAGTCATTCAATTGGTCTGCCATGTCTTTGTTCCCTATGATCAATTCACCTGTTTTTGACTGTAAAGGACCTACATTTGTCTTGACCAATCTTTTTCTTTTCACGTATCTATAAAAGCTTTTACAGTCAGTTTTTATGTTCCCTGCCAGCTTTCTCTCATAATCTTTTTTCCCTTTCCTAATTAAGCCCTTTGTCCTCCTCTGCTGGTCTCTGAATTTCTCCCAGTCCTCAGGTGTGCCGCTTTTTTTTTGCTAATTTATATGTTTCTTCTTTGGACTTGATACTATCCCTAATTTCCCTTGTCAGCCATGGGTGCACTACCTTCCCTGGTTTATTCTTTTGTCAAACTGGGATGAACAATTGTTGTAGTTCATCCATGCGATCTTTAAATGCTTGCCATTACATATCCACCGTCAACCCTTTAAGTATCATTTGCCAGACTATCTTAGCTAATTCACGTCTCATACCTTCAAAGTTACCCTTCTTTAAGTTCAGAACCTTTGTTTCTGAATTAACTATGTCACTCTCCATCTTAATGAAGAATTCCACCATATTATGGTCACTCTTACCCAAGGGGCCTCGCACGACAAGATTGCTAACTAACCCTTCCTCATTGCTCAATACCCAGTCTAGAATGGCCTGCTCTCTAGTTGGTTCCTCGACATGTTGGTTCAGAAAACCATCCCGCATACATTCCAAGAAATCCTCTTCCTCAGCACCCTTACGGATTTGGTTCACCCAATCTATATGTAGATTGAAGTCACCCATTATAACTACTGTTCCTTTATTGCACGCATTTCTAATTTCCTGTTTAATGCCATCCCCAACCTCACTACTGCTGTTAGGTGGCCTGTACACAACTCCCACCAGCATTTTCTGCCCCTTAGTGTTATGCAGCTCTACCCATATCGATTCCACATCCTCCAGGTTAATGTCCTTCCTGTCTATTGCGTTAATCTCCTCTCTAACCAGCAATGCTACCCCACCTCCTTTTCTTTCCTGTCTATCCCTGCTGAATATTGAATATCCCTGGATGTTGAGCTCCCATCCTTGGTCACCCTGGAGCCATGTCTCTGTGATCCCAACTATATCATATTCATTCATAACTATATGCACATTCAATTTATCCACCTTGTTACGAATGCTCCTCGCATTGACACACAAAGCCTTCAGGCTTGTTTTTACAACACTCTTAGCCCTTATACAATTATGTTGAAAAGTGGCTCTTTTTGCTTTTTGCCCTGGATTTGCCTGCCTGCCACTTTTACTTTTCACCTTACTAATTTTTGCTTCTACCCTCATTTTACACCCCTCTGTCTCTCTGTACTTGTTCCCATCCCCCTGCCACATTAGTTTAAAGCCTCATGAACAGCAGTAGCATTTTAGCAGTAGTGCTGATTGATTGTACTCCAGGGATATTCAGTAACTTAGAAATGTTCTTGTATCCATATCCTGACTTGTGCTTTTCAATAACCTTTTCACAAGTTGCTTGAAGTGTTTTTGGAGTTGTTTGTTGCCGCCAAGATGGGGCTGTGTCCAGCAGCCGTTTTGCGAGCTCTGCACCAACTTTACAGTGTATTGCTAATTTTTGCAATTTCCTTCGCATTTCTTGTTCAAGCTGACAGTCACATCAGATATGATTGACTGACTCTTCTGAACATCGGGAAGACAGCATTTACACACAATGTGAAGCCTTTTCTACATTGGAAACCGCTGCTTACATGATCCATGGGAGGCACTTTTACTACACCATCACTACCTCAGAAACGGCATCAGAGGTGAGGGAGAAGGGCTGGCGTCCTGGTGAGGTTGAGACAGCGTACTAATAAGCTGCCGCTCCCTAGCATACTCCTGGCTAACGTTTAGTCCTTGGACAGAAACTGTGCGAGGTGAGAGCCAGAAACAAATGAAACAAATAAGCGGGAAACAAATGAATGTAACATTTAGTACTTCATGGAGACCTGGCTGACGGAGGAGGTACCAGATCATGGCATCGAGCCCTCTGGGTTCTCCCTGTTCCAGGTGGACAGATCTAGAAACCTCACCGGGAAGAGTAAAGGAGGTGGCGTATGCTTCATGGTCAATAATGTTTGGTGCGACCCCCCAGAATGTGCATGCCCTCAAATCCTTTTGTTCCCCGGATCTGGAGTATCTTGTGCTGCAATGTAGACCTTCCTGACTGCTCAGGGAGTTCAGGGCTGTTATCATCACAGCAGTGTATATTCTGCTGCAGCTGATACTGACCTGGCTCTCAAGGAACTGTACAACACCATCAGCACCCTGGAGACTGTACATCCGGAGGCTGCTTTCATTGCAGCTGGAGACTTTAATCAAGCATCACTGACTAAAATCTCTCCGAAGTTTTGTCAACACATCCAGTTGAGCACACGGGGAGATAGCATACTCGATCACTGCTACTCTCCCTTCCACAATGCTTACAAAGCACTCCTCCGTCCACTGCTTGGGAAGTCTAACCACTCCTCCATCCTGTTTCTGCCCATGTACAGGCAGAAGCTGAAACAGGATAGTTAAAACCATCCACTGTTGGTCCGACCATTCAGTCTCCATGCTACAGGACTGCTTTGATGACGTCGACTGGAATGTCTTTCGTGATGAGGATGTCTCCGAAGGGATGTCATGGAAGGGATCCTGAGCTTTATCTGGAAGGGCATCAAGGATGTTGTCCCCAAAAAACATTCAGGGTCTGTCCAAACCAGAAACACCGGATCAATAGTTCTGTGCGCTGCACTTACCACGCGAGACAGAACTTTCCCCATCGGTAACCACCAGGAACTCAAGAAATGCAGCTGAAATCTACACAAAGTCATCAAGGCAATGAAATGACAATACAGGGGCAAGATCCAGACTCAACTCTCCACCAACAACACACACAGCTTCTGGCAAGGTCTGCAAACCATTGCAGACTTCAAAGATAAATGCAGTGGTGCTGCCAACACCACTGCCTCTCTCCCAGACGAGCTAAACATTCTGGTGCTCGGTTCGATGTTGCCAACACTGAACCCCTGAGGAGAGCTTCCGAAGTGACCTGCACCTTGTTCATCTCTGAGGCTGAAGTACGCCAATGGGTGGACAGTCGCAAGGCTGCAGGACCGGACGGCATCCCAGGGCGAGTACTCAGGATGTGTACGGCACAACTGGCAGGTGTGTTTGCAGACATTTTTAATCTCTCCCTCTCCCAGTGTAGTTCCCTCCTGCTTCAAAACATCCATCATTGTCCCTGTCACACTCACCTCAATAATAAGCAAATGCTTTGAAATGATGATCATGTGGGTGGTAGCATGCTGAAATGTAGTCCTTGACCAGCCTCAAAGCATTTGCTTATTGAGGTGATTGCGACAGGATGCCAGTCTTTCAGATAGGTTACCTTGGTCTCTTTAGGTACAGGAACAATGGTGGATGGTGGATAGTCTTTTAAGAGACTCCTGGATGGCTACATGGAGCTTAGAAAAACAGAGGGCTATGGGCAAAGCCCAGGTAGTTCTAAGGTAGGGACATGTTTGGTACAGCTTTGTGGGCCAAAGGGCCTGTATTGTGCTGTAGGCTTTCTGTGTTTCTATGTTTCTAACTGGAGAAGTTCTTGGACTACAGTTCAATTTTCAACATCATAATTCCCTCCAAGCTCGACAAGAAGCTCAGAGACCTCGGCCTTCACCCTGCCATGCATAGCTGGATCCTGGACTTCCTGTCAGATTGCCAGCAGGTGTTAAGAGTGGGCACCCTCACCTCTGTCCCTCTGACCCTCAACACAGGAGCTCCCCCGAGGCTGTGTTCTAAGCTCCTTCCTTTACTCTCTGTACACCCATGACTTTGTCGCCACCCACAGCTCCAATCTGCTGATTAAATTTGCAGATGATACTACATTGATTGGCCTTATCTCAAATAATAAAGAGGTAGCCTACCGAGAAGAAATCATCGCCCTGACATAGTGGTCTCAAGAGAACAACCTCTCCCTCAATGTTGCAAAAACAAAGGAGCTGGTTGTGGATTACAGGAGACCATTGACATCAATGGATCTGGGGTTGAGAGGGTGAACAGCTTTAAGTTCCTCCACATACACATCACTGAGGACCTCACTTGGTCTGTACATACCAGCTGTGTGGTGCAAGTCACAACTGCACCTCTTTCACCTCAAATGATTGAAGAAGTTTGGCATAAGTCCACAAATCCTAAGAACTTTCTACAGGGGCATAATTGAGAGCGTCCTGACTGGCTGCATCACTGCCTGGTATGGGAACTGTACTGTATCGGAACTTAATTCCAGGACTCTGCAGGGAGTGATGTGGACAGCCCAGTGCATCTGTAAATGTGAACTTGCCATTATTCAGGACACTTACAGTGACAGGTGCGTAAAAAGGGCCCGAAGAATCATTAATGACCCGAGTCACCCCAATCACAAACTGTTCCAGCTGCTGCCATCCGGGAAATGGTACCACAGCATAAAAGTCAGGACCAACAGGCTCCAGGACAGCTTCTTCCACCAGGCCATCAGACTGATTAATTCACGCTAACGCAACTGTATTTCTAAGCTACAGTGACTGTTCTGTTGTACATCTTATTGTGCATACTATTGATTACAAATTACTATAATTTGCATATTGCACATTCAGACACAAGACGTAACGTAAATATTTTTACTCCTCACATATGTGAAGGCTGTAAGGAAAAAAAGTCAATTCAATTTCTGGTGGAACGCAGCAGGTCAGGCAGCATATATAGGGAGAAGCGCTGTCAACATTTCGGGCCGAGACCCTTCATCAGGATGAAGGGTCCTGACGAAGGGTCTCGGCCCGAAACGTTGACAGCGCTTCTCCCTATAGATGCTGCCTGACCTGCTGCGTTCCACCAGCATTTTGTGTGTGTTGCTTGAATTTCCAGCATCTGCAGATTTCCTCGTGTTTGTCAATTCAATTTCTGTCTTCTGTGGTGTAGAATTTGCCAGGATACTGACTCACCAGCAGTTGGACCTTCCAGATACAGGTGTATTTTTACTACAATCAATTGAAACACCTTGAATGCACACTGGTCTCCATTTAACTAATTATGTGGCTTCTAAAACCAATTGGTTGCTCCAGTGTTGATTATGTGTGTCATATTAAAAGGGGTGAATACTTATGCAATCAGTTATTTTGTGTTTTATATTTGTAATTGCAGTGAAGAAAGCTAATGGCATGCTGGCCTTTATAACAAGAGGAGTTGAGTATAGGAGTAAAGATGTCCTTCTGCAGCTGTAAAGGGCCCTGGTGAGACCCTGTCTGGCGTATTGTGTGCAGATTTGGTCTCCAAATTTGAGGAAGGACATTCTTGCTATTTAGGGAGTGCAGCATAGGTTCACAAGGTTAATTCCCGGAATGGCGGGACTGTCATATGTTGAAAGATTGGAGCGACTGGGCTTGTATACACTGGAATTTAGAAGGATGAGAGGGGATCTGATTGAAACATATAAGATTATTAAGGGATTGGACACGCTGGAGGCAGGAAGCATGTTCATGCTGATGGGTGAGTCCAGAATTAGAGGCCACAGTTTAAGAATAAGGGGTAGGCCATTTAGAACAGAGATGCGGAAAAACTTTTTCACCCAGAGAGTGGTGGATATGTGGAATGTTCTGCCCCAGAAGGCAGTGGAGGCCAAGTCTCTGGATGTATTCAAGAGAGAGTTAGATAGAGCTCTTATAGATAGCGGGGTCAAGGGATATGGGGAGAGGACAGGAACGGGGTACTGATTGTGTATGATCAGCCATGATCACAGTGAATGGCGGTGCTGGCTAGAAGGGCCGAATGGCCTACTCCTGCACCTACTGTCTATTGTCTATAATTAATCTAGATTGCTTTGTAGAGATCTGTTTTCACTTTGACACAAAAGTCTTTCTTTCTGCTGATCAGTGTCAAAAAAGCCAAATTAAATTCACCATGATTCAATGTTGTACAACAATAAAACATGAAAAGTTCCAAGGGGGATGAATACTTTCTGTCGGCACTCTATTTTTGACTGGGTATATGATGAGCAGAGATCTTCCAATAGGAAAGGAAAAATGAGGAGCAGGACTTCGCCATCTGGTCATTGAGCCTGCTCTGCCATTCAATAAGATTACACCTGATTTGGTCATGAACTCAGCTCCAGCTACTGGACTTCTCCCCATAACCTTTAATTCCCCTGCTATGCAAAAAAACTATCAACTGTCCCTCAGTACCACCCCCTTTCCTCACAAAACTACTAAGTTTATTTACACAAAAATACACAAAGTACAAACGTCAAGTATTTACAAGACAGTGAACAAATTCAAAATAAAATATGATAATTACTGTCAATAAAAGAGTCAATTCTCTGGGGGGGGCCACTGTTTCCAAAAAACTTCCACTGTACACATCATGACCTCATGCTCTCTCTCCAAGGCCTTGGAATAGAGGCTCTCTGCCACCTGGACCCGTGGACAACTGTCTTGGCCAGTCCCCGGAGCAAGCTCACCAGTAGATCCTCAGAGCAACCCACCCCCTTCTGTACTAGGTGCCCCTGTATCAGGAGCGCGAAGCTGAAGTGAACCAAAACCCGAGGAGCAGCTTCTTCTGTTATTCACACAGGGGCTACAACCTCTCACATGTGGTACACTGACTCCTCCTGGCCTCTGATAATGAAGCTGCTGCCCAGTACTCTGCCCTGTGCAACACCTTTCACCCCAGGTCCCCAGAATAAAGAGATTTCTACTGGGACCTCCCCCGCCGCCAGAACAGACTGCCAGGGCGAGAATGGTCCAGGAAGTGAGATATGTGCAGGAGCAGCACTTGGGCATGGTACAGAAGAAGCATGGTGGGCATCCCAACAAGCCAGCTCACTTTTTTGTGGGACCCTCTCCTGCGAGGTATCTTGAGTCTTGGGTCCGATGAGCATGTCCAGCTGACCAGTTGTTAGTGTAACTGGGACACCTCCACACCCACCATGATAGGATATGAACCAGTCCCCCTTACAGCCAGAGTTCCATCCCCCAATGGTGCACCCTGTCTGGACGAGACTGAACCCCATACCCACAGCCACTCTCGATAAAACTGGGACAGCTCCCACAAAGATGCTGTCCGTTGGAAGCCACGTTCCTCCTACGTATAATGTTCCCAGTGGGGAATGTGCATCACCAGTGCATGCCGTTTCAGAAGGTGGTCAGTGTACAGGTATCTCTGCAGGGTCCTGAGGCGGAGAGTCGTAAGCCATCCTCCACAATCAGAAAGCTCAGGACTGCAGCAAAGACCCAATGCCTCCTATTCCCCCAGAAGAAGTCCATCAGTCTCATCTGAGTCCTGAAGATAATAGCAGTGGTACGATAAGAACAAGGACACACAGGGACCCATTTAAAGTTAAAATCAGATGCGGGCCACAAAATGTGGTCGGAGCCTGACTGGCTGCAGAGTCTCACAAAAGGCACTCATGGTCCACCCAGTTAAACACCTTCTCTTGCTCGAGTGAGAGAAAGATGACTTACAAACCAGCCTCTTGGCATAGGTGAATCAGATCATGGAGAAGGTGGATATTGTTCAGGAAGGAAAGCCCTGGGACCATGCAGGACTGATCAGGGTGGAGCACTTAAGCCAGCATGGAACCCAGATGACTGGCAGCTATCTGGGAAAATATCTTATACTCTGCCCTGAAGATTGACACTGGCCACCAATTCTTTAGGCAACAGAGATTCCCCTCTTTGGCTGCAGAGCTACAACTGCTCTGTGTCGAGAGGGGCATCTCACTGATCACTAGGCTTTTATACCCTGCTATAATCAACTTCCAGAAGGCCTGAAGAAATTCCACTGTCAGCCCGTCCAATCCCAGGGACTTGCCTTTCTGCAGATGGGTGAGGGCACTGGTCAGCTCCTCCAAAGATAGCAGGGCATCTAACTGCTCAGCAGCCCTGGAGTTAACCTTTGTTAAGTCCTCCCACAGAGACTTGCATGCATCTTCACTATACAGATTTGGCGAGAACAGAATCATCAAACAAATGGACCTCTGCAATAACTCTCAGCAGATCTGTGACAGTTGAGCCAGAGTATTGATTAGAGTTAAAGGGAGTAGTCACCCCAAAATCCCAGGAGGTGAGTAGCTGGGTGACTGTCAGGAGAAACAGAAATGTGAATAGGCAGTTAGCACAGAGTACCCCTGTGGCCATTCCCCTCGATAATATAATACTGTATACCGTTTTAGATACAGTTATGGAGGAATGAGCTCCAAGGGGAATGCCATGGAGACCAGCTTACTGGCACTGACCATGGGTCCGTGGTGCAGAAGGGAAAGAGAGAGAAGAAGGGAGTGGTAGTGATAGGGGACTCGATAGTGAGGGGAGCAGACAGGAGATTTAGTGGACGTGAATGGGACACCTGGATACTATGTTTCCTCCCAGGTACCAGGGTCAGGGATGTCTTAGATCGCATCCACAGCATTTTGGAGAGGGAGGGAGAGCAGCCAGATGCCTTGGTACATATTGGCACCAGTGATATAGGAAGGAAAAGCAAAGAGGTCCAAAAAAGTGAATTTAGAGAGCGAGATAGAAAGCTGAGAAGCAGGACCTCCCGGGTAGTAATTTCTGGATTGCTGCCGGTGCCACGTGTCTGTGAGGGTAGAAACATGATGATCTGGCAGATAAATGTGTGGCTGAGAAGCTGGTGCAGGGGGCAGGGGTTCAGGTTCTTGGATCATTGAGATCTCTTCTGGGGGAGGTATGACCTGTTCAAAAGTGTCGGGTTGCACCTGAACCTAAGGGGGACCAATATTCTCATGGGCAGGTTTGTTAGAGCTGATGTCGAGGGTTTAAGCTAATTTTGCAGGGGGGTGGGAACCGGAGTGAAAGGACTTAGGATAGGACAGATGGTAAAAAAGCAAAGACAGCATGTAATGAGACTGTCAGGAAGGGCATGCAGATGATAGGACATAATTGCAGCTAGCAGGGTGAGTATCAATGTATTATTGATGCAGAATCAGAAAGGGGAGCAAATGCAGTTCAAATGGAACAAAGTGTTATATCTCAATGCATGGAGTATAAGAAATAAGCTGGAAGATCTTGTTACACTATTCAGATTGCCAGGCATAATGTTGTGGCCATCACTGAACCGTGACTGAAGGATGGTTGTAGTTGGGAGCTGAATGTCAGAGGGACAGGTGGGCTGGTAGGGGGATGGCATAGTTTTGCTGGTGAAGAATCGCATCAAATCAGTAGAAAGATGTGACAGAGGATTGGGAGATGTTGAATCCTTGTGGGTTGAGTTAAGAAACTGCAAGGATAAAAGGACCTTGATAAGTGAAGAAGGGAGCAGTAGGGACAGGGGACTTGATAGTGAGGGGAACAGACAGGAGATTTTGTGGACGTGAACATGATCCCCAGATGGTATATTGACTCACAGGTGCCAGGGTCAGGAAAAGCAAACAGGTCCTGAAAAGAGAATTTAGAGGGCTAGGTAGAAAGTTGAGAAGCAGTACCTCCCAGGTAGTAATTTCTGGATTGCTGCCAGAGCCATGTGCCAGTAAGGGTAGAAACAGGATGATCTGGCAGATTAATGCATGGCTGAGAAGCTGGTGCCGGGGGCAGGGCTTCAGATTCTTGGATCATTGGCATCTCTTCTGGGGGAGGTATGACCTATTCAAAAGTGACGGGTTGCTCCTGAACCCGAGTGGGACCAATATTCTCTCAGGGACTTTTGTTAGAGCAGTTGGCGAGGGTTTAAACTAATTTGGCAGGGGGCTGGGAACTGGAAGGAAGGGACTCAGGATAGGACAGATGGTAAAAAAGTAAAGATAGTGTCCAGGCAGGTGATAGGACTTAGCTGCACCCAACAGGCAGAGTATCAAATCTTTAGGGATACAGAATCAGAAAGGATAACAAATATGGTACTCATGGTATTGTATCTAAATGCACATAGTATAAGAAATAAGGTGGATAATCTTGTTGCAATATTACAGATTGCCTGGTATGACCTTGTGGCTATCATTGAATCAAGGTTGAAAGATGTTTGTAGTTGGGAACTGAATGTCCAAGAATACACATATCAGAGGGATAGGAAGGTGGGCAGAGGGGGTGGTGTGGATCTACTAGTAAAGAATGGCGTCAAATCAGTAGAAAGATGTGACATAGGATCGGAGGATTTTGAATCCTTATGGGTTGAGTTAAGAACCTGCAAGGGTAGAAGGATATTGATGGCAATTATATACTGGCCTCCCAACAGTAGCTGGGAGGTGGACCACAGGTTACAACAGGAAATAGAAAAGGCGAGTCAAAAGGGCAATGTTATGGTAGACATGAGAAATTTTAACATTCAGGTCAATTGGGAAAATCAGGTTGGTAATGGATCTCAAGAGAGTGAGTTTGTTGAATGCCGAAGAGAAAGCTTTATAGAACAGTTTGTCATTCAGCCTACTAGGGGATCAACTATACTGGATTTTGTGTTATGCAATGGACCAGAGGAGATTAGGGAGCTTAAGATAAAAGAACCTATAGGAACCAGTGATCACAATTTGATTGTGTTCAAATTGAAATTTGAGAGGGAGCAAGTAAAGTCTGATACTGTATAGCAGTAGTTCAGTGGAGTAAGGGAAATTACAGTGGTATGAGAGAGGAGTTGGCCAAAGTAAATTGGAAGGGATGTCAGCAGAGCAGCAATGGCATGCCTTTCTGGGAAAATTGAGGAAGTTGCAGGTCATGTGCATTCCAAAAATTAAGAAATACTCAAATGGTAAAATAGTACAACCATGGCTGACAAGGGAAGTCAAAGCTATTGTAAAAGGGCATACAACAAAGCAAGACTTAGTGAGAAGGTAGAGGACCGGGAAGTTTTTAAAAATCTGCAGGAAGCAACAAAAAAAAAGCACCAGACGAAAAAGATAGCTAGCAAATAAAATTAAAGTGGATAGTAAAAGTTTTTTCAAGTATGTTAAAAATAAAAGAGAAATGAGAGTGGACGTAGGACCACTAGAAAATGAAGCAAGAGAGTGGATATAGGACCACTAGAAAATGAGGCAGGAGAAATAATAATGGGGGACAAGGAGATGGCTGATGAACTAAATGAGTATTTTGCATCAGTCTTCACTATGGAAGACACTAGCAGCATGCCTGATGTTGTAGTGTGTGAAGGAAGAGAAGTGGGTGCAGTTACTGTTACAAGAGACAAGGTGCTCAAAAAGCTGAAAGACCTATAACCATATAACCATAAAACAATTACAGCATGGAAACAGGCCATCTCAGCCCTTCTAGTCCATGCCGAATGCTTACTCTCACCTAGTCCCACTGACCCGCACTCAGCCCATAACCCTCCATTCCTTTCCTGTCCATATACCTATCTGTACCTAAAGGTACATAAGTCACCTGAACCAGAGGAACTGCATCCTAGGTTCTGAAAGAGGTAGCGTTAGAAACAGTGGTGGCATTAAGAATGATCTTTCAAAAATCATTGGACTCTGATTTGGTGCCAGAGGACTGGAAATTGCAAGTGTCACTCCACCCTTTAATAAAGGAGAAAGGCAGCAGAAAGAATATTATAGATCAGTTAGTCTGACCTCAGTGGTCGGGAAGGTGTTACAATCAATTGTGAAGGATGAGGTGATGGAGTACTTGGTGATACAGGACAAGGTAGGACAAAGTCAGCATCATTTCCTTCAGGGAAAGTCCTGCCTGATAAACCTGTTGGAAGTCTTTGAGGAGATTACAAGTAGGATAGATAAAGGGGATGCAGTGGGTGTTATATATTTGGACTTTCAGAAGGCCTTTGACAAGGTGCTACAAGTTAAGAGCCCGTGGTATTACAGGAAAGTGAATAAGTTGGTTAGAGCATTGGCTGATTGGAAGAAGGCAGGGAATGGAAATAAAAGGATCCTTTTCTGGTTGGCTGCCATTGACTAGTTGTGTTCTGCAGTGGTTGGTATTGGGACCACTTCTTTTTATGCTGTATATAAATGATTTAGATGATGAAATAGATGGCTTTGTTGCCAAGTTTGCAGATGGTATGAAGATTGGTGGAGGGGCAGGTAGTGTTGAGGAAACAGGTAGGATACAGAAAGACAGATTAAGAGAATGGGCAAGAAAGTGGCATATGAAATATAATGTTGGAAAATGCATGGGCATGCACTTTGGTAATAGAAATAAATGTGTGGGCTATTTTCTAAATGGGGAGAAAATCCAGGAATCTAAGATGCAGAGGGACTTGGGAATCCTTGTGCAGAACACCCTGAAGGTTAATTTGCAGGTTGAGTCGGTGGTGATGAAGACAAAAGCCATATTAGCATTCATTTCAAGAGGTCTAGCATACAAGAGCAAGGATGTGATGCTGAGGCTTTATAAGACACCAGTGAGGCCTCACCTTGAGTAT
Source organism: Hypanus sabinus (assembly GCF_030144855.1). NCBI lineage: Eukaryota > Metazoa > Chordata > Chondrichthyes > Myliobatiformes > Dasyatidae > Hypanus > Hypanus sabinus. The sequence goes on from NC_082709.1 coordinate 191,682,507, forward strand.
TGTAACAGTTTTTGGCCCCTTATCTTAGAAAAGATGTGTTGGCATTGGAGTGAGTCTAGAGGAGGTTCATAAGGATGATTCCACGAATGAAAAGGTTATCATACAACGAACGTATGATGGCTCTTGGTCTGTATTTGATGGAATTCAGTAGGATGAGAGGGGTATCTCATTGAAACCTTTCCATTGTTGAAAGGTGTAGACAGAGTAGATGTGGAAAGGATGCTTCCCATGGTAGGAGAGTCTAGGACAAGAGGGCATAGCCTCAGGATAGAGGGGCACCCTTTCAAAACAGAGATGCGGAGAAAATTCTTTTGCCAAAGGGTGGTGAATTTGTGTAATTTGTTGCCACATGCAGCTGTGGAGGCCAGGTTGTTGGGTGTATGTAAGGCAGAGATTGATAGGATCTCAATTGGACACGGTATCAAAGGTTACGGGGAGAAGGCCGGGAACTGCAGTTGAGGAGGAGATAGGAAAAGAGATTATTTACGATTGATTGGTGGAGTATACTCAATGGGCCAGATGGCCTAATTCCGCTCCTCTGTCTGATGGACCCTAATGGCAGTTATATACAGTCCTCCCAACAGTGGCTGGGATGTGGACCACAGATTACAACAGGAAACAGAAAAGGTGTGTCTAAAGGGCAATCTAATGATAGTATTGGGAGATTTCAACATGCAGGTCAATTGGGAAAAGCAGGTTGGAAATGGATCCAAAGAAAGTGAGTTTGTTGAATGCCCAAGAGATGGCTTTTTAGAGCAGTTTGTTGTTGAGCCTACTCAGGAATCATCTAAACTGGACTGAGTGTAATGCACTGGAGGTGATTAGAGAGCATAAGGTAAAAGAACCTTTAGGAGGCAGTGATCACAGTATTATTATGTTCAACTTAAAAGTTGTTAGGGAGAAAGTAAAGTCTGATGTAGCAGTATTTCAGTGGAGTGAAGGATATCACAATGGTATGAGAGAGGAGTTGGCCAAAGTATATTGGAAGGAGATGCTGGCATGGATGGCAGCAGAGCAGCAGTGGTATGAGGTTCTGGGAACAATGAGGAAGGTGCAGGATAGATGTATTTGAAAAACAAAGGAATACTCAAATGGCAAAATAGTACAGATGTGGCTGACAGGGGAAGTCAAAGCTAATGTAAAAGCAAAAGAGAGGGCAGATAACAAAGCAGAAATTAGTGGGAAGACAAAGGAGAAGGAGCCCAAAAATCTGAAAGACCTAAGGGCAAAGACCTAAAGGTTTCAGCACGGACTAGGAGGGCCGAGATGGCCTGTTTCCGTGCTGTGATTGTTGTTATATGGTAAGGGTACATAAGTCACCTGGACCAGATGATCTGCACCCTAGGGTTCTGAAAGAGGGAGTAGTAGAGATTGTGATGGCATTAGTAATGATCTTTCAAAAATCATTGGACTCTGGCATGGTGCCAGAGGTCCGGATGATTCCAAAGTCACTCTACTCTTTAAGAAAGGAGGAAGGCAGAAAAAGGAATTTTTGACCAGGTAGCCTGACCTCAGTGGTTGGGAAGACATTGGGGTCCATTGTTAAGGATGAGGTTATGGAGTACTTGGTGAAACGGGACAAGATAGGACAAAGTCAATATGGTTTTCTTAAAGAGAGGCGAGACTGCACAGGCGTGTGACGTCAGCAAGTAGAGTGCGAAAGGTTTAAAAAGAAGGCAGCCATATCCAGCGGGCAGCTAAGTGACAAGGCTTTGGCTCAACGGGCTTAAGCGGTAACGGGATGAGGCGAGGTTGGAAGTATGTGTGTGAGGCCAGTTTTCTCTGCTTGGTGTCTGATGCGGGGTGTCCTGGAGTCTCCCAGCCTCCTGGATGGCCATATCTGTACCAGGTGTGTTGAGCAGCAGCTAAGGGACTGAATTAGGGAACTGGAGATGCAGCTCGATGACCTTCGCCTGGTCAGGGAGAGCGAGGAGGTGATAGAGAGGAGTTATAGATGGGTGGTCACACCGGGGCCATAGGAGACGGACAAGTGTGTCACAGTCAGGAGAGGGAAGGGGAAGAGTCAGGTACTAGAGAGTACCCCTGTGACTGTACCCCCTGACAATAAGTACTCCTATTTGAGTACTGTTGGGGGGGGGGAACAGCCTACCTGGGGGAAATGGCAGTGGCTGTGCCTCTGGCACAGAGTCTGTCCCTGTGGCTCAGAAGGGTAGGAAAAGGAAGAGGAAGGTAGTAGTGATAGGGGACTCTATAGTTAGGGGGTCAGACAGGCAATTCTGTGGACACAGGAAAGAAACTCAGATGGTAGTTTGCCTCCCAGGTGCCAGGATCCGGGATATTTCGGATTGCGTCCAAGATATCCTGCGGTGGGAGGGAGAACAGCTAGAGGTTGTGGTACATATTGGTACCAATGACATAGGTAGGAAAAGGGAAGAGGTCCTGAAAAAAGACCACAGGGAGTTAGGAAGGAAGTTGAGAAGCAGGACCTCAAAGGTAGTAGTCTCGGAATTGCTGCCTGTGCCACGTGACAGTGAGAATAGGAATAGGATGAGGTGGAGGATAAATGTGTGGCTGAGGGATTGGAGCAGGGGGCAGGGATTCAGATTTCTGGTCATTGGGACCTCTTTTGGGGCAGATGAGACCTGTACAAAAAGGATGGGTTGCACTTGAATCTCAGAGGAACCAATATCCTGGTGAGGAGATTTGCTAAGGCTACTGGGGAGAGTTTAAACAAGAATTGTTGGTGGGGGGGAACCAAACTTAAGTGACTGGGGACGAGGAGGATAGCTGACAAATAGAGAAAGCTTGCAGACAGTGCGAGCAGGAGGATAGGCAGGTGATTGAGAAGGGACGCACTCAGACCAAAGGCTTGAGATGTGTCTATTTTAATGCAAGGAGTGTTGTGAACAAAGCAGATGAGCTTAGAGCGTAGATCAGTACTTGGAGATATGATGTGGTGGCCATTACAGAGACTCGGATGGTTCAGGGACAGGAATGGTTACTTCAAGTGCCGGGTTTTAGATGTTTCAGAAAGGACAGGGAGGCAGGCGTCTGTTCCTATCAAGTCAAGAAGTCAAGAAGAAGAAAAGAAAAGCTTACAATAGGATCAGAGAGCTAGGTAACGTTAGAGATCTAGAAGATTATAAGGCTACTAGGAAGGAGCTTAAAAAAGAAATTAGGAGAGTCAGAAGGGACCATGAGAAAGCCTTGGCAGACAGGATTAAGGAAAACTCCAAGGCATTCTACGAGTATGTGAAGAGCAATAGGATAAGACATGAAAGAATAGGATCTATCAAATGTGACAGTGGGAAAGTGTGTATGGAACTGGAGGAAATAGCTGAGGTACTTAATGAATACTTTACTTCAGTATTCACTATGAAAAAGGATCTTGGTGATTGTAGTGATGACTTGCAGCAGACTAAAAAGCTTGAGCCTCTCCTTTTGGAAATATCTAAACCCTGGCACACTCAGCAACCTAGTTCCATGTATTGAACCGTGCTCTAAGTTCATTCCGTTTGTTTATGGTACTCCTTGCATTAAAATAGACACATCTCAAACCATCTGACTGTGTGTATCTTTGCTTTATAATCTGCCTATCCTTCCTTACAAACTCCCTACAAACTGTCTCTACTTGTGCACCAACCGCACCATCCTCTGCCTCTTCACTTTGGATCCCAGCCCTCTGCAAATCTAGTTAAACCCTCCTCAACAGCATTAGCGAACCTCACTCCCAGGTTCCTCTCCAATTCAGGTGCAACCCGTCCCACTTGTACAGGTCACCCCCTTCCCCAGAAAAAATTGCAATGATCCAAGAACTTGAAACCCTGCCCCCTGCACCATCTCCTCAGCCACTCATTCATCTGCGCTATATTCCTGTTGTGACCTTCCTTAGCTTGTGGTACTGGTAGTAATCTGGAGTGATCTGTGAGCCTTACTTCAGTGGTGGGCAAGTTGTTGGGGAAGATCCCGAGAGGCAGAATTTATGAGCATTTGAAGAGACATAATCTGATTAAGGATAGTCAGCATGGCTTTGTCAAGGGCAGGTCGTGCCTTATGAGCCTGATTGAATTCTTTGAGGATATAACAAAACACATTGATAAAGATTGAACAGTGGATGTGGTATATATGGATTTCAGTAAGGCATTTGATAAGGATACCCATGCAAGGCATGGGATCCAAGGAGACCTTGCTTTGTGGATCCAGAATTGGCTTGCCCACAGAAGGCAAAGGGTGGTTGTAGATGGGTCATATTCTGCATGGAGGAAGGTAACCAGTGGTGTTCCACAGTGATCTGTAATGGGACCCCTCTTTTTGTGATTTTTATAAATGACCTGGATGAGGAAGTAGAAGGGTGGGTCAGTAAGTTAGCTGGAGACACAAAAGTTAGGTGTGTTATGGGTAGTCTGGAGGGTTGTCAGAGGCTACAGTGGGACATCGATAGGATGCAGAACTGGTCTGAGAAGTGGCAAATGCAGTTCAACCCAGATAAGTGTGAAGTGGTTCATTTCAGAAGATCAAATTTGAAGACTTCATTAGGAGTTTGAAGAGATTTGATATATCAACAAATACACACAAAAACTTCTATAGAGGTACCGTGGAGAGCATTCTGACAGGCTGCATCACTGTCTGGTATGGAGGGGCTACTGCACAGGACCGAAAGAAGCTGCAGAGTGTTGTAAATTTAGTCAGCTCCATCTTGGATACAAAGTATCCAGGACATCTTCAAGGAGTGGTGTCTGAGGCAGTGTCCATTAAGGACCTCTAGCACCCAGGGCATGCCCTTTTCTCACTGTTACCATCAGGTAGGAGATACAAAACCCTAAAGGCACACACTCAGTGATTTTGGAACAGCTTCTTCCCCTCTACCGTGTAATTCCATAAGACCATGAGATATAGGAGCAGAAGTAGGCCATTTAGCCCATTGAGACTGCTCTGCCATTCAATCATGGGATGATCCAATTCTTCCAGTCATCCCCACTCCTCTGTCTTCTCCCCATACCCTTTGATGCCCTGGCTAATCAAAAACCTATCTATCTCTGCCTTAAATACACCCAATAACTTGGCCTCTACAGCCAATCATGGCAACAAATTCCACAGATTTACCACCTTCTGACCAAAGTAATTTCTCTGCATCTCAGTTCTAAATGGACATCCTTCATTCCTGCTGTCATGCCCTCTTGTCCTAGACTCCCCTATCATGGGAAATAACTTTGCCATACTTAAACTGTTCAGGCCTTTTAACATTCAGAATGTTTCTATGAGATCCCCCCTCATTATCCTGAACTCCAGGGAATACAGCACAAGAGCTGCCAGATGTTCCTCATACAGCAACCCTTTCATTCCTGGAATCATTCTTGCAAATCTTCTCTGAACACTCTCCAATGTCAGTATATTGTTTCTAAAATAAGGAGCCCAATACTCCAAGTGTGGTCTCATATTTGCCTTATAGATCCTCACATCCCTGCGCTCATATTCTATACCTCTAGAAATGAATGCCAACATTTTTAACCATGTTTAACCAATCTATTAGAGTTTTTTGGGGAAGTTACCAGGAAAGTAGATGAAGGGAAGGCAGTGGATGTTGTACACATGGACTTCAGTAAGGCCTTTGACAAGGTCCTGCATGGGAGGATAGTTAGGCAGATTCAGTCGCTAGGTATACATGGTGAGGTAGTAAATTGGATTAGACATTGGCTCAACGGAAGAAGCCAGAGAGTGGTAGTGGAGGATTGCTACTCTGAGTGGAGGCCTGTGACTAGTGGTGTGCCACAGGGATCAGTGCTGGGTCTATTGTTGTTTGTCATCTATATCAGTGATCTGGATGATAATATGACAAATTGGATCAGCAAATTTGCTGATGATACAAAGACTGGAGGTGCAGAGGACAGTGAGGATAGTTTTCAAAGCTTGCAGAGGGATTTGGACCAGTTGGAGGAATGGGCTGAAAAATGGCAGATGGCGTTTAATGCGAACAAGTGTGAGGTATTGCACTTTGGAAGGTCAAACCAAGGTAGAACATACAAGGTAAATGGTAGGACACTGAGGAGAACAGTAGAACAGAGGGATCTGGGAGTACAGGTACATAATTCCCTAAAAGTGGCATCACAAGTAGATAGGGTTGTAAAGAAAGCTTTTGGTACATTGGCCTTTATAAATCAAAGTATTGTGTATAAGAGTTGGAATGTAATGGTGAGGTTGTATAAGACATTGGTGATACTGAATTTGAAGTATTGTGTGCAGTTTTGGTCACCTAATTACAGGAAGGATATTAATAAGGTTGAAAAAGTGCAGAGAAGGTTTACAAGGATGTTGCCGGGACTTGAGAAACTGAGTTACAGAGAAAGGTTGAATAGGTTAGGACTTTATTCCCTGGAGCATAGGAGAATGAGGGGTGATTTGATAGAAGTGTATAAAATTATGATGGGTATAGATAGAGTGAATGCAAGCAGGCTTTTTCCACTGAGGCCAGGGGAGAAAAAAAAAAGAGGTCATGGGTTAAGGGTGAAGCGGGGAAAGTTTAAAGGGAACATTAGGGGGGCTTCTTCACGCAGAGAGTGGTGGGAGAGTGGAATGAGCTGCCAGATGAAGTGGTGAATGCGGGCTCACTTTTGACACTTAAGAAAAACTTGGACAGGTATATGGATGAGAGGGGTTTGGAGGGATATGGCCCAGGTGCAGGTCAGTAGGACTAGGCAGAAAAATGGTTTGGCACAGCCAAGAAGGGCCAAAAGGCCTGTTTCTGTGCTGTAATGTTCTATGGTTCTATTACATTAGACTTCTTCACCACCGACTCAACCTGGAGGTTACCTTTAGGGTATCATGCACAAGGACTGCCAAGTCCCTTTGCATCTCTACATTTTGAATTCTCTCTCCATCTAAATAATAGACTGCCCATTTATTTCTTCCACCAAAGTGTACGACCGTACACTTTCCAACATTATATTTCATTTGCCACTTTTTTGCCCATTCCCCTAAACTATATAAGTCTCTCTGCAGTCAGAATAGGATCCCTTTATTCCCACTCTCTATTTTCTGCTGATCAGCCAATGTTCCACCCATGCTAGTAACTTCCCTGTAATTCCATGGGCTCTTAATAAGCAAGTACATAGAACTTAAAAAATAGAGGGCTATGGGTAACCATGGGTAAATTCTAAGGTAAGGAAACGTTTGGCACAGCTTTGTGGGCTGAAGGGCCTGTATTGTGCTGTAGGTTTTCTACGTTTCTATGTTTCTATGGGTGGCACCCTGTCAAAGGCCTTCTGAAAATCCAAATACATCACATCCACTGTATCTCCTTTGGCTACCTTGCTTGTAATTTCCTCAAAGAATTGTAGTGGGTTAGTAAGGCAGGATTTTCCTTTCAGGAAACCATGCTGGCTTTGGCCTGTCTTGTCATGTGCCTCCAGGGACTCTGTAATCTCATCCCTAACAATTGATTCCAACAACTTCCCAATCACTGATGTCAGGCTAACAGGTCTATAGTTTCCTTTCTGCTGCTTCCCACCCTTCTTAAATAGTGGAGTAACATTTGCAATGTTCCAGTCATCCAGTACAATGCCAGAACATATCAATTTTTGAAAGATCATTGTTAATGCCTCTGCAATCTTTCCAGCTACTTCCTTTAGGACACAAGGCGGCATGCATTCCATCAGCTCCCTCAGACCATTAAGCTTCCTGAGCACCTTCTCAGTTGTAATTTTAACTGCATATACCTCACTTCCCTGACACTGTTGAATGTCCGGTATACTGTAGATACCTTCTACTGTGAAGACTGATGCAAAATATGTATTCTGTTCCTCTGCCATTTCTGTGTCTCTCATTACAATATCTCTAGTGTGATTTTCTATTTGTCTTTTATCTAGCCTTGACTCTCTTTTATCCTTTATATATTTATAGGTAATGAACTGGGTCAGGTCACAGATCTGTCAGTGGGTGAGCATCTGGGTGAGCAGTGATTACTGCTCCCTGACCTTTAGCATTGTCATGGAAAATGACAGGAGGACAGGAGAATTTTTAATTGGGGAAGGGCAAATTATGAGGCTATAAGGCTAGAACTTGCGGGTGTGAATTGGGATGATGTTTTTGCAGGGAAATGTACTATGGACATGTGGTCAATGTTTAAGGATCTGTTGCAGGATGTTAGGGATAAATTTGTCCCGGTGAGGAAGATAAATAGTAGGGTGAAGGAACCATGGGTGACAATTGAAGTGGAAAATCTAGTCAGGTGGAAGAAGGCAGCATACATGAGGTTTAGGAAGCAAGGGTCAGATGGGTCTATTGAGGAATATAGGGTAGCAAGAGCTTAAGAAGGGGCTGGGAAGAGCAAGAAGGGGGCATGAGAAGGCCTTGGCGAGTAGGGTAAAGGAAAACCCCAAGGCATTCTTCAATTATGTGAAGAACAAAAGGATGACAGGAGTGAAGGTAGGACCGATTAGAGATAAAAGTGGGAAGATGTGCCTGGAGGCTGTGGAAGTGAGCGAGGTCCTCAATGAATACTTCTCTTCGGTATTCACCACTGAGAGGGAACTTGATGATGGTGAGGACAATATGAATGAGGTTGATGTTCTGGAGCATGTTGATATTAAGGGAGAGGAGGTGCTGGAGTTGTTAAAATACATTAGGAGGGATAAGTCCCCGGGGCCTGACGGAATATTCCCCAGGCTGCTCCACGAGGCAAGGGAAGAGATTGCTGAACCTCTGGCTAGGATCTTTATGTCCTCGTTGTCCATGGGAATGGTACCAGAGGATTAGAGGGAGCCGAATGTTGTCCCCTTGTTCAAAAAAGGTAGTAGGGATAGTCCAGGTAATTACAGACCAGTGAGCCTTATGTCTGTGGTGGGAAAGCTGTTGGAAAAGATTCTTAGAGATAGTATCTATGGGCATTTAGAGAATCATGGTCTGATCAGGGACAGTCAGCATGGCTTTGTGAAGGGCAGATCGTGCCTAACAAGCCTGATAGAGTTCTTTGAGGAGGTCACCAGGCATATGGATGAGGGTAGTGCAGTGGATGTGATCTACATGGATTTTAGTAAGGCATTTGACAAGGTTCCACATGGTAGGCTTATTCAGAAAGTCAGAAGGCATTGGATCCAGGGAAGTTTGGCCAGGTGGATTCAGAATTGGCTTGCCTGCAGAAAGCAGAGAGTTGTGGTGGAGGGAGTACATTCAGATTGGAGGGTTGTGACTAGTGGTGTCCCACAAGGATCTGTTCTGGGACCTCTACTTTTCAAGATTTTTATTAATGACCTGGATGTAAGGGTAGAAGGGTGGGTTGGCAAGTTTGCAGACGACACAAAGGTTGGTGGAGTTGTAGATAGTGTAGAGGATTGTCGAAGATTGCAGAGAGACATTGATAGGATGCAGTAGTGGGATGAGAAGTGGCAGATGGAGTTCAACCCGGAGAAGTGTGAGATGGTACACTTTGGAAGGACAAACTCCAAGGCAGAGTACAAAGTAAATGGCAGGATACTTGGTAGTGTGGAGGAGCAGAGGGACTTGGGGGTACATGTCCACAGATCCCTGAATGTTGCCTCACAAGTAGATAGGGTAGTTAAGAAAGCTTATGGGGTGTTAGCTTTCATAAGTTGAGGGATAGAGTTTAAGAGACGCGATGTAATGATGCAGCTCTATAAAACTCTAGTTAGGCCACACTTGGAGTACTGTGCCCAGTTCTGGTCGCCTCAGTATAGGAAGGATGTGGAAGCATTGGAAAGGGTATAGAAGAGATTTACCAGGATGCTGCCTGGTTTAGAGAGTATGGATTATGATCAGAGATTAAGGGAGCTAGGGCTTTACTCTTTGGAGAGAAGGAGGATGAGAGGAGACATGATAGAGGTGTACAAGATAGTAAAAGGAATAGACAGAGTGGACAGCCAGTGCCTCTTCCCCAGGGCACCACTGCTCAGTGCAAGAGGACATGGCTTTAAGGTAAGGGGAGGGAAGTTCAAGGGGTGTATTAGAGGAAGGATTTTCACTCAGAGAGTGGTTGGTACGTAGAATGCACTGTCTGAGTCAGTGGTGGAGGCAATAGACAATAGGTGCAGAAGTAGACCATTCGGCCCTTCGAGCCTGCACCGCCATTCTGAGATCATGGCTGATCATCTACTATCAATACCCGGTTCCTGCCTTGTCCCCATATCCCTTGATTCCCCTATCCATAAGATACCTATTTAGCTCCTTCTTGAAAGCATCCAGAGAACTGGTCTCCACTGCCTTCTGAGGCAGTGCATTCCACACCTCCACAACTCTCTGGGAGAAGAAGTTTTTCCTTAACTCTGTCCTAAATGACCTACCCTTTATTCTCAAACCATGCCCTCTGGTACTGGACTCTCCCAGCACCTGGAACATATTTCCTGCCTCTATCTTGTCCAATCCCTTAGTAATCTTATATGTTGCAATCAGATCCCCTCTCAATCTCCTTAATTCCAGCGTGTAGAAGCCCAGTCTCTCTAACCTCTCTGCGTAAGACAGTCCAGACATCCCAGGAATTAACCTCGTGGATCTACGCTGCACTTCCTCTACAGCCAGGATGTCCTTCCTTAACCCTGAAGACCAAAACTGTACACAATACTCCAGGTGTGGTCTCACCAGGGCCCTGTACAAATGCAAAAGGGTTTCCTTGCTCTTGTACTCAATTCCCTTTGTAATAAAGGCCAACATTCCATTAGCCTTCTTCACTGCCTGCTGCACTTGCTCATTCACTTTCAGTGACTGATGAACAAGGACTCCTAGATCTCTTTGTATTTCTCCCTTACCTAACTCTACACCGTTCAGATAATAATCTGCCTTCCTGTTCTTACTCCCAAAGTGGATAACCTCACACTTATTCACATTAAACGTCATCTGCCAAGTATCTGCCCACTCACCCAACCTATCCAAGTCACCCTGAATTCTCCTAACATCCTCATCACATGTCACCCTGCCACCCAGTTTAGTATCATCAGCAAACTTTCTGATGTTATTCTCAATGCCTTCATCTAAATAGTTGATGTAAATCATAAACAGCTGTGGTCCCAATACCCAGCCCTGTGGCACCCCACTAGTCACCACCTGCCATTCCGAGAAACACCCATTCACCGCTACCCTTTGCTTTCTATCTGCCAACCAGTTTTCTATCCATGTCAATATCTTCCCCCCAATGCCATGAGCTCTGATTTTACCCACCAATCTCCTATGTGGGACCTTATCAAATGCCTTCTGAAAATCGAGGTACACTATATCCACTGGATCTCCCCCGTCTAACTTCCTGGTTACATCCTCGAAAAACTCCAATAGATTAGTCAAGCATGATTTGCCCTTGGTAAATCCATGCTGGCTCGGCCCAATCCTATCACTGCTATCTAGATATGCCACTATTTCATCTTTAATAATGGACTCTAGCATCTTCCCCACTACTGATGTTAGGCTGACAGGATGATAGTTCTCTGTTTTCTCCCTCCCTCCCTCTGCTAAGGCAGATATGCTACTGAAGTTTAAGAGACTACTAGACAGGTATATGGAGGAATTTAAGGAGGGAGGCTTATATGGGAGGCAGGGTTTGAGGATCGGCACAATATTTTGGGCCGAAGGGCCTGTAATGTACTGTAGTATTCTATATGTTCTATGTTCTAAAAAAGCTTTTAGTTTCTACTTTGATATTAGTCACCAGCTTCCTTTCATAATTCATCTTTTCCTTCCTAATGACCTGCTTAGTTTCCTTCTGCAAGTTTTGAAAAGCTTCCCAATCTTCTATCTTCCCATAAGCCTTGGCTTCCTTGTATGCCTTCCCTTTTGCTTTTATTTTGGCTCTGACTTCACTTGTCAGCCACGGTAGTGTCATTCTTCCATTCGAAAATTTCTTCTTATTTGGAATATACGTCTTGCACTTCCCTCGTTTTTTGCAGGAACTCCAGCCATTGCTGCTCTGCTGTCCTTCCTGCAAATGGCCCTTTTTTGTCAACTTCTGCCAGTTCCCCTCACATACCATTTTAATTTGCCTTATTCCACTGAAATACCGACACACTGGATCTTATTTTTTCCCTCTCACATTTCAAAGTGAACTCGATCATATTGTGATCATTGATCCCTAAGGATTCCTTGAACTTAAGCTCTCTTATCAACTCTGGATCAATGCACAACATCCAATCCAGCACAGCTGAAGCCATAGTTGGCTCAACAACAAGCTGTTCTAAAAAGCCATCCCTTAGATATTCTACAAATTCTTTCTTTTGAGGTCCAGTACTGTCCAGCTTTTCCCAATCCATTTTCATGTTAAAATCCCCAACGATGATCATGACATTGCCCTTCTGACACACCTTTTCTATCCAGCTGTAATTTGTAATCCACATTCTGGCTGCTGTTTGGAGGCCTGTATACAAGTCTCCACCCGATCCGAGACATCCTGTGCTCTGGCAGCTGGAAGGCAACACACTATGCGGGTATCTCTATCAGGCTGTCTGTTCCCCTCACGATGGAATCCCCTATGACTACTGCGTTCCTCATCCTCCTCTTTCCCTTCTGCACCACAAACCAGGCTAAGTGCCAGAGACCCGATCACCGTGGTCATCCTCTTTCAGGTCATCCCCTCAATCGCATCCAAAACGAGATAACAATTACTGTGGGGGATGGCCATAGGGGTGCTCGCTCCTATCTGAGCTCTTCCCTTCCCTGACAGTCACCCACTAATCTAATTCCTGCAGCCTTGGGCGAATGGTGTGCTGGTTATGGACATGAAACCCTTGAAAACTACCTCACATCTTTAATATATATTTCTGTATTTTGCACAATTTTTAATCTATTCAATATATGTCTACTGTAATTTATTTTTTCTTAATTTGTCTTTCTTCTATATTATGTATTGCATTGAACTGCTGCTGCTAAGTTAACAAATTTCACTGAACATGCCGGTGATAATAAACCTGATTCTGGTTCAGAATATGATATTAATGGTAAGACTTTTGGCAGTGTGGAAGATCAGCGAGATCTTGGAGTCTGTGTCCATAGGACACTCAAAGCTGCTGCGCAGGTTGACAATGTTTTTAAGAGGATGTATGGTGTGACAGCCTTCATCAACTGTGGGTTTGAGTTCAAGAGTCATGAGGTAATGTTACAGCTATTTAAGATCTTAGTCAGACCCCACTTGGAGTACTGTGTTCGGTTCTGGTCACCTCACTGCAGGAAGGATGTGGAAACTACAGAGAGAGTGCAGAGGAGATTTACAAGGATGTTGCCTGCATTGGAGAGCATGCCTTTTGAGAATAGGTTTAGTAAACTTGACCTTTTCTCCCTAGCGCGATGGAGGATGAGAGGTGACCTGATAGAGGTGTATAAGATGAGATGCATAGATTGTGGATAGCCAGAGGCTTTTTCCCAGGGCTGAAATAGCTAACATGAGGGGGCATAGTTTTAAGGTGCTTGGAAGTGGGTACAAGGGGGATGTCAGGGGTAAGTTTTTCCATACAGAATGGTGGGTGCATTGAATACACTGTGGCTACAGTGGTGGAGGCGATACAATAGACTCTTTTAAGAGACTGTTAGATAGGCACATGGACTGTTGAAAAATAGAGGGCTATGCATTAGGGTAATTCTAGACATTTTCTAGAGTAGGTTACATGGTTGGCACAACATTGTGGGCCGAAAGGCTGTAGATTTCTATGATTCTATACCAGCTTGGTGGTCCTACTCTTCAGTCTCCTTCTGAACTCCCAAAACTTACTGCACAGGATCTCTCCCCCTATCCTGCCTAAGTCATTTGTACCAACAAGTACCACAACCTCCAGCTGCTCACCCTCCCCTTCAAGTGTGTACTACAGCCGCTCAGAGACATCCTGGACCCTCGCACTCAGGAGGCAACACACTATTCTGGCGTCTCTTTTGCTGCTACAGAAACTCCTATGTGTCCCCTAACTATTGAGTCCTCTATGACTATTGCTCCACCTGACTTCACCCTACCCTTCTGAGCTCAGAGCCAACCACAGTGCTGTTGGTCCAGCTGCTGCTGCCTTGCCCAGAGAGGTCATCACCCTCATTAGTATCCACAGGGATATACCTGTTGCTGAGGGGAAAGGCCACGGGGACCCTATACTGACTTCCTTCTCCCTTTACCTCTCTCGATATTCACCCATCTACTCCTGAAACTTTGCATTCTGGGTGAAATCACCTGCTCAAAAGTCACACCTATCAATTGCTCTGCCTCCTGGATGATCCTAATTAGGATGACCCTATTCCAAATTAGGCCTCACCAATGTATTATATAACTTCAACATATCATACCATCTCCTGTACTCAGTACTATGATTTATGAAGGCCAACGTGCGAAAAGCTCTCTTTATGACCCGTGACACCACTTTCAAAGAATTATGCAAGAAGAATATACACAGTAAATGGCAGGATGCTTAAGAACATTGATGTACAGAGTGATGTTGGGATGTATCCACAGTTCCCTTAAAGTGGCAACACTGGTAGACAGAGTGATAAAGAATGCGGGCAGCATGCTTGCCTTCCACCAATCATGTACTCAGCACATACAAAACTTTGGTAAGGCCACATCTGGGGTTTTGTATTCATTTCTGGTCAGCCAACTGCAGGAAGGGTGTGGAGGTTTTGGAGAGGGTTTAGATTTACCTCGATTCTGATTCAGATTTTTATATATTACATACACACCATACAGTGAAGTATGTAAACGACACAACCCAAAGATGTGCTGGGAGCAGCCCGCAAGTGTCAACACATGTCATACTATGGCGCCAATATCGCATACCTTACAATGTTCCAATGTTCATCAGAAAAACAGCAGCAAAACAAGCCCTCCCACAACATACACACACATGCCTCCAACTCCATAACAGACTACCCCCTAGTCTTTGTCTCTGGACATGGAGACGTTGGGCCTCCAACTATCCCACAGCTCGCCAGTTACGGGATTTTGACCTTTGGGTCTAAATCCAAAACTCAACTACCACAGGGCTTTGAACTCTGGGCCTTGCCCTCCAGACTCACACAGATCTCTGACCATGGGACTGCAGCTTCCTGTGGTTACTGGCCTTCATGCCTCCTGCTTGCACCGACCACTGAACTGAGACTAACTGTATTAGAGCATATTAGCTAGAAGGAGAAGTTGGACAAACTTGGATTGTTTTCTCTGGGGAGTCGTAGATTGAGGGGTGACCAGATATAAGTACATAAACATCAAGAAACATAGATGGGGGTAGATAGAATCTTTTTCCCAGGGTGGAAATGTCAGATACCAGAGGGCATAAGTTTAAGGTGAGAGGGAGGAAGTTTAAAGATGACATGTGGATTGGGGTCTTTTCACACAATGAGCAATAGGCACCTGGACCATGTTGCAAAGGGATGTGGTAGAAGCAGATACGACGACTTTGTTTAAGAGACATGAACATCAGAATCAGATTTATTATCACCAGCATGTAACATGAAATTTGTTAACTTAGCAGCAGCAGTTCAATGTAATACATAATCTAGCAGAGAAAGAAAAAGAATAATAAAATAAAACATAATAAATAAACAAGTAAATCAATTACGTATATTGAAAGGATTTTTTTTAAATGTGCAAAAACAGAAATACTGTATATTAAAAAAAGTGAGGTAGTGTCCAAAAATTCAATGTCCATTTAGGAATTGGATGGTAGAGGGGAAGAAGCTGTTCCTGAATCACTGAGTCTGTGCCTTTAGGCTTCTGTATCTCCTACCTGATGGTAACAGTGAGAAAAGGGGGCATGTCCTGGGTGCTGGAGGTCCTTAATAATGGACGCTGCCTTTCTGAGACACTGTTCCTTGAAGATGTCCTGGGTACTTTGTAGCCTAGTACCCAAGATAGAGCTGACTAGATTTACAGCCTTCTGCAGCTTCTTTTGATCCTGTGCAGTAGCCCCTCCATACCAGATAATGATGCAGCCTGTCAAAATGCTGTCCATGGTACAACTATATAAGTTTTTGAGTGTATTTGTTGACATGCCAAATCTTTTCAAACTCCTAATAAAGTATAGCTGCTGTCTTGCCTTCTTTATGACTACATCAATATGTTGGGACCAGGTTAGATTCTCAGAGATCTTGATGCCCAGGAACTTGAAACTGCTCACTCTCTCCACTTCTGATCCCTCTATGAGGATTGGTATGTGTTCTTTCATCTTACCCTTCCTGAAGTCCACAATCAGTGCTTTTGTCTTACTGATGTTGACTGCCAGGTTGTTGCTGCGGCACTATTCCACTAGTTGGCATATCTCACTCCTGTATACCCTCTTGTCACCACCTGAGATTCTACCAACGATGTTTGTATCTTCAGCAAATTTGTAGACGATGTTTGAGCTATGCCTAGCCACACAGTCATGTGTAAACAGAGAGAAGAGCAGTGGGCTAAGCACACACTCCTGAGGTGCGCCAGTGTTGATCGTCAGTGAGGAGGCTATGTTATCACCAATCCGCACAGACTGTGGTCTTCTGGTTAGGAAGTCTAGGATCCAATTGCAGAGGGAGGTACATGCTGGGAATGGAGGGATATGAACCACATGCAGGAAGATGGGGTTAGTTTAATTTGGCATTATGTTTGATACAGGGGCTGTTGCTGTGCTGTTCTGTTTATGTTATTAATTTAGAGATACAGCACAGAACTAGACCTTCTAGCACACTGAGCTGCATTGCCCAGCAACCTACACCTTTAACCCTGTTCCAATTAACCCACTAACTGGTACACCATTGGACTGTGAGAGGAAACCCATGTGGTCACGAGGAGAATGTACAAACTCCTTACAGATGGGTCCAGGATTAAACTCTGTATCTCCAACGCCCTGAGGTGTAATAGCACTTTTGTATAAAGTAGTGCACTTACAGCGAGTCCGTGCCAAGCTGCTACATAAAAAATTAAAGTAAGTTCTAACATGTTATTGGGAAATGCACTGGTATACAATCAAGGACAGAAAACAAGAAAAGATTTTTTCATTTCCATTCTTTAGCTGTTTTGTATTTTGTATTTTGCAATTTTGGGGATGACACCAAGATTGGAGGTGTAGTGGACAGCGACGAAGACTATCAAAGCTTGGAGGGTGATCAAAAACATGTTGGAAAATGGGCTGAAAAATGGCAGTTGGAATATAATGCAGACAAGTGTGAAGTGTTGCATTTCAGTAGGGCCAACCAAGGTAGGTCTTACACAATGAGTGGTAGGGCACTATGGAATTTGATCCGGGAATACAGGTCTAAAATTCCTCTAAACTTGAGCCATAGGTAGATAGGGTTGTAAAGAAAGCTTTTGGCACATAGGTTTTTAACACTCAAAGTACTGAGTACAAGAGATGGGATATTATTGCCTGGATTGGGGTGCATGCCTTATGAGAATAGGTTGATTGAACTTGGCCTTTTCTCCTTGGAGCAAAGGAGGATGAGAGGTGACTTGATAGAGGTGTACAAGATGATAAGAGGCATTGATCGTGTGGATAGTCAAGAGGCTTTTTCCCAGGGCTGTAATGGTTGCCACAAGAGGACACAGGTTTAAGGTGCTGGGGAGTAGATAGAGGAGATGTCAGGCATAAGTTTTTTTACTCAGAGAATGATGAGTGCGTGGAATGGGCTGCCGCCAGTGGTGTTGGAGGCGGATACGATAGGGTCTTTTAAGGGGCTTTTAGATAGGTACTTAGAGATTAGTAAAATATAGGGCTGTATGTAAGCCTATTAATTTCTAAGGAAGGGATGTGATCGGCACAACTTTGTGGGCCAAGGGCCTGTATTGTGCTGTAGGTTTTCTATGTTTCTATTATGTTGCAGTTGTGTTGGATGTTGGTGAGCAATGTTCCTCTAATTTTTATTAGTCAGTGTGCACAAAGATCTTATGTTGGTCAAATGTTTTTCCTGTGACAAAAGTATGCGCGCTCTGAAGGCACACATGGCACAGTTTATGTAGGTTTACAAAATACCAGCAAATCCTCCAGCAACTTTCACATCACGACAATACAAACAGATAGCTCCAGTTTCCGAATCATACATAAATATTTTTCATAGCTGAATGTTCATGACCTCATGAGCTTTCGGTGTAGCAGTTTCTTATATTTTGTTAAGCCATTCAACTTTAAACAAATTTACAGTTCTTTTGCACTTCATGCCCTTCGCTTCTTTTGAATTTGACATAGTGAATCAATAACTTTTTCAATAAAAAATTATTAAGCTATCTACAGGATTTGAAACAGATCTTTGTAAACTTTACGATATGAACACTGTCCACCAAAGGTGGTTGCAACCATGATGCAGCTGTACAAACCGGAACAGGAAAGGTGAGGTGACATAAATTAGTGGCGTGCATTATGGTATTTGAAAAACCAACTAACTAGTTAACAGAAACATTTAGCTAAAAGATTATTTTCAATAAGTATAATTATTAATTACTACATTATCTTAAGTAACTAACCTTTTGTACACACATTAATTTCCTTTGTGCACTGGTTGAAAAACGTGTACACGCGCACAGTTTAGAGGGAACATAGTTGGTGAGGCTTAATTTGGAGTAGTTCTGGTCACCTACCTACAGCAAATATATCAATAAGATTGAAAACATGCAGAGAAAATTTAGAAAGAGGTTGCAGGACTTGATGACTTGAGTTATAAGGAATGGTTGAATAGGTTAGGACTTCATTCCCAGGAACATAGAAGATTGAGGGGAGAGTTGACAGAGGTATACAGAATTATGAGGGATATAGATAGGGTAAATGCAAGCAGGCTTTTTCCACTGAAGTTGAGGAGACTAGAATTGGAGGTCATAGGTTAAGGATAAAAAGGGAACTTGAGCGGGAACTTCTTCATTCAAGAGGGTGGTGAGAGTATGAAACAAGCTGCCAATGAAGTGGAGAAATTTGGATGTACATGATGGGAGGGGTATGAACTTCAGTCCAGGTGCAGGTCAATGTGACTAGACATAATAATAGTTCAGCCAAAGGGCTTTTTTCTGTGCTTTAGTGGTCCATGACGTGAAGTTATCACATATCCTCTTTCCTCTTAGTCACTTGAATCTACCTTTTGCCTATTTAGGGTACTTTGTGACTCTATAAGCTGCCATGGAATGGTCTGCCTACAGCTTGAAGGATCTGGTGAAAGTTTAGAGGCAGCGGGTTGTGGTAGTGCGGCTCCTGACTCTCCGCTCTGCATTCAATCAGCACTATAGGTACCACTATTGAAAGCAATGGTTGATTCCGGCTTCCTAAATATGTGAACTAATGTACAAATGCATTCTGACACACAATATAGGCTGCTAGGAAGAGTATTAGACTAAGGGCAGGAGTTGGTAGGTAAGTTATTCCAACAGGCCAGCGAATGAATGGGTAGAATCATCCAGTGCTACATCAAACAATGCAGAACTCTGGAACCACACAGCTTCTAGCTCAGGTTCTCAGTATGTCTCCAATGGCACAGATCCATCTGAAGTTTTGTCAGTTGCAGGGACCAACGTTCCGGCCTGACTTTTATCCAGAGTGAGTACTTGAGCATCAACTGGAGATTGAGATCGAATTGAAAAACAATTTCAAACTTTTATTAAACAAACAGAAACCAAAAATCTATAATTACTTCAGTAGGGACCACACAAGTGTAACCACTATTAGTTCTGAAAGGGGAATCACAAACTGATGTGCTACACATCAGCTAGCTACACCTGTAATGAAATATACATTCAGAAGAATGAGGGGCTTCATACACATCCCTGCTACTGTAACTCAACTCATCACAGACAAGCAGAAAGCCGAAGACCAAATACTGCAGTGGATGGGACAGAGTCCAAATGGACAATTGTACTGTTTGAGTATGCCATTCACTGGGATGGAAATTTCTTTGTTATCAGAGCACAACTTACATGACAACATTCATTTGTTACTCTGCATGTCTCTCATCTTCACAGACAATGCAGTTTATATATTCCTGTGCCACAGAAGTGCCATTACAGAGTAGAAACCGCTGATCTAGTGATTACTGAACATGTGATTCAGGAGAGGAACTGATAGGAATCTAAAGGAACCACTCTTGTAATCCAAGTCTGCATTGCATGACTGGGGGAATTGTTATTTAAGCTAAGTAATCTGACGTCTACTGATGACATCATTACCTAATTTTGCATCCTGTCAAATGAAACTCAGGTGCACTCTTCTCTCACGTACACAAAATAACATGTTCAAACACGAATAAATTCTGCAACAAAATCCACTAGTAGAAGGAAGACAATCCATACTTAAAAGTTAAGCATCTTCATGTCTTCCAGAAGTTCACTTGCTATGCTGCGGAGACTGGGGTTACGGTTATTGGTAAGTTCTCGAATGCGGTGCTGCAGTAGTGATTGGTGAATCTGGGCTTTCACTTTGGAGAAAATTTCTGGCTCAAGGATCAGAGACTGAATGAGGCGCAGAACATGAAGGCAAACCTCTGCATCTGGATCTAATAAACAGTGGGGTGGTTACTACATTACATACTGCACTAAAGTAACATTACAGCAAATACTGAAGAAAGTTAAAGCAAGCCAATAAAATTCATATCAGTAACATTGGGCACAAAACTGATCAACTATTGCTTAAGCCCAAGATTGTCAATATTAGCTGGAGAAATCAGGTATTACCCCATTTAACCTATATGTGACTCCAGACCCTAACAATGTTAGATTAATTGTCATCTGATACAAACAAAACAGCTCAGCACCTAAAACGTCACCAAGCAAAGATGCCAAGTAGGAAACCTGCCAACATACAGAACAGTGGCAATTTTGCCACTGATTGGCTGTGTAAGCTCTCAGTCTTGGCGCAAGGAGTAAATCTGGAACTTATGGATGCAGTTTAGGTGTGTGGAGAAAGTTCTGGTTTCAGGATAAAGTTTGGGACTGCCAGGCCAACAGAATGTATTCTACTATACAGAAGGGAAGGGTGGTGGTGGGGGGAGAAGAGGCACGCTGTGTTAATAGGAGATTTGTTAGTTAGGGGAGCTGACAGAAGGTTCTGTGGGTGAGAACGAGATTCCCGGATGATATGTTGCCTCCTGCGTGCCAGGATCAAGTCCTCAGCAGTCTTAAGTGTGAGTCAGAAGTCATGGTCCATGAAGGTACCAATGACAAGGGTAGGATGAGTGACAAGGTTCTACATAGGGAAATCAGGGGGTTAGATACTAAGTTAAAAGGTAGGACCTCCATGGTTGTGATCTCAGGAATGCCACCTGTGCCACGTGCTGGTGAGAAACTAGGAAGATTATACAGTTTTATACGTGACTAAGGAGTTGGTGTAGGAGGGAGGTCTTAAGATGTTTGGATCACTTGACACTCTTCCAGGGAAGGTGGAATACTTTGCACCTGAACTTGAGGGGGATTATGTTAAGGGGGCTTAAACTAGAGTTGCAGGTGGATGGGAACCAGAGTTCCTGAACAGTTAGTGGAGAGGTTATAGAGGTAGATTTTGATAAGATCTTAGACAAAGTTAGAAATCAAAAGGTTGAGCATGGTGCGACTAGTATAAGCTGCCTATATTTCAGTGCAAGAAGTATCGTAGGAAAGGCGGATGACAGTGCTGAAGATGAGGTACCTGGTTTACAATGTATGGTGAGGAAAGGCTGTTGATAAGGCAAAATTGCAACGTAAAAGATGGACAAAATAGAAAATGGTGAAATCAGGAGTGAAAATGTTATATTTCAATGTATGCAGTATACAGAATAAGGCAGATGAACTTGTAGCGCACTTACAGATTTGCATGTATGATGTTGTAGGCATTCACTGAATCATGGCTGAAAGAAGATTATAACTGGGAACTTAATGTCCAAGGATACACATTGTATCAAAAAGACATGCAGGAAGGTAGCAGGGGTGGTGCTGCTCTGTTAGTACAAAAAATGGTATCAAATAACTAGAAAAAGGTGACATACAGACAGACAGACATACTTTATTGATCTCGAGGGAAACTGGGTTTCATTACAGTCGCACCAAACAAGAATAGTGTAGAAATATAGCAATATAAAACCACAAATAATTAAATAATAATAATAAAATTATTCCAAGTGGAAATAAGTCCAGAACCAGCCTATTGGCTCAGGGTGTCTGACACTCCGAGGGAGGAGTTGTAAAATTTGATGGCTACAGGCAGGAATGACTTCCTATGACAGTTAGTGTTGCATCTCAGTGGAATGAGGGTCAGAAGGTGTTGAAACTTTGTGGATAGAGCTAAGGAACTGCAAGGGTTAAAAGATCCTGATGAGAGTGGTCTACAAATTACAAGGGGAGATAGAAAATGCATGCCAAAATAGCAATGTTACAATAGTCCTGGGAGATTTCAATATGCAGGTAGATTGGGAAAATCACGTTGGTGCTGGATTACAGGAGGGGAATTTTCTAGCATGCCTACGAATGGCTTTTTAGAGCAGCTTGTGGCTGAGCCCACTAGGGGATCAGCTATACTGGATTGGGTGTTGTGCAATGAACTGGAATTGACTAGAGAGGCAAGTGATCATAATATGATCAAATTGGCCCTGAAAATTTGAGAAGGAGAAGATAAAGTCAGATGCATCATATATGGTTAAATGGTATCAATATTACAGTGGAGTGAATGGTAAAGAACAGTGGCAAAGATGACGGCAGAACAGCAGTGGCTGAAATTTCTGAAAGCAATTCAGAAGGCAAAGGATATATGCAGCACATCCCAAAGAGGAAGAAGTATTCTAAAGGCAAGATGACATAATCATAGCTAACAAGAGAAGTCAAAGCCAACATAAAAGCCAGAGAAGGTGTATAATAGAGCTGAAATTAGTGGGAAGTTAGAGGATTGGGAAGCTTTTACGTACCATAAGACATAGGAGCAGAATTAGGCCATTTGGCTCCTTGAATCTGCTCCACCATTCAATCACGGCTGATGCTTTTTAAATGAATGCCCCTCTAAATGGACACATTGCCCTCTTGTCCTAGTCTCCCCCACCATGGGAAACATCCTATCCATAACTACTCTGTCTAGGCCTTACAACATTCAAAAGGTTTCAATGATATCCCCCTCATCCTTCTAAATTTCAGTGAGTACTGGACCAGAGGCATCAAACGTTCCTCATATGATGCACTTTCTTTCCCAGAATCATCCTTGTAAACCTCCTCTGAACCCTCTCTAGTGCAGGCACATCTTTTCTTTGATAAGAAGCCCAAAACTGTTCACAGTACCAAGGTGAGGCCTCAGCAGAGCCTTATAGAGCCTCAGCTTCACATCCATAAGACTGTAAGACATAGAAGCAGAATTAGGCCATTCAGCCCATCGAGTCTACTCTGCCATTCCATCATGGCTGATCCCACATCCCACTCAACCCCATACTCCTGGCTTCTCATCATATCATTTGATGCCCTGACCAATCAGAAAACTATCAATTTCCACCTTAAATATACCCACGGACTTGGCCTCCACTGCAGTCTGTGGTAGAGCATTCCACAGATTCACTACTCTCTGGCTAAAAATGTTCCTCCTTACCTCTGTTCTAAAGGGTCACCCCTCAATTTTGAAAATGGGCCCTCTAGTTCTGGATACCCCCACCACAGGAAACAGCCCAACCACCGCCACCTTATCTAGTGGTTTCAACATTTGGTAGGTTTCAAAGAGATCCTCCCACATTCTTCTAAATTCCAGTGAGTACAGGCCCAAAGCTGCCAAATGTTCCACATCTGTTAACTCCTTCATTCCCAGAATCGTCCTTGTGAACCTTCACTGGACTCTTTCCAATGACAATACAACCTTTCTGAGATATGGGGTCCAAAACTGTTTACAATACTCTTAAGTGCAGCCTGACTAGTGCCTTATAAAAGCTCAGCATTATCTCCTTGCTTTTATAGTCTATTCCCCTTGAAATAAATGCCAACATTTTATTTGCCTTTACTACAGACTCAACCGAAACAGCAACCTTCTAGGAGTCTTGCACAAGGACTCCCAAGTCCCTGATGTTTGAACCTTCTCCCCATTTTGGTAATAGTCTGCACTATTGGTATTTACATCCCAAAGAAGAAGAAGTATTCTGAAGGCAAGATGACACAACTGTGGCTAACAAGAGAAGTCAAAGTCAACATAAAAGCCAAAGAGAGGGCAAATAATAGAGCAAAAATTAGTGGCAAGATAGATGATTGGAATCAATTAAAAACCAACAGAAGGCAACTAAAAAAGTAATTAAGAAGGTAAAGATAGAATATAAAAGAGAAGCTAGCCAATAATATTAAAATGGATACCAAAAGTTTCTTCAGATGCATGAAGTTTAAAGGAGAGGCAAGTGCGGATGTCAAACCACTGGAAAATGATGCTGGAAAGGTAGTAATAGGGGACAAGGAAATGGCAAATGAATTGAATAAGAATTTTGCGTTAGTCTACTCTGTGGAAGACACTAGCAGTTTGGTGGAAGGTCTAGGTATCAGGGTTATGAAGCGTGTGAAGTTAACATTACTGGAGAGAAAAGGTTCTTGGAAAACTAAAAGGTCTGAAGGTAGATACCTGGACCAGATAGTGTACATTCCAGAGTTCTGAAGGAGATAGCTGAAGAGATTGTGAAGGCATTAGTAATGATCTTTCAAGAATCTCTAGATTGCGGAATGGTTCAGGAAGACTAGAAATTGCAAACATCACTTCATTCTTCAAGAAGGGAGAGAGGCAGAAGGAAGGAAACTATAGGCAAGTTAGTCTGGCCTCAGTGGTTGGGAAGATGTTGGAGTCGATTATTAAGGATGAGGTCTCAGGGTACTTGAAGATATTGCCTGGATTGGCGAGCATGCCTTATGAGAACAGGTTGAGTGAACTCGGCCTTTTCTCCTTGGAGCGATGGAGGATGAGAGGTGACCTGATTGAGGTGTATAAGATGATAAGAGGCATTGATTGTGTGGATAGTCAGAAGCTATTTTCCAGGGCTGAATTGGCAGCACGAGAGGGCACAGTTTTAAGGTGCTTGGAAGTTGGTACAGAGGAGATGTCAGGGGTAAGTTTTTTACACAGAGTGGTCAGTAAGTGGAATGGGCTGCTGGTGACGGGGGTGGAGGCAGATACAATAGAGTCTTTTAAGAAACTTCTGGATAGGTACATGGAGCTTAGAAAAATAGAGGGCTATTGGTAACACTAGGTAATTTCTAAGGTAAGGACATGTTCGGCACAGCTTTCTGTGCCAAAGGGCCTGTATTGTGCTGTAGGTTTTCTATGTTTCTATATCACAATCAGAATCAGGTTTATTAACATTGATATGTAATGTGAAATTTGTTAACTTAGCAGCAGTAGTTTCAATGCAATACATAATATGGAAGATAAATCAATCAATTAATTACAGTTTATGTATATTGAATAGATTTAAAATTGTGCAAAAGCAGAAATTTTATATATTAAAAAAGTAAGGCAGTGGTCATGGGTTCATTTAGGAATCAGATGGCAGAAGGGAAGAAGCCGCTCCTGAATTGGTGTGTGTGCGCTTTCAGGCTTCTGTACCTCATATCTGATGGTAACAATGAGAAAAGGGCAGGTCCTGGGTGCTGGGGGTCCTTAATAATGGACGCCGCCTTTCTGTAGGCTAGTAACCAAGATGGAGCCGGCTAAATTTACGACCCTCTGCAGCTCCTTTTGGTCCTGTGCAGTAGCACTACCCTTCCCCCAACCCCTCACCAAACCAGACAGTAATGCAGCCTGTCAGAATGCTCTCCACAGTACATTTATAGAAGTTTTTGAGTGTCTTGTTGACATACCAAATCTCTTCATGTTCCGAATGAAGTATAGACGCTGCCTTGCTTTCTTTATAACTGCATCAATATGTTGGGACCAGGTTAAACCCGCAAAGATCTTGACACCCAAGAACTTGAAACTGCTCACTTTTTACACTTCTGATCCCTCTGTGAGGACTGGTATGTGTTCCTTTGTCTTACCCTTCCTGAAGTCCACAATCAAACCTGGCACTCAATGTCAGTAGACGAAAGCTGATTGTAATTGTAACTGCACTCATTTCTCTTCCCTCACACCCCTCAACATCTGGCACACTGCTAGTGTCTTCCACAGTGAAAACTGATGCAAAAGCAATAGAGTGGTGCACCTCTCTATAAAGTGTAAAAGTGAGGTAAGAGTTGATAGTGGACCACTGGAAGATATTGCTGGTGAGGTAGTAAAGGGGACAAAGAAATGGCAGATGAACTTAATAGTTACTTTGCGTCTGTCTTCATTGTGGAAGATACTAGCAGTGTGTCAGAGGACTTTGAGTGTCAAAGCAGGAGTGAGTGTCAATGCTATTAAAAAGGGAAAAGGGCAATGCAAACTCAAAGGTCTTAAGATGAATTAGTCACCTGGGTCAGATGGACTACATCCGAGAGTACTGAGAGAGGTTACTGAAGAGATAACAAATGTATTGGTCATGATCTTTCAAGAATCATTTGATTCAGGCATGATTCAGAACTGGAAAATTGAAGATGTCACACCACTCTGTAAGAAGGGAGGAAGGCAAATGAAAGGACATTATAGGCCAGTTAACCTAACTTCAGTGGTTGTTGGAGTATATTTTTAAGGATGAGGTTTCGGGGTACTTGGGGACTAATGATGAAATAAGTCAAAGTCGGCATGGTTTCTATCAAGAGAAATCTTGCCTTATAAATCTGTTAGAGTTCTTTGAGGTAGTAACAGGCAGGGTGGGCAATGGAGAGGCAGTGGATGTCATTTACTTGTATTTTCAGAAGGCGTTTGATAAGGTGCCACACAAGGCTGCTTACAAGGGAACATCCTATGGCGTTACAGGAAAGATACTGGCATGGATATAGGTATGGCTGACAGGCAGGAGGCAGCGAGTAAGAATAAAAGGGACCTTTTCTGGTTGGCTGCCAGTGACTAGTGGTGTTCCTCAGGGGGCAGTATCGGGACTGCTGCTTTTCACATTGTTTGTCAATGATTTGGATAATGGAATTGATGGCTTTGAGGCAAAGTTTGCGGATGTTAAAAAATAGGTGGAGGGGTAGATAGTGCTGAGGAAGCAATGTGATTGCAGCAGGACTTAGACAAATTGGAAGAATGGGCAAAAAAAGTGGCAGATGTTATAGTGTCAGGAAGTGGAATGTATAATGCATTTTGGTAAAAGGATCAATACTACGGATTATTATTTAAATAGGGAGAAGGTTCAAACATCAGAGGTACAGCAGGACTTGGGAGGCCTCGTGCAAATCTCCCAGAAGGTTAATTTTCAGGTTGTGTCTGTGGTAAACAAGGCAAATGCAATGTTGGCATTTATTTCAAAGACAATAGAATATAAAAACAAGGAAATAGTGCTGACAACACACACAAAATGCTGGTGGAACACAACAAGCCAAGCAGGATCTATAAGGAGAAGCACTGTCGACGTTTCGGGCCAAGACCCTTCGACAGAAATAGTGCTGAGCCTTTATAAGACACCAGTCAGCCGCACAGAGTATTGTTAACAGTTTTGGGCCCCATATCTTTGAAAGAATGTGTTGTCATTTGAGAGTCCAGATGAGGCTCACAAGGATGATTCTGGGAATGAAGGGGTTAACATATGAGGAGTGTTTGGCAGCTTTGGGCATGTACTCACTGGAATTTAGAAGAATGCGGGGTGGGGGATAGCAGGGATTTCATTGAAACCTACCAAATGTTGAAAGGACTAGATAGGGTGGATGTGGAGAGGATGTTTCCTATGGTGGGGACATCCAGAACTACAGGGCATAGCCTCAAAATTGAGGGGCAACCCTTTAGAACAGAGGTAAGGAGCAATTTTTTTTATCCAGAGAGTAGTAAATCTGTAGATTGCTCTGTGGAAGCCAAGTCCGTGCGTATATTTAATGCGGAACTTGATCATTTCCTGTTTGGTCAGGACATCAAAGGATATGGCAAGAAGGCATGTGTATGGGGTTGTGTGGGATTTGGGATCAGTCACGATGGAATGGCAGAGCAGACTTGATGGGCTGAATGGGCTAATTTTGCTCCTATGTCTTATGGTCTTATCTGTGGAATTCTTTGCCACAGGCAGTTGTGGAGGCCAAGTCTTTATGTATATTTAAGGCAGAGGTTAATAGATTCTTGATTGGTTAGGACACGAAGGGATATGGGGAGGAGGCAGGAGATTAGGGCTGAGAGGAAAATTGGATAGGCCATAATGAAATGGCAAAGCAGACTCAATGGGCCAAATGACCTAATCTTGCTCCTATATCTTATGGTCTCATACTCCTGAATTGTGTGTTAGCGCGCGGCCAAGTGGTTAAGGCATTGGTCTAGTGATCTGAAGGTCGCTAGTTTCAGCCTCAGCTAAGGCAGTGTGTTGTGTCCTTGAGCAAAGCACTTAACCACACATTGCTCTGCGACGGCACTAGTGCCAAGCTGTATCAACCCTTGCCCTTCCCTTGGACAACATCGGTGGCGTGGAGAGGGGAGACTTGCAGCATGGGCAACTGCCGGTCTCCCATACAACCCTGCACAGGCCTGTGCACTGGAAACTTTCCAAGGCGCAAATCCATGGTCTCTCAAGACGAATGGATGCCTTTTTTTTAATATATACTCCTGAATTGTACAGCACAATTGTTGGACATTGACCATATTTTCTTGCATAATGAAAATGGGGAATAACTGGGGCACAAAATAAAGGAAAACTGCCTGATTCTTTTTTATTTATGGCCATGAACTCCTTACTTAAAGAAATATAAAATGAAATGTACTAGACATTTTCCTATGACTTTACTGCCTGAGAAAGTAGAAAGAGCTATAAAAGTATAAAAAAATGTGCTGAGTCATCTGCTGAGCTTGTCTTTCCTGCTTTACCGTGGATTATTTGGCAGAGTGCAGTGTTTGACGTCAACACAAACTTGAGCTGAAGAGAGATTACACAAGCCATAGTCTTCACCACAACTCAGCCTTTCCAATTCTCAAAAAGGCTTTTTAATCATCCTACAATTAGCTCTTAAAGGATTATCTGCAGCTGATTTCCAGGGTGACAGATTGCTATTTACGCATGTACTTTATGTAATATTCACATACCATCTGATAATGCTTTTCCTGCATTTACTACTGTCAAACAATACCCTGCTGAAAATTTTAAGAACTCATATCGTACATTTAAACAAAGTCCCAACAGAGTTGGTAGCACAGCACAGCACATTTGTTTGATCTAACAATGAAGATGAACCCCATCTTCTAAACCATTTTGTTACTGCACTCCATACTTTTAAATGCATCTGGTAAGACAGTAACATACCTTTTACAGCAGCATCTTGGGATCCAATAAATAGAACCATAGAACATTACAGCACAGAAACAGGCCTTTTGGCCCTTCTTGGCTGTGCCGAACCATTTTTCTGCCTAGTTCCACTGACTTGCACCTGGGCCACATCCCTCCAAGCCCCTCTCATCCATGCACCTGTCCAAGTTTTTCTTAAATGTTAAAAGTGAGCCTGCATTCACCACTTCAACTGGCAGCTCATTCCACACTCCCACCACTCTCTGTGTGAAGAAACCCCCCCCTAATGTTCCCTTTAAACCCTTAACACACGTCCTCTGGTTTTTTTTCTCCCTAGCCTCAGTGGAAAAAGCCTATTTGCATTCACTCTGTCTATACCCTTCATAATTTTATACACCTCTATCAAATCTCCCCTCATTCTTCTACGCTCCAGGGAATCAAGTCCTAACCTATTCAACCTTTCTCTGTAACTCAGTTAATCAAGTCCCGGCAACATCTTTGTAAACCTTCTCTGCACTCTTTCAACCTTATTACTATCCTTCCTGTAATTAGGTAACCAAAATTGCACACAATACTCCAAATTCGGTCTCACCCATGTCTTATACAACCTCACCATAACATTCCAACTCTTATACTCAATATTTTGATTTATAAAGGCCAATGTGCCAAAAGCTCTCTTTATGAACCTATCTATCTGTGACACCACTTTTAGGGAATTGTGTATCTGTACTCCCAGATCCCTCTGTTCTACTGCACGCCTCAGTGCCCTACCATTTACCTTGTATGTTCTACCTTGGTTTGTCCTTCCAAGCTGCAGTACCTCACACTTGTCCGCATTAAACTCCATCTGCCATTTTTCAGCCCATTCCTCCAACTGGTCCATATCCCTCTGCAAGCTTTGAAAACCTTCCTTACTGTCCACTATACCTCCAATCTTTATATCATCAGCAAATTTGCTGATCCAATTTGCCACGTTATCATCCAGATCATTGATATTGATGACAAATAACAATGGACCCAGCGCTGATCCCTGTGGCACACCACTAGTCACAGGTCTCCACTCAGAGAAGCAATCCTCCACTACCACTCTCTGGCTTCTCCTACTGAGCCAATGTCTAATCCAATTTACTACCTCACCATGTATACCTAGCGACTGAATCTTCCTAACTAACCTCCCATGCGGGACCTTGTCAAAGGCCTTACTGAAGTCCATGTAGGCAACATCCTCTGCCTTCCCTTCCACTTTCCCGGTAACCTCTTCGAAAAAGTCTAATAGATTGGTTAAACATGACCTACCATGCACAAAGCCATGTTGACTCTCCCTAATAAGTCCCTGTCTATCCAAATACTTGTAGATCCAATCTCTCAGTACTCCTTCCAATAATTTACCTACTACTGACGTCAAACTTACCGGTCTATAATTTCCCAGATTACTTTTAGAGCCTTTTTTAAACCACGGAACTACATGAGCTATACTCCAATCCTCCGGCACCTCACCCGTGGATACCGACATTTAAGTATATCTGCCAGGGCCCCTGCAATTTCAACACTAGTCTCCTTCAAGGTCCAAGGGACTACCCTGTCAGGTCCTGGGGATTTATCTACTCTGATTTGCCTCAAGACAGCAAGCACCTCC
Source organism: Hypanus sabinus (assembly GCF_030144855.1). Lineage (NCBI taxonomy): Eukaryota > Metazoa > Chordata > Chondrichthyes > Myliobatiformes > Dasyatidae > Hypanus > Hypanus sabinus. The sequence continues at coordinate 191,713,252 of NC_082709.1, forward strand.
TCCTCTTTAATCTGTATAAGTTCCATGACCTCCCTGCTTGTTTGCCTTCTTTCCATAAACTCCATTCCAGTTTCTTTAGTAAATACAGATGCAAAAAACCCATTTAATATCTCTCCCATTTCTTTTGGTTCCATACATAGCCAACCACTCTGATCTTCAAGAGGACCAATTTTATCCCTTACTATCCGTTTGCTCTTAATATACCCGTTGAAGCTCTTAGGATTATCCTTCACCTCGACTGCACAAAGCAACCTCATGTCTTCTTTTAGCCCTTCTGATTTCTTTAAGTATTTTCTTGCACTTTTTATACTCAAGCACCTTATTTGCTCCTTGTTGCCTATACCCGTCATATATCTCTCTCTTCTTCATCAGATTTCCAATATCCCTTGAAAACCAAGGTTCCTTATTGTTATTCACTTTGCCTTTAATCCTGACAGGTACATCCAAACTCTGCACTCCCAAAATTTATCCTTTGAAGGCCTCCCACTAACCAATTACATCCTTGACAGAGAACAACCTGTCCCAATCCACGCTTTTTAGATACTTTCTCATTTCTTCAAATTTGGCCTTTTCCCAGTTTAGTACCTCAACCCGAGGACCAGGTCTATCGTTATCCATGACCGAGTTGAAACTAATGGCATTATGATCACTAGACCCAAAGTGTTCCTCTACACACACTTCCGTCACTTGTCCAAACTCATTTCATAATAGATCTAATATTACATCCTTTCTTTTTGGTACCTCTAAATATTGATTTAGAACACTTTCCTGAACATATTTTACAAACTCTAACCCGTCTAGACCTTTAACAGTATGGGAGTCCCAATCAACATGTGTAAGTGTATTCCATGCACCAGCCACTCTCTGAGTAAAAAAAACTTCCTTTAATATCCCCCTTGAACTTTCCTCTCCTTACCTTAAAGCCATGTCCTCTTATACTGAGCAGTGGTGCCCTGGAGAAGAGGCACTGGTTGTCCACTCTATCTATTCCTCCTAATATCTTCTATACCTCTATCATGTCTCCTCTCATCCTCCTTCTCTCCAGAGAGAAAAACCCTAGCTCCCTTAATCTCTGATCATAATCCATACTCTCTAAACCAGGCAGCATCCTGGTAAATCCCCTCTGTACCCTTTCCAGTGCTTCCACATCCTTCCTATAGTGAGGCGACCAGAACTAGACACAATACTCCAAGTGTGGCCTAACCAGGGATTTATAGAGCTGCATCATTACCTTGCAACTCTTAAACTCTATCCCTCGGCTTATGAAAGCTAACACCCCATAAGCTTTCTTAACTACCCTATCTATCGGTGAGGCAATTTTCAGGGATCTGTGGACATGTTCTCCCAGATCTCTCTGCTCCTCCACACTACCAAGTATCCTGCCATTTACTTTGTACTCTGCCTTGGAGTTTGTCCTTCTAAAGTGTACTGCCTCACACTTCACCAGGTTGAACTCCATCTGCCACTTCTCAGCCCAGTTCTGCATCCCATCAATGTCTCTCTGCAATCTTCGACAATCCTCTACACTATCCACAACACCACCAACCTTTGTGTCATCTGCAAACTTGCCAACCCATCCTTCTATCCACACATCCAGGTCGTTAACAAAAATCACAAAAAGTAGAGACCCCAGAACCGATCCTTGTGGACACCACTAGTCATAACCTCCCAATCCGAATGTACTCCCTCCACCTCAACTCTTTGCTTTCTGCAGGCAAGCCAATTCTGAATCCACCTGGCTAAACTTCCCTGGATCCCATGCCCTCTGACTTTTTGAATAAGCCTACTGTGTGGAAGCTTATCAAATGCCTTACTAAAATCCATGTAGATCACATCCACTACACAGCACTACCCTCATCTATATTCCTGGTCACCTCATCAAAGAACTCTATCAGGCTTGTTAGACACAATCTACCCTTCACAAAACCATGCTGACTGTCCCTGATCAGACCATGGTTCTCTAAATGCCCACAGATCCTATCTCTAAGAATCTTTTCCAATAGCTTTCCCACCACAGACGTAAGGCTCACTGGTCTATAATTACCTGGACTATCCCTACTATCTTTTTTGAACAAGGGGACAACATTTGCCTCCCGCCCATCCTCCGGTACCATTCCCGTGGACAACAAGGACATAAAGATCCTAGCCAGAGGCTCAGCAATCTCTTCCCTCACCTCGTGGAGCAGCCTGGGGGAATATTCCGTCAGATCCGAGGACTTATCCCTCCTAATGTATTTTAACAACTCCAACACCTCCTTTCCCTTAATATCAACATGCTCTAGAACATCAACCTCACTCATATTGTCCTCACCATCATCAAGTTCCCTCTCACTGGTGAATACTGAACAGAAGTATTCATTGAGGACCTCGCTCACTTCCACAGCCTCCAGGCACATCTTCACACCATTATCTCGAATCGGTCCTACCTTCACTCCTGTCATCCTTTTGTTCTTCACATAATTGAAGAATGCCTTGGGGTTTTCCTTTACCCAACTCGCCAAGGTCTTCTCATGCCCCCTTCTTGCTCTTCCCAGCCCCTTAAGCTCCTTTCTTGCTACCCTATATTCCTCAATAGATCCATCTGATCCTTGCTTCCTGAACCTCATGTATGCTGCCTTCTTCTACCTGACTAGATTTTCCACCTCACTTGTCACCCATGGTTCCTTCACCCTACCATTCCTTATCTTCCTCAACAGGACAAGTTTATCCCTAACACCCTGCAAGAGATCCCTAAACATCAACCACATGTTCATAGTACATTTTCCTGCAAAAACTTCATCCCAATTCACACCCGCAAGTTCTAGCCTTATAGCCTCATTATTTGCCCTACCCCAATTAAATGTTTTCTTGTGCTCTCTGATTCTGTCCTTTTCCATGATAATGTTAAAGCTAAATCTAGTCAGCTCCGTCTTGGGTACTAGCCTACAAAGCACCAAGGACATCTTCAGGGAGCAATATCTCAGAAAGGCAGCGTCTATTATTAAGGACCTCCAGCACCTAGGGCATGCCCTTTTCTCAATGTTACCATCAGGAAGGAGGTACAGAAGCCTGAAGGCACACACTCAGCAATTCAGGAACAGTTCTTCCCCTCTGCCATCCGATTCCTAAAAGGACATTGAATCTTTGGACACTAACTCACTTTTTAAAAAATATACAGTATTTCTGTTTTTGCACGCTTTAAAAAATCAATTCAATACATGTAATTGACTTACTTGTTTATTTATTATTATTATTATCCAGATATTATCATGGGATTGAGTTTAAGCACTGAGAGGTAATGTTGCAGCTATGTGGGACCCTGGTGAGAATCCACTTGGATTACTGAGCTCAGTTCTGGTTGCCTCACTACAGGAAGGACGTGGAAGCCATAGAAAGGGTGCAGAGATTTACAAGGATGTTGCCTGGGTTGGAGAACATGCCTCATGAGAATAGGTTGAGTGAATTTGGCTTTTTCTCCTTGGAGCAACGGAGAAGTGACCTGATAGAGGTGTATAAGATAATGAGAGGCATTGATTTTGTGGATAGTCAGAGGCTTTTTCCCAGGGTTGAAATGGCAAGCATGAGAGGGCATGTTTTTAAGGTGCTTGGAAGTAGGTACAGAGGAGAGGTCAGGGGTAAGTTTTTTCACGCAGAGTGGTAAATGTGTGGAATGGGCTGCCAGCGGCAGTGATGAAAGCAGAATCAATAGGGTCTTTTAAGACAGTGGTCACCAACCGCCGGGCTGTGAGAAAAACAATGATTTTGGAGCCGCCACCAAGCAGGATAGAACCAGACTACAGCGCACAGTGAGGACTGCCGAGCGCATCATTGGAGCCTCCCTGCCCTCTATTGTGGACCTGTACTCTTCCAGGTTGAAGAAGAGGGCGGGGAACATCATAAAGGACTCCTTCCATCCTGCGCACGGACTGTTTGAACTGCTTCCATCTGGTAGGTGCTTCAGATCCCTCCAGACTAAGACTAATAGGCACTGGAGAAGTTTTTTCCCTACTGCGGTCACTTTGCTGAACAGTTAACTGCCGGTTAACTGTCGGCTAACTATTACTTGGATTGCACTACCTGTATGTATAATCTATATTTTCATTTATATTTATCATTATTATTGTTATGAGCAGAGAGACAACATCTGCCGAAAGTAAATTCCTTGTATGTGCACAGGTACTTAGCGATTAAAGTCTGATTCTGATTCTGATTTGGCAGTATGAAGCGATGAGTCCGCTGCACTGCAGCTGAATCACATCGCTTCATACCGCAAAATCATATCATTTCCTTGCAGTCTGGCAGCACATGCTTTGCAGCCCAGTGGTTGGGGACCACTGTTTTAAGAGACTCCTGGATGGATACATGGAGCTTAGAAAAATAGACAGCTCTGTGTAAGCCTAGGTAGTTCTAAGCTAAGGACATTTTCGACACGTCTTTGTGGGCTGAAGGGCCTGTATTGTGCTGTAGGTTTTCTATGTTTCTATTATTATTTTTTCTCTCTGCTAGAATTACACATTGCATTGAACTGCTGCTGCTAAGTTAACAAATTTCATGTCACATGCCAGTGATAACAGACAGACAGACAGACATACTTTATTGATCCTGAGGGAAATTGGGTTTCATTATAGCCATACCAAGAATAGTGAAGAAATATAGCAATATACAACCATAAATAATTAAATAATAATAAGTTAATCATGCCAAGTTCAAATAAGTCCAGGACCAGCCTATTGGCTCAGGGTGTCTGACACTCTGAGGGAGCAGTTGTAAAGTTTGATGGCCACAGGTAGGAATGACTTTCGATGCTGCTCAGTGTTACATCTTGGTGGAATGAGTCTCTGGCTGAATGTACTCCTGTGTCTAACCAGTACATTGTGGAGTGGATGAGAGTCACTGTCCAAGATGACATGCAACTTGGACAGCATCCTCTTTTCAGACACCACTATCAGAGTCCAGTTCCACCCCCACAACATCACTGGCCTTACGAATGAGTTTGTTGATTCTGTTGGTGTCTGCTACCCTCAGCCTGTTGCCCCAGCACACAACAGCAAACATGATAGTACTGGCCACCACAGCCTCGTAGAACATCCTCAGCATCATCCGGCAGATGTTAAAGGACCTCAGTCTCCTCAGGAAATAGAGACGGCTCTGACCCTTCTTGTAGACAGCCTCAGTGTTCTTTGACCAATCCAGTTTATCATCAAGTCGTATCCCTGGGTATTTGTAATCCTCTACTATGTCCACACTGATCCCTTGGATGGAAACAGGGGTCACCGCTGCCTTAGCCCTCCTCAGGTCTACCACCAGCTCCTTAGTCTTTTTCACATTAAGCAGCAGATGATTCCGCTCACACCATGTGACAGAGTTTCCCACCGTAGCCCTGTACTCAGCCTCATCTCCCCTGCTGATGCATCCAACTATAGCAGAGTCATCAGAAAACTTCTGAAGATGGCAAGACTCTGTGTTGTAGTTGAAGTCCAAGGTGTAGATGGTGAAGAGAAAGGGAGACAGGACAGTCCCCTGTGGAGTCCTAGTACTGCTGACCACTCTGTCTGACACACAGTGTTGCAAGCGCATGTACTGATGTCTGCCAGTCAGGTAATCAATAATCCATGACACCAGGGAAGCATCCACCTGCATCACTGTCAGCTTCTCACCCAGCAGAGCAGGGCGGATAGTGTTGAACGCACTGGAGAAGTCAAAAAACATGACCCTCACAGTGCTTGCCGGCTTGACCAGGTGGGCGTAGACATGGTTCAGCAGGTAAACGATGGCATCCTCAACTCCTAGTCGGGGCTGATAGGCGAACTGGAGGGGTCTAAGTGTAGCCTAACCATAGGCCAGAACTTCTCTAGAACAAGTCTCTCCAGGGTCTTCATGATGTGGGAGGTCAATGCCACCAGTCTGTAGTCATTGGAGCCACTGGGGCATGGCGTCTTCGGTACAGGAATGAGGCAGGACGTCTTCCACAGCACAGGAACCCTCTGGAGACTCAGGCTCAGGTTGAAGACATGGTGAAGTACTCCACATAGCTGGGGGGCACAGGCTTTGAGCACCCTGGGGCTGCCACCATCTGGGTTTGCAGCCTTGCTTGGGTGGAGATGTTTCAGCTGTCTTTTCACCTGTTCAGCTATGAAGCCCACCATGGTAGTTTCAGGTGTGGGAGGGGTGTAGTCATGAAAGCAGGGTGGGGGCTGTGAAGAGCGGTAGGAGGGGAGAGTGGAGTATGTGTTGGTTGGGGGCCAACAACAGATGAATCACGTGGGGGGTGGGCAGGGGCCACAGTGTCAAATCTGTTGAAGAACAGGTTAAGTTCGTTGGCCCTGTCCACACTGCCTTCGGCTTCTCTGTTGCTAGTTTGCCAGAACCCAGTGATGGTCCTCATCCCACTCCAGACCTCTCTCATGTTGTTCTGCTGGAGTTTCCACTCAAGCTTCCTCCTATACCTGTCTTTAGCCTCCCTGATCTTGGCTTTCAGGTCCCTCTGTATGGTCCTCAGCTCCTCCCTATTTCCATCTCTAAATGCTCTCTTTTTAGCGTTCAGGATGTCCTTAATGTCCTTTGTAACCCATGGCTTGTTATTTGAACAACAAAGGACAGTTCTTGCTGGAACATTGCAGTCCAGACAGAAGTTGATGTAACCAGTGATGCACTCTGTGAGCCCATCAATGTCCTATCCATGTGGTTCAGAGAGGACCTGTCTGAGTCTGGTTAATGGAGTGAGAAGGTTCAAAAGCAGGACCCGGTGGGGGGGGGGGGGGATGCTGTAATCTCTCGGTCACTACCAGTGCCACACACTGCTGAGGGTCAGTGTTGTGTATTTGAATTTTCAATAATATTTGAGTAATTTTGTATATATATTGCTTGACTAAGCATTCTTGTTCGTTTAAATAATTAAGGGTTACATGTAAAAATTGTTAATTGTATCATGTTACCACATGATAGGTGCAAGCCTTGCTTAAAGTAAACTCGATGTTTAGATTCACATTTTGGACTTCCATTTCTACTGTCGAATTAGTTTAATCTTGATTGGATTACTGTGCGGACACAACAGAAGCAGGTCTGGCAAAAAACTTTAAGAAGCATGAAGCTTTTTGACAGAAATCGTTGACTGGTGAACTGTGCAGACACAGTAGAGTGTTCTTGCGCGGGTCTGGCGAAGAGCTTTAAAGCCCAGTCTCTATAAAAGAGAGGTACCGCCTAGCGGTGTGGTCATTGTGGGAGCAGTCATTATTGGAGTAGTCTGAGGCAGAGTAGTAAGGCTTCAGTGAGTACAGGCGAAGGCAAAATAGGTAGGTAAGTTCATTCCTTAATTCTTACTTAAATCTTGAGAGAATAGAGGGTATGTCTACACAGCTAGTATTCTGTTCTGGATGTCAGATGTGGGATTTCCAGGAGACTTCCAGCCTTCCCGATGGCCACAACTGTATCAGGTGCATTGAGCTACAGCTTCTCAGTGACCATGCTAGGGAAATGGAGCTGCAGCTCAATGATCTTTGGCTTGTTGAAGAAAGTGAGGCAGTGATAGGCAGGAGCTACAGGGAGATAGTCACCCCAAGGATACAGGAAACAAATAAATGGGAGAACATCAGACAGAGAAGAGCACCCGTGGCCGTCCCTCTCAACAATAAGTATTCCGAGTACTGTTGGGTGGAACAACCTATCTGGGAGAAGCAACAGTGGTTGTACTGTTGAATACAGGGAGTTATGAAGCTGAGAAGCAGGACCTCAAGTGTAGTAACCTCGGGATTGCTGCTTGTGCCACGCGACAGTGAGGATAGGAATAGAATGAGATGGCAGATAAATGTGTGGCTGAAGAATTGGAGCAAGGGGCAGGGATTCATATTTCTGGATAATTGCGACCTCTTCTGAAGCAGGTGGGACATATACAAACGGGTTAGTTGCACTTGACTACAAGGAATCCGATATTCTTGTGGGCAGGTTTACTACAGTCGTTGGGAGTGGGTTAAACTAATATGGCAGAGGGATGGGAACCAGGACGATAGAGCTGAGGATAAGCCAGCAGGTTTACAAGTAGATGATGGGTGTAATTATGCATATAAGGAAGGACAAGCCAATAATTAGGTACGAATGCAGACATAGCAAAGAGTTAAATTGCACCAGAGAGGCAAAATTCAAAAGGGCAGGACTGAAGGTGCTGTATTTAAAAGTGCGTAGTATTCGGAAAAAGGTGACAAACTCGTGGCACAGTTAGAGATTGGTTGGTATGATGTTGTGGGCATCAGTGAGTTGTGGCTGAAAAAGGCCATAGTTGGGAGGTTAACATCAAAGAATAATCCTTGTAGCAAAAGGACAGGCAGGAAGGCAAAGGCAGTGGTGTGGCTCTGTTGGTAAGAGATAGGATTACATCTTTAGAAAAAGATGACACTGTCAGAGAATGTAGAATCTTTGTGGGTGGAGTTAAGAAACTGCAAGGGTGAAAAAAACATTATGGGAATCATATATAGGCCTCCAAATAATAGCCAAGATATAGGGTTGAGATTGCAAAGGGAGCTGGAAAGGGCATATAATAAGGGTAATGACACAATCATAATGGGGGACTTCAATATGCAAAAGGATTAAGAAAATCAGGTTGGTGTCGGATCACAAGAGAGGAAATTTGTTGAATGCCAATGAGATGGCTTTTTAAAGCAACTTGTGCCTGAGCCTACTTGGGGAAAGGCTATCTTAGATTGGGTGTTTGTAATAAGCCAGATCTTATTAGGGAGCTTAATGTAAAGGAATCATTAGGAGGCAATAATATGATTGAATCCATACGGCAATTTGAGAGGGAGAAGTACAAGACACTTGAATCAGTATCGCAATGGAATAAAGGGAATTACAGAGACACAAGAGAGGAGCTTGCCCAGGTGGATTGGAGGAAGATACTGGTTAGGATGATGGCAGTGCAAAGATGGCTGAAGCTTCTGGGAATAGTTCACAAGGTGCAGGATAGATACAGTATGTCCCACAGAAGTAGTTCTCAAATGGCCCGTGTAGGCAACCATGGCTGACAAGGTAAATTAGGGACTGCATAAAAGCCTGGGAAAGGGTAGCAAACATGAGTAGAAAATTGGATGATTGGGAAGCTTTTAAAATCCAACAAAAGACAACTAAAAAAGCTATAAGAAGGGGAATGATAAAATATGAGGGCAAATTAGCCAGAAGTTTTTTTCAGTTATGTTGGACCACTGGAAAATGATGCTGTGAGGTAGTAGTGGGGTCAAAGAAATGGCAGGTGAACTGAATGGGTACTTTGCATCTGTCTTTATTGTGGAAGACACCAGCTATGAGGGGTCCATGAGTGTCGGGGAGCAGGAGTGAGTGCCGTTGCTATTACAAAGGAAATAGTTGTAGTTGATGGGAAAACTCAAAAGGTGGATATGTCACCTGGACCAGATGGACTACATCCCAGTCCTGAAAGAGGTTGCTGAAAAGATAATAGATGCATTGGTCATGATCTTTCAAGAATCACTTGAGGACTGGAAGATGACAAATCTCATTCCACTCTTTAAGAAGGAAGGAAGGCAAAAAAAAAGGAAATGATTGGCCAGTTAGCCAATCAGTGTTTGGGAAGGTATTGGAGTCTATTATTAAGGATGAGGTTTTAGGGTATTTGGAGACTAATGATAAAATAAGTCAAAGTTAGCATGGTTTCTGTAAAGAGAAATCTAGGCTGACAAATCTATTAGAGTTCTTCGAGGAAGTAACAAGCAGAGTGGATAAAGGAGAGGCAGTGGATATTATTTACTTAGATTTTCAGACAGCATTTTAATTGAATTTTTTGAATTGATTCTGTCACAACAGACAGGCATGTGAATTTATAAGTCTAATGGCTTATAGAAAGAAGTTGCCCCACAGCCTGTTGGCCCTGGCTTTAATGCTGCGGTACTATTTGTCATACAGAAGCAGCTGAAACAGTTTATGGTTGGGTGCCACAGATGAGGCTGCTTAACAAAATAAAATCTTATGGCATTACAGGAAAGATACTGGCATAGATAAGAGGAATTGCTGACAGGCAGGAGGCAGCTAGTAGGAATAAAAAGGGCCTTTTCTGGTTGGCTGCCAGTGACCAGTGGGGTTCCTCAGGGGTCAGTATTGGGACCGCTATTTTTCACATTGTCAGTGATCTGGGTATTGGAATTGGTGGCTTTGTGGCAAAGTTTGCAGATGATATGAAGATAGGTGGAGGGGTAGGTAGTGCTGAGGAAGCAATGCAATTGCAGCAGGACTTAGACAAATTGGAAGAACAGGCAAAAAAGTGGCAGGGAGAATACAGTGTTGGGAAATGTATGATAATGTATTTTGATAAAAGGAACTATTTTGCAGACTATTGTCTAAATGGGGAGAGGCTTCAAACTTCAGAGAGACTTAGTAGTCCTCATGCAAGACTCCCAGAAGGATAACTTACAGGTTGAGTCTGTGGTAAAGAAGGCACATGCAATGTTTACATTTATTTCAAGAGGAATAGAGTATAAAAGCAAGGAGATGATGCAGAGCCTTTATAATACACTAGTCAGGTCACATTTGGCGAGCATTAACAACAGTTTTGGGCCCCATATCTCAGAAAGAATGTGTTGTCATTGGACAGAGTCCAGAGGAGGTTCACGAGGATGATTCTGGGAAAGAAGGGGTTAACATATGAGGAGTATTTGGCAGCTTTAGGCCTGTACTCACTAGAACTGTGAAGAATGTGTGGGGATCTGATTGAAACCTATGGAATGTTGAAAGGACGATACAGGGTGGATGTGGAGAGGATGTTTCCTATGGTGGGGGTATCCAGAACTAGAGGGTACAGCCTCAAAATTAAGGGGTGACCTTTTAGAACAGAGGAAAGAAGTAATTTTTTTAGACAGAGTGGTGAATCTGTGGAATGCTCTCCCACAAACTGTGATGGAGACCAAGTCCATGGATATACTTAAGGTGGAAGATGATCAGTCAGGGTATCGAAGGATATGGCGAGATTACTGCGCTCAATCCTGGTCGCCTCACTATAGGAAGGATGTGGAAACCATAGAGAGGGTTCAGAGGAGACTTACAAGGATGTTGCCTGGACCATGCCTTATGAGAATAGGTTGAGTGCACTCGGCCTTTTCTTCTTGGAGCGACGGAGGATGAGAGGTGACTTGATAGATAATGAGAGGCGTTGATCATGTGGATAGTCAGAGGCTTTTCCTCAGGGCTGAAATGGCTAGCATGAGAGGGCATAGTTTTAAGGTGCTTGCAAGTAGATACAGAGGAGATGTCAGGGGTAAGTTTTTTACGCAGAGAGTGGTGAGTGCATGCAATGGGCTGCCGGTGGCGGTTGTGGAGAGAAGCGGAAACGATAGGGTCTTTTAAGAGACTTCTGGATGGCTACATGGAGCTTAGAAAACTAGGAGCTATGGGTAAAGCCTAGGTAGTTCTAAGGTAGGGACATGTTTGGCACAGCTTTGTGGGCCAAAGGGCCTGTAGTGTGCTGTATGCTTTCTATGTTTCTGTTTCTATGTTAAGGCAGGTATATTTTGTTGAGTGGGATGCAGGATCAGCCATGAAGGAATGGTGGAGCAGACTTGATTGGCTGAATGGCCTAATTCTACTCCTGAGTCTTATCGTCTTATGGAGAATAAGGGAAGCACAGATGAAGGATATGGCTGAGAAGCTGATGCTGGAGGGAGGGATTCTGGTTCTTGAATCTTTGGGATCCCTTCTGGAGCGGAGGTGAACTGTACAAGAGGATGTAGATGGCATCATCAGCAAGTTGTACCTGAACTGGAGGGCACCAATATCCTGGTGAGATGACTGGCTAGAGCAACACAGGAAAGTTTAAAGTAGTCTGGCAGTGAACATAAGTAGAAGGGCTGATGAGGATGTTGAGGCAAATCCAGCAGTTAAAGAAAACACGTTGTATAGACAGGTTAGGGAGTAAGGTCTGATATGATAGGCCATGCCATTTGTTTTAATGCAGGACAGGAAATGTGGAAGGTTTGATAAACCACACGATTTGTTTTAATGCAAAAAGACTAACAGGCAAAGTGGATGAACAAAGATAAGCACATGAGGTTTGAATAGAGTATGATAGAAACATAGTTGACAATTTGCATGAATCAAGTCAAGTCAAATCACTTTTATTGTCATTTTGACCATAACTGCTGGTATGGTATATAGTAAAAATGAGACAACATTTTTCAGGACCATGGTGTTACATGACACAGTACAAAAACTAGACTGAACTGCGTAAAAAACAACACACAGAGAGAAAAAAAAACAACTACACTAGACTACAGACCTACCCAGGACTGCATAAAGTGCACAAAACAGTGCAGGCATTACAATAAATAATAAACAGGACAATAGGGCAGTAAGGTGTCAGTCCAGGCTCTGGGTATTGAAGAGTCTGATAACTTGGGGGAAGAAACTATTACATAGTCTGGTCGTGAGAGCCCGAATGCTTTGGTGCCTTTTCCCAGATGGCAGGAGGGAAAAGAGTTTGTATGAGGGGTGTGTGGGGTCCTTCATCATGCTGTTTGCTTTGCAGATGCAGCGTGCAGTGTAAATGTCCATGATGGCGGGAAGAGAGACCCTGATGATCTTCTCAGCTGACCTCACTATCCGCTGCAGGGTCTTGCAATCCGTGATGGTGCAATTTCCGAACCAAGCAGTGATGCAGTTGTTCAGGATACTCCCAATACAACCCCTGTAGAATGTGATGAGGATGGGTGTGAGAGATGGACTTTCCTCAGCCTTTGCAGAAAGTAGAGACACTGCTGGGCTTTCTTTGCTATGGAGATGATGTTAAGGGACCAGGTGAGATTCTCCACCAGGTGAACACTAAGAAATTTGGTGCTCTTAACGATTCTACCGAAGAGCCATCGACATTCAGCAGGGAGTGGTCGCTCTGTGCCCTCCTGAAGTCAACAACCATCTCTTTTGTTTTGTTTTGAGTGTGTAGCTGGCATGATTAGTAAGTCTGCAGATGGTGTGATGGACAGAAAATAAGGCTGTGATTATTTAAGGCTGCAACAGGGTCTACGTCATTTGGATAAGTCGGCAAGGGAATCACAGGTGGAATTTAACTCAGAAAAATGTAAGGTGATGCAATTTGGGAAGTTAAGGCAATGCAGAGCATTGACAGTGACCCTTGGAAGTGTTGCAGAACAAAGAGACCTGCAGTTCAAGTTAAAGGAGGGAACAGATATGTCAAGTGTTTTTATGTGAGCAAAGGAGACTTACAGGTTTATAAAATGATGGAAGTCAGTGATATGATGCATGGTCAGTCTTTCTCCTGCATAGGGGAGTATAAAACTAGAGGCTGAAGGAGAGAGCAGACAGATTTAAAGGAGAGCCAAGGGACAACTTTTTCACCAGAGGGTGGTGGGTAAATGGAATGAACTGCTACAGGAAGATGGAGAGGTGAGTACAATTATTTTTTAAAAGACAATTTGTGTTGCACAGAAAGGATTAGAAGGATATGGGCCAAACACAAGATAAACACCTTGCTCAGCATGGATGAGTTGGGCCAAAGGGCCTGTTTGTGTACTGTATAACCCTATGATGCTAATTATTCTGCATTTGAAATGGCGTCTGGGCAAAATATTTTTAATCAGAGGTTTCTTTAGTCTCAAATAGGCTCATTGCCAACTTATCAAATATCTCTGAAGTACCTTCCAACTGCAATCACACCAAATGAAGACTATACATTGGCTATTTATGTTAAGCCCAAGCTGCATGGTGAATGGCTACAGTTAAGTCTAAAACATACCTTCCAGAAGACAGGCCAGCAAAGGGATGAAGCCTGGATTCTTGCTGATGTACTGCAGGCCTTTCAGGTTAATACTCACATTGTATAAACACATCAACATTAGTCTAGAAGAGATCAGAATTTCTTCATTAAAACTTCATCCATAAAACTAATCAATATAACCTTTTGTAGTTCCTTTGACTACTCCTTTCATAGGCAGCAAAAAAATTTCAGTTCAGACATCAAACTGATGAAATCACTGAATCCAGGCCAACCAGTTAAAGAGTGAACTGCTACTTGAAGTAGTGTGGCATGGCTGGGAATCCTGCAAGAATGAGGTTGCAGCTGTTCCCATTATTAGCAGAGTCAATGGATTATACTCCCGCCCACACCTTTATGGTCCATGTTCCAATAAACCACAGGGAGTCACCTCACTGATATGGAGCAGGATATAATCTGCTGGAGGAACTCAGTAGCTCAAGCACCATCTACATCAGGACTATGTCTCCATCAGAGGCATGCAGAACTTCTCAGCAGTATTTCTAAGGTAATGTGTGTCTCTGCAATATCCACAGGAAAATGTTTATCTGATACCAGAATTAATGAACAATCTGAACATTGCAAGAGGAATCAAAAGGTAGATTATTATCAAAATGGAGAGAGACTGTAAGTGAATGAAGTTCAGAAAGATCGAGGGGTTCTTTGAATGAATGTGCTAAAAGGGGCAGTTAAAAAGGAAAACAGCATTTTGAACTTTAATGCAAAGTTGTTGTTTAGAAATAAGTTTTGTTACAGTTGTCCAGGGTATTGGTGAGGCCACTTCTAGAACACTGCTCATTGTTTCACTCCTCTTACCTAAAGAGGATATAATAGCACTGCAGCAGTCCAGGAGATTCATCAGCCTCGTTTCTAGATGATAGGGGTCTTCTTTCAACAGGGGCAATATGGTGTGGTCTGTATGGAGTTTGGAAGTTCAAGGTGTGACATTGTTCAAATATAAAAAATTCTAAGGCTTGCTAAAGGAATGTTAATGTGTTTTCATTAGTGAATGAGAGTTGTGAACAAGGAGGCATAGATACAAGGAACCAGCTATTTAAATCTGAAGTACCTGGAAATTAATTCTCTTGGGATCATGACTCTCTGTCCTCAGTGTGTTGGAGGCCAAAAAGTGTAGATAGATAAATATTTGAAATATTGTGGAATTGAATGTTATAAGGAACTGACACAAAAGGGGCATTGAGGCCAGCATAGATCAGGACAGGTTTGATGGGGAAGTGGTCTACTCCTGTTCCTATCTTGTGTAATCATGTCAGTCCTACACCAACATCCCAGGTAAGTCACGACTTGGGATCCCTTTCGCTACAGGAAGATCAAACCAGGATTTACTGTATCTGTTAGACCTTCTACACAATTTCAGCGGGCTTGGTCGCAGTGGCCTCTCTGGGTCAAAACAAAAGTACAATTGTTTGTCCTTTACCAGTTTTTTTTATGATAGCAAGATACTTCTCGATATGAAGAACATCAATCCCACTAGCAAGTTGCTAGAATGGAATGTTAAGAGTTACTGAGAAAGTGAGTTGCTTGATAGCAATGGAAGATACCATGCACCATCAGTCTACAAGACATGACACTCAGGGACTTGGGCTTTTGTGACTGTACGATTATTGCTATCATATGTGTTCTGTGTGACAATTAGTACTGTGTTTTGCACCATGGTCCCAGAGGGACATTGTTTTTTTTTTACTACATTCATGGGTTTTCATGTATGAGTGACTGACAATTAGTTTGAACTTGAACTTGCCTTTGTTACCCAGTATATCTGAATACTGAATATCTGATGATGAAAACCTTTTGGAATCAAGGAACTAAATGTATCTATTTATCATCTTTTAAAGTGATTTTCTGTCATTTACTGTGGTATGTGCTATAAGGAGAGGTCTGGCATACTTGGGTTGATTTCTCTGGGCTGAGGGGAGACATGATAGAGGTTTATAAGATTATGAGAGGCATAGATAAAGCAGAAAGACGGTATCTAATACCAGAGGGCATGCATTTTAGGTAAGGGGATAATTTCAAAGGAAATTGTAGGGAAGTTGTTTCTTTTCCATGGAGAATAGTGGCTGCCTGGAACTACTATGGGAGGTGGTGGAGGCAAATACAATGCAGACAAGAGGCTAGATAGGTGCATGAATGTGCAGAGAATAGAAGGATATGGATATTGTGTAAGCAGGAGGAATTAGTCCAGTTGGACATTTGATTACTAATTTCATTAGTTCAGCACATCATTGTGGACTGAAGGGCCTGCTCCTGTGCTGTACTGTTTTACATTCTTATTGAAAATATCAGCCTAAGGAGTCCTGATGCAGAGTTTGATTAGAAACATTGACAATTCCTTTTAAGGACATCTTCTATCATCCTGTAATCAGACATGATTGGATCCCATATGCTAACTCTAGCACTCTGATCTCCCAGTCTACCTTGTTGTGGTCCTGGTACCTTGTTTGCTTGCACTGCAGTCTCTCAGTAACTCTTAACACTCCACGCTACAATCTGTTGTTCATTTTACTGCCTTGATGTGCTGATGTATGGAAAGATCTGTCTGGATGACATGCAAATAAAAGCTTTTCATTGTACCTGGACATCGTGACAAAAGCTTCACAAATGCTGCTCGACCCATTGAGTTTTTCCAGCAGATTATTAATCTGCTGTCTCAATTGATTCCCTCACTCAGGATACTTAGTAATGGGAAACAAAGAAATGGCAGATGAATTTAATGGGTACTTTGCATCTGTCTTCATTGTGGAAGACAATAGCAGTGTGCCAGAGGACCATGAGTGTCAGAGACTGGCAGTAAGTGCTATTGCTATTACAAAGGAAAAAGTCAAACTCAAAGGTCTTAACCATAGAACACTACGGCACAGTACAGGCCCTTCAGCCCTCCATGTTATGCCGACCCATATAATCCTTAAAAAAAAGTACTAAACCCACACTACCCCATAACCCTCCATTTTTCTTTCATCCATGTGCCTGTCCAAGAGGCTCTTAAATACCCCTAATGTTTTAGCCTCCACCACCATCCCTGGCAAGTCATTCCAGGCATTCACAACCCTCTGTGTAAAAAATTTACCCCTGATGTCTCCCCTAAACTTCCCTCCCTTAATTTTGTACATATGCCCTCTGGTGTTTGCTATTGGTGCTCTGGGAAACAGGTACTGACTATCCACCCTATCTATGCCTCTCATAATCTTGTAGACCTGTATCAAGTCTCCTCTCATTCTTCTACGCTACAAAGAGAAAAGTCCCAGCTCTGCTAACCTTGCTTCATATGACTTGTTCTCCAATCCAGGCAACATCCTGGTAAATCTCCTCTGCATCCTCTGCATAGCTTCCACATCCTTCCTGTAATGAGGTGACCAGAATTGAACACAATACTCGAAGTGCTGTTTCACCAGAGATTTGCAGAGTTGCAACATGACCTCTCTACTCTTGAACTCAATCCCCCTGTTAATGAAGCCTAGCAACCCATAGGCCTTCTTAACTACCCTATCAACCTGTGCAGCGACCTTGAGGGATGTATGGATTTGAATCCCAAGGTCCCTTTGTTCATTCACCCTCTTAGGTAACTGACCATTAATCCTGTACTCAGTCTTCTGGTTTGTCCTTCCAAAATGCATCACCTCACACTTGTCCGCATTGAACTTCATCTGCTATTTTTCTGCCCAGCTCTGCGGCCTCAGGATGCATAAGTCACATGGACTACATCCCAGAGTCCTGAGAGAGGTTGCTGAAGGGATAATGGATGTACTTGTCATGATCTTTCAAGAATCACCTGAATCAGGCATGGTCCTGGAGGACTGGAAGATTGCAAATGTGATTCCACTCCTTAAGAAGGAAGGAAGGCATAAGAAAGGAAATTATAGGCCAGTTATCCTAACCTCAGTGGTTGGGAAAGTGTTGGAGTCCATTATTCAGGATGAGGTTTCAAGGTACTTGGAGATTAAGTTAAACTCAGCATGGTTTCTGTAAAGGGAAAACTTGCCTGACACATCTGTTAGAATTCTTCGAGGAGGTAACAAGTAGCAAGGACAAAAGAGAGGCAGTTGATGTCATTTACTTGGATTTTCAGAAGGCATTTGATAAGGTGCCACACATGAGGCTCCCTAACAAGATAAAATCCTATGGCGTTACAGGAAAGATACTGGCATGAATAGAGGAATGCCTGAGGGAATGGAGGAATGCCAAGTGGGAATAAAAAGGGCCTTTTCTGGTTGGCTGCTGGTGACTAGCCGTGTTCCTCACAAAATAGTATTGGGACCACTGCTTTTCACATTGTTTGTCAGTGATTTAGATAATGGAATTTAGATAATGGCTTTGTGGCAAACTTTGTGGATTATATGAAGATAGGTGGAGGGGTAGGTAGTGCTGAGGAAGCAATGTCAGTACACCAGGACTTAGACAAATTGGAAGAATGGGCAAAAAATGGCAGATGGAATACAGTTTTGGGAAATGTATGCTAATGCATTTTGGTAAAAGGAATAATAGTGCAGACTGTTGTCTAAATGGAGAGAAGATTCAAACATCAGTGAGCAGAGGGACTTAGGAGTCCTTGTGCAAGACTCCCAGTAGGTTAATTTACAGGTTGAGTCTGTGGTAAAGAAGCAAATGCAATATTGGCATTTATTTCAAGAGGAACAGAAAATAAAAACAAGGAGATAACGCTGAGCCTCTATCAGACACTAGTCAGGCCACATTTGAGTATTTTCATCAGTTTTGGCCCCATATTTCAGAAAGGATGTGCTGTGATTGGAAAGAGTCCAGAGGAGGTTCATGAGGATGATTCCAAGAATGGAAGGGTTAACATATGAGGAGCATTTGGCAGCTTTGGGCCTGTGCTCACTGGAATTTAGCCGAATGCGACGGAATCTCATTGAAACCTACCAAATGTTGAAAGGACTAGTTGGGTGGATGTGATGTTTCCTATGGTGGGAGCATCCACAACAGCCTCAAAATTGAGGAGTGACCCTCTATTCTAGGTATGGACGATTTTCTTTTGCCAGAAAGTAGTAAATCTGTGGAATGCTCTGTTGCAGACTGCTGTGTAGGCCAAGTCCAAGCGTATATTTAAGGCGGAAGTTGATAGCTTCCTGATTGTTCAGGGCATTAAAGGATATGGTGAAAAGGCAGGTGTATGGGGTTGAGTGGGATCTGGGATCAGTCATAATGGAATGGCAGACCAAACTAAATAGGCTGAATGGTCTAATTCTGCTCCTATATCTTACAGTCTTACCAGCGGGTATCATTTTATGATGATTAGAGGAAAATATGGGGGGCGGGGGTATATATTTTTTTAAACAGAGAGTGGTGGTGTTCTTTAGGACCTGTACTGTGCTGTAATGTTCTAAGTTAAACTGGGGAAATGGTGCTGATGCGAGCAGTGCAGGGAAGAGTAGGTATCATGAGCTACTCCATGCACCAATGAGAGGAGCACAATGCCAGACTCACTGGCTGTAGTGGTTTGACAGGATAAGCAAGGCTGGGGAAAAGTACAGGGTGCAGACATTCCTGACGAGTAACAGGTTGGTGAATGGTGGCTGGACATTCAGCCCAATAAGACTTGGTGTCATCCAATTACCATCCCCTAAGGAACATTCTGCAGCTGCAGATTGATTTGGATTCAGCTTTTCTACAGTGAAGCTCATCTAAAACCTTTAGGAAGACAAATCATTCCCTCAACATTACATCCTTGCTTTACCTTTACTTTTAGGGAATCCTGCAAGAGGACTCCCAAGTCCCTTTGAACTTCAGATTTTTAAAATTCTCATTTAGAAAATAGTCTTTTATTTCTTCCACTAGAGTACATGACTATACCCTTCTCGACACTTTATTCCATCTGCCACTTCTTTGCCAATTCTCCTAATCTGTCTTAAGTCCTATAGCCTCTGCTTCCTCAAAACTACCTGCCCCTCCACCAACCTTCATATTGTCTGCAAATTTGGCCACAAAACCATCAATTCCGTCATTCAAATCATTGACATATCATGTAAAAAGAAGTTGTCCCAACACAGACCCTTGAAAACCACTTGTCACTGGCAGCCAATCAGAAAAAAACTCTTTTTATTCCTAATCTTTGCCTCCTGCTGATCAGCCAATGCTCTTAACTATAATATCCTGCCTGTAATACCATGGTTCTTAACTTGTTAAGCAGCCTCATGTGTAGCACCTTATCAAAAGCCTTCAAACATCAAGTACACAACATCCCCCGACTGTGCTTTGCTTACCGTTTGTTATTTTTTTAAAGAATTCCAACAGGTTTGTCAGCAAGGATCCCCATTAAGGAAGCAATGCTGACTATGGCCTATCTTACATGGTTTCCCAAAAGTGGACAACCAGCTGATCTATTAATAAGTCTGTAATTTTCATAGAGAATGGCAAGGCTCTGGGGAGTGTTGTGGAACAGAGAGACTAAGGAGTACAAGTACAACTAAGTGGCAGATACACAGAGTGGTGAAGAAGGCTTTTGGCACCCTGGCCGTCATCAGTCTTATTCTTAGGAATTAGAGTATAGAAGTTGGGATGTTAGGTCACAGTTGTACAAAATACTCATAAGGCTGCACTTTGTATTGTGTTCAGTTTCATTTGCCCTGATGTAGGAAAACTGCAACTAAGTTGGAAAGAATGCAGAGGAAATTTACAAGAATTTTTCTGGGACTTAAGTTTTGGAGAGAGATTGAGCAGATTGGGTCTTTTCTCACATTAAGTGTAGGACAGTTATGACTGATCTTATAGAGGTGTATAAATTCAATGTGAACAGTCTTTTTCTCACGTTGGCACAGGTTTAAGGTGAGAGGAGAGAGGTTTAATGGGAAGCAGAGGTACAAATGTTTTACCCAATGAGTGGTCTATATGGATAAAGTGTTTGAGTTAGGTACATTAACAATACGTAATAGGTATTTGGACAGGCTTAGAGAGACATAGGTCAAACATGGGTAAAGGCACTAGCTTAAATGGGAATCTTGGATGGTAAAGGGCCTGTCATGCTGTACAACTCTATAAGAATAAGCCCTTCCATGATACATGGGTTTTCTTTACTGCCTGGGAAGTCAGTTCCTTTGCTTTTCCCCAAGACTCACACTTTGAGCTTTGTGCAGAGACCAGCTTTCATCTCAGCCAGGAGCTGTAGCAGTTTCTCCAATAGGATCTGAGAAGAATTAACCAGGATCTCCCGGCCATAGGCCACAGCAGCTATATCTGCAATTACAAAACAAAATCTCAAATGCAGAATAAGCAGATTAACACAGAACGGAAGAAGCTGTCTATTCAGTCTCAATCAGAGTTACATTGGAAGGGGTAGTACTTGCATGTACAGGTCTGTGATTCTGCCCGAACTCTTGCACCAATCATACTCTGGGACTGGGGTAAGGATGAGAGGTGGTGGCAGAGGAAAACTGACAATGGTACAATTTTTAAATGGCATAAGAGGAAAATGGAAAATCAGGCTGTAAGTCATCCTCATTAACAAGCAGGAATTAGGAGCCAAAATCAGAAAAAGTGTTCCACAGGTTACCAAACTCCACCTGACTGTGATGCTGTACACAACATTTCTGTGACAAACTGGTTGGGAATTTCTAAAATATAACAGATTATCACTTCTGTGGATGAGAACAAAATCTCCAGAAGGCATGTTGCCCAGCAGGTGCCAGGGTCCAGGACATCTTGGAATGTCTGTAACATTCTTAAGTGGGAGGGTAAACAGCCAGGAGTCATGGTCCAGGTAGGTACCGATGACATAGGCAGGAAGAATGACACGGTTTTGTAAAGTGAGTTCATGGAGTTAGGTGCTACGTTAAAGGACAGGACCTCCAGAGATGTGATCTCAGGATCGCGACCCGTGATGTGTGTGAGTGAAGCAAAGAATAGGAAGATCATAGAGTTTAACATGTGGCTAAGGAGTTGGTGCAGGAGGGAGTTGTTCAGATTTTTGGATCATTGAGCTCAATTCCAGGGAAGGTGAGACCTATACAGAAGAGATAGTTTGCACCTGAACTAGAAGGGTACTAATATTCTAGCAAGAAGGTTTGCAAGAGCTGCATGGGGCAGGTTTAAACTACAGTTGTAAGGAATGGGAACCAGATTACCTGAACAGATGGTGATGAGGTTGTGGAGACATGTTGATAAGATCTCAAAGTCTGGAATCAAAAGATTGAGCATGAAGTGACTACTGTCCTGATCTGTGTATATTTCAATGCAAGAAGTATTGTAGGGAAGGTGGATGAGCTCAGGGCATGGATAAGCAGATGAAATTATGAGTTGGACCATCCACATCAGGGGTGCATATTAAAAGCTATCTTTTAATCGGTATGGTGATCAAGATTTTAAAGGCAGAGTTTTACAGCAGTTTCCCTGAGTTGAGGAGTAACCAAACACCAAGAGGCAGGTGTAAAAAGAGCTATCTTTTAGTCAGGTCCGCCTTCAAGATTTAAAAAGCAGAGCTTTGAGCGGCCATTCTTTTGCAGTGTGCCAGTTTTCAGAGTGGCTTTGGCTCATCAGACTAAGGCAAGATCATGCTTGGGTGAGGTAAAGTATCTTGTAAGTTACTCTCTCTCTCCATTCTTATTTGTTCATTTCTCATCTATTATGGCATACTGAGAATGGCTCCAGGGGCAGTGTTTTGTACTCTGCAGGATGTGGGAAGTCTGGGAAATGGCCAGATGAACACACCTGCACTGGGTGCACCGAGTTGCAGCTCTTGAAAGAACGTAGTAAGGAAATGGAGCTGCAGCTTGATGCCCTTTGACTCATACGGAGTTACAGAGAGGAAGTCATCCCTAGGCTGCAGGAGACAAGTAAATGGGTGACTTTCGGGAGAAGGATAGGAGACGCACAGCCAGTCCAGAGTACATCTGTGGCCATTCCCCTTGATAATCATTATACTACTTATGTTACTGTTGAATGAGGAGGACCGACCAGGAGGGAACCAAAGTGATCCAGCTCTCTGGCACTGAGTCTAGTGCTGTGGCTCAGAAGAGCACAGCGGTGAAGAGGACTGCAGTGTTGATAAGAGATTCCTTAGTCAGAGGAAAAGAGATGAGGTTCTGTGGGTATGTTGCCTCCTTGACTGGATGGTGTCCATGGCATTCTCAAGGGCAAGGATGGGCAGCCAGAGGTCTTGATAATTGGCACCAATGATATGGATAGTCAAGCTGAGGTACTGAAGAGCGATTTTAGGGAGCTAGGTAGAAAGATGAGAAAAAGGTCCTCCAGAATAGTAACCTCTAGATTGCTGCCTATGCCATGTGCCAGTGAGGGTAAGAATAGGATGATTTGACCATAAGACATACCAGCAGAATTAGATCATTTGCCCATCGAGTCTGCTCCACTATTCAATCATGGCTGATCCTGCTTCCCTTTCTCAGCCCCTCTCCCCAGCCTTCTCCCCGTAATCTTTGATGCCACGTCCAATCAAGGACCTATCAAGCTCTGCCTTTAATATACCCAATGACCTGGCCTCCACAGCTGCATGTGGCAACAAATTCCTCAGATTCACCACTCTTTGGCTAAAGAAATTTCTCCACATCTCTCATCATGGGAAACATCCTTTCCACATCTACTCTGTCTAGGCCTTTCAACATTCAAACAGTTTCAATGAGAATCTCACCCGCCCCCCACCTCTAAATTCCAGTGAGTACATACCCAGAACCATCAGGCTGCCTTCTTTTGGCAGGTGAATGTGTGGCTGAGGACGATGCAGGGGGCAGGGATTCAGATTAAAGGATCATTTGGATCTCTTCTGGGGAAGGTATGATCTGTACAAAAGGGGTGTGTTACACCTGAACCCAAAGGGGTCCAAAATTCTTATGGCCAGGTTTGCAAGAGTTGTTCGGATGGGTTTCAACTAATTCGTCAGGGGATAGGAACTGGAGTGATAGTGCTGAAGACGTGGTAGTTGGTTTACTGAGGCAATATGTACTGAGACTCCTAGCAAGGAGAGGCTGATCAGAAACAAGAGAAAATCTGCAGATGCTGGAAATCCAAGTAACACACACACAAAATGCTGGAGGAATTCAGCAGACCAGGCAGCATCTATGTAAAAGTAACGATAGCGTGCAGTCAGACTGTCAGGAAGGTCAGGCAGATGATGGGATATGGTCACAGGCAACAGGGTGAGCATCAGTACATTAGGGGTGCAAAATCAAAAAAGGTAGCAAATATGGTACTTGTGTTGTATCTAAATGCATGTAGCATTAGGTGGATGATCTTGTTGCAATACTACAGATTGTTAGGTATGATGTTGTGGCTATCACTGAATCATGGCTGAAGAATGGTTGTAGTTGGGAGCTGAATATCCAAGGTTACACATTGATTCAGAGGGATAAGAAGGTAGGCAGAGGGGGAGGCTTGGATCTAATGGTAAAGAATGACTTCAAATCACTAGAAAGATGTGACATAGGATCAGAAGATGCTGAATCCTTGTGGATTGAGTTCAGAAACTTGAAGGGTAAAGGGACCCTGATAGCAGTAATATACAGGCCTCCCAACAGTGGCTGGGAGGTGGACCACAGATGACAACAGGAATACAAAATGCATATTAAAAGGGCAATGTTATGATAGTCTCGGGAGATTTTAACATGCAGGTCAATTGGGAAAATCAGGTTGGTAATGTATTTCCAGAGAGTGAGTTTGTTGAATGCCTAAGAGATGGCTTTTTAGAACAGTTTGTTGTTGAGCCTTCTAAGGGATCAGCTATACCGGATTGGGTGTAGTGTAGTGAACCGGAGACAATTAGGGAGCTGGAGGTAAAAGAGCCCTTAGGAACTAGTGATTATAATATGATTCAGTTCAGCTTGAAATTTATAGGGAGAAAGTAAAGTCTGATGTAGCAGTATTTCAGTGGAGTAAGGGAAATTACAGTGGTATGAGAGAGGAGTTGGCCAAAGTAAATTGGAAGGAGCTGCTGGCAGGGAAGTCAGCAGAGCAGCAATGGTGTACGTTTCTGGAAAAAATGAGGAAAGTGCAGGACATATATATTCCAAAATTGAAGAAATACTCAAATAGCTAAATAGTACAATCGTGGCTGACAAGGGAAGTCAAAGCTATTGTAAAAGCAAAAGAGAGGGCATGCAACAAAGCAAAATAATTAGTGGGAAGATAGAGGACTGGGAAGTTTTTAAGAACCGACAGAGAGCAACTAAAAGAATCATTAAAAGGGAAAAGATGAAATGTAAAGCAAGCTGGCAAATAATGTCGAAGTGGATAGTAAGAGCTTTTTCAAGTATGTAAAAAATAAAAGAGAGATGAGAGTGGATATCAGTCCGCTGGAAAATGAGGCAGGAGAAATAATAATAGGGGACAAGGAGATGGAAAGTGAACTGAATGAGTATTTTGCAACAGTCTTCACTGTAGAAGACACCAACAGTGTGCCAGATGATGTAGCATGTGAAGGAAGAGAAGTGGGTGCAGTTACTATAACAAAGGAGAAGGTGCTCAAAATGCTGTAAGACGTAATAGTACATAAGTCACCCAGACCAGATGAACTGCACCCTAAGGTTCTGAAAGAGGTAGTGGTAGAGATTGTAGCAATATTAAAAATGATCAAAATTCATTGGACTCTGGCATGGTGCTAGAGGACTGGAACATTGTGAATGTCACTCCACTCTTTAAGAAAGGAGGAGGCAACAGAAAGGAAATTATAGACCAGTTAGCCTGACCTCAGTGGTTGGGAAGATGTTAGAGTCAATTGTTAAGGATGAGGTGATGGAGTACTTGGTGACACAGGACAAGATAGGACAAAGTCAGCATGATTTCCTTAAGGGAAAATCCTGGCTGATGATCCTGTTGGAATTCTTTGAGGAGATCACAAGTAGGTAGATAAAGGGGATGTAGTGGATGTTGTATATTTGGTCTTTGACAAGGTGCCACACATGAAGCTGCTTACCAAGTTAAGAGCCTGTGGTATTACAGGAAAGTGACTAAGTTGGTTAGGGCATTGGCTGATTGGAAGAAGGCAGCAAGTGGGAATAAAAGGATCCTTGTCCAGTTGGCTCCCTGTGACTAGTTGTGTTCCGCAGGGGTCTTTGTTGGGACCACTTCTTTTTATGCTGTATATAAATGATTTAGATGATGGAATAGATGGCTTTGTTGCCAAGTTTGCAGATGATACTAAGATTGGTTGAGGGGCAGGTAGTGTTGAGGAAATGGGTAGAATGCAGAAGGACTTAGACAGATTAGGAGAACAGGCAAGAAAGTGGCAAATTAAATATAATGTAAAATGCATGGTCTTGCACTTTGGTAGTAGAAATAAATGTGCGGACTATTTTCTAAATGGATAGAAAATCCAAAAATCTGAGATGCAAAGGAGCTTGGAAGTCTTTGTGCATAACACCCTAAAGGTTAAATTGCAGGTTGGGACGATGGTGAGGAAGGCAAATACAATGTTGGCATTCATCTCAAGAGGTCTAGAATACAAGAGCAGGGATGTTATGCTGAGGCTTTATAAGAAACAGGTGAGGCCTCACCTTGAGAATTGTGAATAGCTTTGGGCTCATCATCTTAGAAGAGATGTGCTGGCATTGGAGAGGGTCCAGAGGAGGTTCACAAGGATGATTCCAGGAATGAAAGGGTTATCATACGAGGAACGTTTGATGACTCTGGGTCTGTACTTGATGGAATTCAGAAGGATGAGGAGGGCTCTCATTGAAACCTTTCCAATGTTGAAAGGACTAAACAGAATACATGTGGAAAGGATGTTTCCCACTGTGGGAAAGTCTAGGATAAGAAGGCACATTCTCAGGATAGAAGGGCGTCCATTCAAAACAGATGCGGAGAAATTTCTTTAGCCAGAGGGTGTTGAATTTGTGAAATTTTTTGCCAAATGCAGCTGTGAAGGCCAGGTCATTGGGTGTATTTAAGGCAGGATTGATAGGTTGTTGATTTGACATGGCAACAAAGGTAATGAGGAAAAGGCCAGGAAATGGGGTTGAAGAAGAGAAAAAAAGGATCAGCTATGATGGAATGGTGGAGCAGACTCGATGGGCCAGATGGCCTCATCCTTCTCCTACGTCTTATGGTCTAAAAGAGTACAGTCGTCATTTTGGGCCAAGACACCTCAGCAGAACTGTTACTTTTCTCCAGTCCTGCTGAAGGGTCTTGGCCCAAATCATCAACTGTACTCTTTTCCAAGGAGAAGCTGACGATAGGGCAAAATTACAGACAACGGGATGAGTTGCAACATGAAAGGCGGACAAAGTTGAAAAGGGTGAACACAGGACTGAAGGTGCTATATTTGAATGTGCAGATTATTCAGAATAAGGTTGATGAACTTGTAATACAGTTAGAGATTGGCATGTATGATGTTGTGGCTGAAAGAAGATTATAGCTGGGAGCTTAATGTACATGGATCCATATGGATCAAAAGGACAGACAGGAAGGCAGAGGGGGCGGTGTTGCTCTGTTGGTAAAAAAAAATGAAATCAAATAAGTAGAAAGGGGTGACATATGGTCAAGAGGTGTTGAATCTTTGTGGATAGAGCTAAAGAATTGCCAGGGTAAAAAGACCCTGATGGCAGTTATATACAGACCCTTAAACAATAGTAAGGATATGGTCTACAAATTACAAGGGGAGTTAGAAAATGCATGCCAAAAGGGGAATGTTACAATAGTCATGGGGATTTCAATATGCAGGTAGATTGGGAAAATCAGATTGGTGCTGGATTCCAAGAGGGGGGATTTCTAAAATGTCTACAAGATGGCTTTTTAGAGCAGCTCATGATTGAGACTACTAGGGGATCAGCTATTCTGGATTGGGTGTTGTGTAATGAACCGGAATTGATTAGAGAGTTAAAGGTAAAAGAACCCTTAGGGGCAAGTGATCATAATATGATCAAATTCACATTGGAATCTGAGAAGAAGTAGTTAGGGATGACGGCAGGGCAGCAATGGCTGGAAATTCTGGAAGCAATTCAGGACACATGGGATATAAACACCCCAAAGAGGAAAAGTACTTTAAAGGCAAGATGACAAAACTGTGGCTAACAAGATAAGTCAAAGCCAACATAAAAGCCAAAGAGAGGGCATATAATAGACCAAACCTTTGAGAGACATTAAAGGATTGGGAAGCTTTAGAATAGGAGCTTTTCAATCGAAGCAAGAGGCTGAGAGTGGAAGACTGAAGGCATCGCAGAGAGAAGGTCGTTTTTCTTTAACAGCTTGAGGGAAAGAGGCTAGACTGCGCAGGCGCGTGACATAGTGTGCCAAGGTTTAAAAGAAAGCCTGCCATATACAGCGGCCATCATTGGAGTGGACTGAGTCGGAGTGGGACGGCTTTGGCCCAATCAGGATTCGGTGAGAAACAAGCAGAGGCGAGGGTAGGTTCTGGTAAGTTTCTGTTTTCTTCTTCTTTTTGTTCAACTAGAGAATATGCCAGGCAGGATGTTGGAATGCTCCTCTTACAGGATGTGGGAAGTCACGGAGACCTCCGGTGTCCCTGACAACAATACCTGTAAGAAGTGCATCCAGCTGCAGCTCCTAACAGACCGCATTAGGGAACTGGAGCAGGAGCTGGATGACCTCTGGATCATTCGGGAGACTGAGCAGTTTATAGACAGTAGCTTCTGGAAGGTAGTTACACCTAACGAATAGGGCATAGATAAATGGGTTACCATCAGGCGAGGGAAGGGGAAAGGGCAGGTAGTGCAGGGTTCCCCTGTGGCCATTCCCCTTCTAAACGGGTGTACCAATTTGGATATTGTTGGGGGGGGATAGCTTATCTGGGACAAGCTGCAGCAGCCGGATCTCTGGCACTGAGTCTGGTTCTGCAGTGCAGAAGGGAGGGAGGAAGAAGAGGAGAGTGGTAGTGATAGGGGACTCCATAGTCAGGGGTACAGACAGGAGATTCTGTGGTCTTGACAGAGACTCCCGGATGGTTTGTTGCCCCCCGGGTGCCAGAGTCAGGGATGTCTCTGATTGCGTGCACAGTACTCTGAGGTGGGAGGGTGATCAGCCAGATGTCGTGGTACACATCGGTACCAATGACATAGGTAGAAAGAGTCAGGAGGTCCTGAAGAGTGAGTACAGAGAGCTTGGTAGGAAGTTGAAAAACAGGACCTCGAGGGTAGTAATCTCCGGATTGCTGCCTGTGCCACGTGCCAGTGAGGGTAAGAGTAGGATGCTCTGGCAGATGAACATGTGGCTGAGAAACTGGTGTAGGGGGCAGGGTTTCAGATTTCTAGATCATTGGGACCTCTTCTAGGGCAGGTGGGACCTGTACAAGAGAGATGGGTTACACCTGAACTACAAGGGGACAAATATACTTGCAGGGAGGTTTGCTAGTGTTATTGGGGAGGGCTTAAACTAGATTTGCAGGGGGATGGGAACCAGAGTGCCAGAGTAGATAGTGGAACGGGGGTAAAAATAAATAAGTAGTTCATGCAAAGTGACAAATAGTAAGGTTGTGTGTGGTGGTAATAATCTTCTGAGGTGTGTATATTTCAAGGCCTGGATTGACACATGGAATTATGACATCATAGCCATTACTGAAACTTGGCTACAGGAGGGGCAGGACTGGCAGTTCAATGTTCCAGGGTTCCGATATTTCAGACGTGATAGAGGCAGAGGGATGAAGGGTGGCTTTGCTAGTCAGAAAATATTACAGCAGTGCTTCAGCAGGACAGATTAGAGGGCTTGTCTACTGAGGCCATATGGGTGGAATTGAGAAACAGGAAAGGTATGACCACATTAATAGGGTTGTATTATAGACCACCCAATAGTCAGCAAGAATTGGAGGAGCAAATCTGCAGAGAGATAACAGACAACTGCAGGAGTCAGAAAGTTGTGACTGTAGGGGATTTTAACTTTCTACACATTGATTGGGACTCCCATACTGTTAAAGGTCTAGATAGGCTAGAGTTTATAAAATATGTTCAGGAAAGTTTTCTAAATCAACATATAGACGTACCAGCTAGGGAGGATGCAATATTAGATCTCCTATTAGGAAATGAGTTAGGGCCGGTGATGGAAGTGTGTGTAGGGGAACACTTTGGTTCCAGTGATCATAACGCTATTAGTTTCAACTTGATCATGGATGAAGATAGATCTGGTCCTCGGGTTGAAGTTCTAAACTGGAAAAAGGCCAAATTTGAAGAAATGAGAAAGGATCTAAAAAGCGTGGATTGGGACAGGTTGTTCTCTGGCAAGGATGTGATTGGTAAGTGGGAGGCCTTCAAAGGAGAAATTTTGAGAGTGCAGAGTTTGTATGTTCCTGTCAGGGTTAAAGGCAAAATGAGTAAGAATAAGGAACCTTGGTTCTCGAGGGATGAAGAGAGAGATGTATAACATGTATAGGCAACAGGGAGGAAATAAAATGCTTGAGGAGTATAAAAAGAGTAAAAAATTACTTAAGAAAGAAATCAGGAGGGCTAAAAGAAGACATGAGGTTGCTTTGGCAGACAGGGTGAAGGATAATCCTAAGAGCTTCTACAGGTATGTTAAGAGCAAAAGGATAGAAAGAGATAAAATTGGTCCTCTTGAAGATCAGAGTGGTTGGCTATGTATGGAACCAAAAGAAATGGGAGAGATATTAAATGTTTTTTTTGCATCTATATTTACTAAGGAAACTGGAATGGAGTCTATGGAAACAAGGCAAACAAGTAGGGAGGTCATGGAACTTATACAGATTAAAGAGGAGGTGGTGCTTGCTATCTTGAGGCAAATCAGAGTAGATAAATCCCCAGGGCCTGACAGGGTATTCCCTCAGACCTTGAAGGAGACTAGTGTTGAAATTGAAGGGGCCCTGGCAGAAATATTTAAAATGTCGATATTCACAGGTCAGGTGCCGGAGGATTGGAGTATAGCTCATGTAATTCCGTTGTTTAAAAAAGGCTCAAAAAGTAAGCCTGGAAATTATAGGCCAGTAAATTTGACATCGGTAGTAGGTAAATTATTGGAAGGAATACTAAGAGATAGGATCTACAATTATTTGGATAGACATGGACTTATTAGAAAATGTCAGCATGGCTTTGTGCGTGGTAGGTCATGTTTAACCAATCTATTAGAGTTTTTCGAGGAAGTTACCAGGAAAGTGGATGAAGGGAAGGCAGTAGATGTTGTATACATGGACTTCAGTAAGGCCTTTGACAAGGTCCCACACAGGAGGTTAGTTAGGAAGATTCAGTCGCTAGGTATACATGGAGAGGTAGTAAACTGGATTAAACATTGGCTCAATGGAAGAAGCCAGAGAGTGGTACTCTGAGTGGAGGCCTGTGACTAGTGGTGTGCCACAGGGATCAGTGATGGGTCCATTGTTGTTTGTCATCTATATCAGTGATCTGAATGATAATGTGGCAAATTGGATCAGCAAATTTGCTGATGATACAAAGATTGGAGGTGTAGAGGACAGTAAGGAAGGTTTTCAAAGCTTGCAGAGGGATATGGACCAGTTGGAGGAATGGGCTGAAAAATGGCAGATGGAGTTTAATGCGGACAAGTGTGAGGTAGTGCACTTTGGAAGGTCAAACCAAGGTAGAACATGCAAGGTAAATGGTAGGACACTGAGGAATGCAGTACAACAGAGGGATCTGGGAGTACAGATATATAATTAGCTAAAAGTGACATCACAAGTAGGTAGGGTCGTAAAGAGAGCTTTTGGTACATTGCCCTTTATAAATCAAAGTATTGAATATAAGAGTTTGTATAAGAGTATAAGTATAAGAGATTGGTGAGGCTGAATTTGGGGTATTGTGTGCAGTTTTGGTCACCTAATTACAGAATTACACCTAATTAATAAGGTTGAAAGAATGCAGAGAAGGTTTACAAGGATGTTGCCGGGACTTGAGAAACTGAGTTACAGAGAAAGGTTGAATAGGTTAGGACTTTATTCCCTGGAGTGTAGGAGAATGAGGGGTGATTTGATAGAGGTGTATAAAATTATGATGGGTATAGATAGAGTGAATGCAAGCAGGCTTTTTCCACTGAGGCCAGGGGAGAAAAAAACCAGAGGTCATGGGTTAAGGGTGAAAGGGGAAAAGTTTAAAGGGAACATTAGGGGGAGCTTCTTCATGCAGAGAGTAGTGGGAGTGTGGAATGAGCTGCTAGATGAAGTGGTGAATGCGGGCTCACTTTTGACATTTAAGAAAAACTTGGACAGGTATATAGAACCATAGAACATTACAGCACAGAAACAGGCCTTTTGGCCCTTCTTGGATGAGAGGGGTTTGGAGGGATATGGCCCAGGTGCAGGTCAGTGGGACTAGGCAGAAAAATGGTTCGGCATAGCCAAGAAGGGCCAAAAGGCCTGTTTCTGTGCTGTAATGTTCTATGGTTCTAATAGCAACAGAAGGCAACTAAAAAAGTAATTAAGGAGCTAAAGATGGAATACGAAAGTAGGCTGGCCAATAATATTAAAAAGGAAACCAAAGGCTTCTACAGATACATCATGCAAAAGAGAGGCAAGAGTGGATATCGGACCATTTGAAAACGATGCTGGAGAGGTAGTATTAGGGGACAAGGAAGTGGCAGAAGTATTGAATCAGTCTTCACTGTGGAAGACCCTAGCAACATGGTGGAAGCTACAGAGGTTAGCTGTGATGAACTGTATGAAGTTGCCATTACTAGGGAGAAGGTTGAATTGAATTGAATGGACTTTCTTACATTCTTCACATACATTGAGTAAAAATATTTACATTATGTCTCCATCTAAATATGCAATGTGCAGTTTATAGTATAGTAATTTGTAATAAAGAGTATATACAACAGGACAGTCAATATAACAGAAGTACAATTATATTAGTGTGAATTAATCAGTCTGACGGTCTGGTGAAAGAAGCTGTCCCGGAGCCTGTTAGTCCTGGCTTTTATGCTGTGGATGGTAGCAGCTGGAACAGTTTGTGGTTGAGGTGACTCAGGTCCCCAATGATCCTTTTTACACACCTGTCTCTGTAAATGTCCTGAATAGTGGGACGCTCACATCTCCAGATGTGCTGGGCTGTCCGCACCACTCTCTGCAGAGATCTGCGATTGAGGGAAGTACAGTTTCCATACCAGTCAGTGACGCAGCCAGTCAGGATGCTCTCAATTATGCCCCTATAGAAAGTTCTTTGGATTTGAAGTTTCTTAGAAACTTCTTCAACTGTCTGAGGTGAAAGAGGTGCTGTTGTGCCTTTTTCACCACACAGTTGGTACGTACAAACCACGAGATCCTCAGTGATGTGTAAGCCGAGGAACTTAAAGCTGTTCAGCCTCTCAACCCCAGATCCATTGATGTCAATAGGAATGTCTCCATTCCTCCTGTAGTCCACAACCAGCTACTTTGTTTTTGCGACATTGAGGGAGAGGTTGTTTTCTTGACCACCACTGTGTCATGGTGATGATTTCTCTGAATGCTGCCTCAGTATTTGAGATTAGGCCAGTATAAATAGTGTCATCAGCAAATTTAGTTAGCAGATTGGAGCTATGGGTGGCAACAGTCATGGGTATACAGAGAGTAAAGGAGGGGACTTAGGACACAGCCCTGAGGGGCCCCTGTGTTGAGGGCCAGAGGTGTGGAAGCCCACTCTTAACACCTTCCAGTGATCCAGCTTTACATGGCAAGGTGAAGGCTGAAGTCTCTGAACTTCTTGTTGAGCTTGGAGGGAATTATGGTGTTGAATGCTGAACTGTCCAAGAACAGCATTCTCACATAAGTATCCTTCTTTTCCAAATGTGCAATGACAGTGTGTAGAGCTGTGGTTTTTGCATCATCTGTTGATTGGCTGTGTCGATAGGTGAATTATAGGGGGGTCCAGTGCGGATGGTAATATGCTGCAGATGTAGTCCTTGACAAGCCTCTCAAAGCATTTGCTTATTATTGAGGTGAGTGCAACAAGATGCCAGTCGGTGAGACGTGTTACCTCGGTCTTTTTAGGTACAGGAACCATGGTGGACGTTTTGAAGCAGGAGGGCACTCTACACTGGGAGATGGAGAAATTAAAAATGCCTGTAAACACACCTGCCAAATGTGCTGTGCACATCCTGAGTACCCGCTCTGGAGTGGGTTCATGGAAGCACAAAGTTCTGAGGGTAGATAAGTCACCTCAGTGTTCTGAAAAAAGTAGCTGAAGAGATTGTACAGGCATTAGCAATCATCTTTCAAGAATCACTAGATTCTGGAATGGTTCCGGGAGATTGGAAAATTGCAAATGTTACCACTCTTCAAGAAGGGAGAGAGGCAGAAGAAAATTATTGGCCAGTTAGTCTGACCTCAGTGGTTGGGAAGATGTTGGAATTGATTGTTAAGGAGGTGGTTTCTGGATACTTGGAGGCGGGTGATAAAATATAGTCAGCGTGGGAAAATTTTCCTCAAGGGAAAATCTTGCCTGACAAATCTGTTAGAAGTCTTTGAAGAAATAACAAACAGGATAGACAAAGGAGAGTTGGTTGATGTTGTGTACTTTGATTTTCAGAAGGCCTTTGACAAGGTACCACACATGAGGTTGCTTAACAAGCTACAAGCTCATGGTTTTACAGAAAAGATTCTAGGATGAACAAAGCAGTGGCTGAGGCAGGAGGCAAACAGTGGGAATAAAGGCAGCTTTTTCTGGCTGCCAGTGACTAGTGATGTTCCACAAGGGTCTGTGTCGAGACTAATTCTTCTTACATTACACGTTAATGATTTGGATGATGGAATTAATGGTTTGCGGTAAAGTTTGCAGAAAATATTTAAAAAGGTGGAGGAGCAGGTAGTTTTGAGGAAATGGAGATTGGCCACAGAAGGAATTAGACAGATACGAAGAATGGGCAAAGAAGTGGCAGATGGAGTACAGTGTCGGGAAGTTATGCTCATACACTTTGGTAGAAAAAACGAAAGGGCTGATTATTTTTTAAAATGGAGAGAAAATACAAAAACCTGAGGCAAAAGGGGTTTGTGAGTACTCGTGCAGGATTCCCTGAAAGTTAATTAGCAGGTTGAGTCTGTGCTGAGGAAGGCATTCATTTCAAGTGGACTAGAATGTAAAAGCAAGAATGTAATGTTGAGGCTTTATAAAGCAATGGTGAAGCCAAGCCCGTGCAGCTGTGGAGGCCAAGTCTTCATGTATATTTAAGGCATAGGGTGATAGATACTTGATTGTTCAGAGCATGAAAGGATACGGGGGAAGGCAGGAGATTGGGGCTGAGAAGTAATATGGATCAGCCATGATGAAATGGTGGAGCGGACAAAATGGGTTAAACGGCCTAATTCTGCTCCTATATCTTATGGTCCATAAGATATGGGAGCAGAATTAGGCCATTAAGCCCATTGAATATGCTACACCATTCCATCATGGCTGATCCTGGAAACCGTTCAACCTCACACACCTGCCTCTCGCCAATCTTTTGATGCCCTGACTGATCAGGAAATGATCAACTTCCACCTTAAATATACACACAGACTTGCCCTCCGCTTCAGTGACAGAGAATTCCACAGACTTACTGCCCTCTGGCTAAAAAAATTCCTCCTTACCTCTATTCTAAAGTGTCACCCCTCAGTTTTGAAGCTATGCCTTCAGCAAAGGAAACATCCTCTCTATATCCACCCTATCCAGTCCTTTCAACATTCAGTAGGTTTCAATGAAATCCCCCACATTCTTCTAAATTCCAGTGAGTACAGGCCCAAAGCTGCCAAATCCTTCTTATGTTAATCCCTTCATTCCCAAAATCATCCTCTGGACTCTCCTCATGAACCTCCTATGGAGTCTGTTCAATGACAACACATCCTTTCTGAAACATGATGACAATACTCTAAGTGTGGCCTGACTAGTGTCTTATAAAGGGCCAGCATTATCTCCGCACTTTCATATTCTATTCCCCCTGAAATAAAAGCCAACATTGCATTTGCCTTCTTTACCACACACTCAACCTGTAAATTAACCTTCTAAGGGTCTTGCACAAGGACTCCTAATACCCTCCACCTCTGACGTTTGAATGTTCTCCTCATTTAGAGAATACTTGGCATTATAGTTCCTTTTACCAAAATGCATTATCATACATTTCCATTTCCTGACACTATAACATCTGCCACTTTTTTGTCCATTCTTCCAATTCGCCTAAGTCCTGCTGCAATTGTGTCACTTCCTCAGCACTATCTACCCCTCCAGCTATCTTTGTATCATCTGCAAACTTTGCCACAAAGCCATAAATTCTGTTACCTAAGTCACTGACAAATAATGTGAAAAGTAGTGGCCCGAATACTGACCCCTGAGGAACATCACTAGTCACTGGCAGCCAACCAGAAAAGGCCCCTTTTATGATATTGTCATATGATTTGATGATATTGTCGCCATTAGTCTTATGATATTGTTGCCATTCATAAGACTTAGCTGCAGGAGGGATAGGACTGGCAGCTCAATATTCCGGGATTCCATTGTTTTAGATGCGACAGAGTGGGAGATCAAGGAAATTGTCACAGCAGTATTCAGTCAGGACAGACTGGTGAACCTCACTAGAGAGGCATTATGGGTAGAGCTGACTAATAAGAAAGGTATGACCACATTAATGGGACAAAATTACAGAACACCCAACAGTCCACAGGATTTAGAGTAACAAATTTGATGAGAGATCACAGACTGTTGCAAGAAACATAATGTTTTATTTAGGTAGATGATTTTAACTTTCTCCACATTGACTGGGACTCACATACTGTTAAAGGATGAGATGGGATAGATTTTGTCATATATGCTCCAGAAGGTTTTCTTCATTAGTCCATAGAAGTCTCAGACAGCTATTAGGGAATGAGACAGGGCAAGTGATAGAATTTTGTGTAGGAGAACACTTTGCATCTAGCGATCACAATGCCATTAGTTTAAAAGTATATATACAAAAAGATATAGTAGGTATGGTCCTCAGGTTGAGATTCTAAATTGGATACAGGGCAATTTTGATGGTATCAGAAAAAATCTGGCAAGTGTGGATTGGGACAGGCTGTTTTCTGGCAAAGATGTACTTGGTAAATGGAAGGCCTTTAAAAGTGAAACTTCGAGAGTACAAATCTTGTTATGTGCCAGTCAGAATAAAAGGTAAAGATAACAAGTGTGGGTGAACCTTGGTTTTCAAGAGATATTGAGACCCTGGTTAAGAAAAAAAAGAGGTGTATTGCAGGTATAAACAGGGAGGAACAAATGAGGTGCTTATGGAGTATAAGAAATGCAAGCCAACACTTCAGAAATAAATCAGGAGAGCTAAAAGAAGGCATGAGGTTGCTCAGGCAGACAGGTGAAGGA
Organism: Hypanus sabinus; assembly: GCF_030144855.1. Lineage (NCBI taxonomy): Eukaryota > Metazoa > Chordata > Chondrichthyes > Myliobatiformes > Dasyatidae > Hypanus > Hypanus sabinus. Next base: position 191,750,173 of record NC_082709.1, read on the forward strand.
GAATCTGAAGGGGTTCTACAGATATGTTGAGAGCATAAGGATTGAAAGGTCCTCTGGAAGTTCAGAATGGTAATCCATGCATGGAGCCAAAAGAGATGGGTGAGATCTTAAATGCATTTTTTGCATCTGTATTTACTCAGGAAATGGACATAAAGTATATGGAAGTGAGGTAAAATGGCATCAACTTCATGGAGTCTATACAGATTACAGAGGAAGAGGTGTTTGATGTTTTGAGGCAAATTAGGGTGGATAAATCCCCAGGATCTGACAAGGTGCTTTCTCAGATCTTGCAGGAAGGAAGTGCAGAAATTGCTGAGGTCTAGTGGAAATATTTAAATCATCCTTAGTGACAGGTGAGGTACCAAAGGATTGGAGGATAGCCAAAGCTGTCCTGTTGTTGAAGAAAGGTTCTAAAATTTAACCAGGAAATTATAGGCTGGTGAGTCTGACATCAGTAGTGGGAAATTTATTGGAAGGTATTCTAAAGGACCAGATATATGAGTATTTAGATCGACATGGACTGATTATGAATAGTCAGCATGGCTTTGTGCATTGTAGGTCATGTCTAACTAATCTTAAAAGTTTTTTGAAAAGTTACCAGGGAAGTGGATGAAGGCAAGGAAGTGGCTGTTGCCTACATGGACTTCAGCAAGGCATTTTTCAAGGTGTTCCCTTGGATCTTATGGGAGGCAAGTGCAAAAATTGCAGGGGCCCTAGCGGAGATACTTAAATCATTCTTAGCGACAGGAATGGAGGATAGCTAATGTTTTTCCGTTGCTTAAGAAAGGTGCTAAAAATAAACTTGGAAATTATAGGCCAGTGAGCATGCTATCAGTAGTGGAAAAGTTCTTGGAAGGTATTCCAGGAGATCAGATATATGAGTATTTGAACAAGAACAAAGAACAATACAGCACAGTACAGGTCATTCAGCCCACAATGTTGTGCCAACCCTTAAACCCTGTCTCCCATATAACCCTCTACCTTAACCCTCCACTATTTGGTTAGACATGGACTGATTAAAGATAGTTAGCTTGACTTTGTGTATGGTAGGTCATGTCTAACCAATCTTATAGAGTTTTTTGAGGAAGTAACCAGGAAAGGCGATGAAGGCAAGGCAGTAGATGTTGTCTCCTGGACTTCACCAAGGCATTTTTCAAGGTCCTGCATCGGAGGTTGGTCAGGAAGGATCAGTTGCCTGGCATTCAAGATGAGGTCATAAATTGGACAGGGCATTGGCATTGTGGGAGAAGCCAGAGAGTGGTAGCAGCCGGTTGCCTCTCTGATTTGAGGGCTGTAACTAGTGGTGTGCCACAGGGATCGGTGCTGGGCCCATTGTTACTTGTCATTTATATCAATGATCTGGATGATAATGTGGTTAATTGGATCAGTAAATTTGCGGATGACATCAAAACTATGGGGTGTAGTGGACAGCAAGGAAGACTATCACAGCTTGCAGTGGGATCTTCACCAGCTGAAACATGGCAGATGGAATTTAATGCAGACAAGTATTGCACTTTGGTAGGACCAACCATGGTAGGTCTGACACATTGGCCAGAAGGGCACTGAGGGGTGTGGTAGAACAAAGGGATCTGGGAATACAGGTCCATAATTCATTGAAAGTGGTGACACAGGTACAAAGGGTCGCAAGGAAAGTTTCTGGCACATTGGCCTTCATACATCAAAGTACTAAGTATAGGAGATGGGATGTTATGCTGAAGTTCTATAAGACATTAGTCAGGCCAAATTTGGAGTATTGTGTGTAGTTTTGGTCACATACCTACAGGAAAGATGTAAATAAGAACATAAAATATAGGAGCAGAATGAGACCATTTGGCCAACTGAGTCTGCTCTGCCATTTCATCATTGCTGATCCATTTTCCCTTACAGTCCTGATTTCCTGTCTTATCCTCCATGCCTTCGTGCCCTGACCATTTAAGAATCTATCAACCTCCGCATTAAACATACCCAATGACTTGGCCTCCACAGCCACCTGTGGCAATGAATTCCACAGATTCCATACCCTCTGGCTAAAGATATTCCTCCTCATCTCAATTCTAAATGGATGCCCCTCTATTCTGAGGCTGTGTCCTCGGGTGTTAAACTCCCCCACCACAGGAAACATCCACTTCACATCTAGTCTATCAAGGTCTCTCAACACTTGACAGGTTTCAATGAGATTCTACTTCCCCTCATTCTTCTGAATTCCATTGAGAAGAGGCCCAGAGCCATGAAAGGCTCCTCAGATGATAACACTTTCAATCCAAAAGCATTTTGTGAGCCTGCTTAGCACGTCCTTCCTTAGAACAGGGGCCCAAAACTGCTCACAATACTCCAAGTGAGGCCTTACCAGTGCCTTATAGAGTCTTAAAAGTACATCCCTTTTATATTCTAACCCTTTCAAAATGAATGCTAACACTGCATTTGCATTCCTTACCACTGACTCAATTTGCAAATTAACCTTTAGGGGATCCTGCACAAGGATCCAAGTCCCTTTGCATCTCTGACTTTTTGAATTTTCTCTCCATTTGGAAAACTGTCTATGCTTTTATTCCTTTTACCACCAAAATGCATGACCATACACTTCTCGTCACTGTATTCCATCTGCCACTTCTTTGACCATTCACCTAATCTGTCCAAGTCCTTCTGTAGCCTTTCTGCCTCCTCAACGATACTTGCCCCTCCACTTATCTTCATATTGTCTCAAATCTGGCCACAAAGCCATCAATGCCTTCATCCAAATCATTGACATATAATGTGAAAAGAAGTGGTCCCAACACAGACCGCTGTGTAACACCACTAGTCAAAGGCAGCCAAACAAAAGAGGCTCCCTTTATTCCCACTCTTTGCCTCCTGCCAATCAACCACTGCTTCATCCATGCTAGTATCTGAACTGTAATACCACAGGTTCTTAACTTGTTAAGCAGCCTCACATGTGGCACCTTTTCAAAGGTCCTCTGAAAATCCAATTACACAACATCTACTGATTCTCCTTTGTCTATTCTGCTTGTTATTTCTTCAAAGAAATCCAACAGATTTGCTAGGCAAGATTTTCACTTGAGGAAACCATACTGACTAAAGATTGAAGGAATACAGTGAAAATTTCCAAGCACGTTGCTGGGACAGAGGAGTTACAAGGAAAGACTGAACAAGGTAAGACTTTATTCCTTGGAACATAGAATTCTTAAGGGATAGAGGTACACAAAATTATGAGGGGTATAGATAGGGTAATTACAAGCAGGTTTTTTCCCCACTGAATTTGGGTGGGATTACAAATAGTCATAGAAACATAGAAAACATACAGCACAATACAGGCTCTTCGGCCCACAAAGCTGCGCCGAACATGTTCTTACCCTATGGCTTTACCCATAGCCCTCTATTTTTCTAAGCTCCATGTAGCCATCCAGGAGTCCCTTAAAAGACCCTATAGTTTCCACCTCCACCACCACCGCCGGCAGGCCATTCCACGCACTCACCACTCTCTGCATAAAAGACTTACCCCTGATATCTCCTCTGTACCTGCTTCCAAGCACCTTAAGACTGTGCCTTCTCATGTTAGCCATTTCAGCCCTGGGAAAAAGCCTCTGACTATCCACATGATTAAAGTCTCTCATTATCTTGTACACCTCTGTCAAGTCACCTCTCATCCTCCGTCATTCCAAGGAGAAAAGGCTGAGTTCACTCAACCTATTCTCATAAGGCATGCTCCCCAATCCAGGCCACATCCTTGTAAATCTCCTCTGTGCTCTTTCTTTGGTTTCCACATCCTTCCTAGAGTGAGGCGACCAGAATTGAGCACAGCACTCTAAGTGGGGTCTGAGCAGGGTCCTTTATAGCTGCAACATTACTTCTTGGCTCCTAAACTCAATCCCACAATTGGTGAAGGCCAATGCCTTCTTAACCACAGAGTCAACCTGCGCAACAGCTTTGAGTGTCCTATGGACTCGGACTCCAAGATCCCTCTGATCCTCCACACTGCCAAGAGTCTTACCATTAATACTATATTCTGCCCTCATATTTGACCTACCAAAATGAACCACCTCACACTTATCAGGGTTGAACGCTATCTGCCACTTCTCAGCCCAGTTTTGCATCCTATCAATGTCCCATTGTAACCTCTGACTTCCCTCCACACTATCCACAACACCCCCAACCATTGTGTCATCAGCAACTTTACTAACCCATCCCTCCACTTCCTCATCCTTGTCATTTATTAAAATGAGTAGGGGTCCCAAATCAGATCCCTGAGGCACACCACTGGTCACTGGCCTCCATGCAGAATATAACCCGTCTACAAAGACTCTTTGCCTTCTGTGGGCAAGCCAGTTTTGGATCCACAAAGCAATGTCCCATTGGATCCCATGCCTCCTTACTTTCTCAATAAGCCTTGCATGGGGTACCTTATCAAATGCCTTGCTGAAATCCAAAAACACGACATCTACTGCTTGACCTTCGTCAATGTGTTTTGTCACATCCTCAAAAAATTCAATCAGGCTCGTAAGGCACGACCTGCACTTGACAAAGCTGTGCTGACTATTCCTAATTGTATTATACCTCTCCAAATGTTCATAAATCCTGCCTCTCAGGATCTTCTCCATCAACTTACCAACCACTGAGGTAGGACTCGCTGGACCCTATTAGGACCCTATTGATGATGCAAAGATCATTGCCAGAGGCTTAACAATCTCCTCCCTCGCCTCCCACAGTAGCCTGGGGTACATACTGTCTGGTCCCAGTGACTTATCCAAGTTGATGCTTTCCAGAAGCTCCAGTACATCCTCTTTCATATTATCTGCATTCATGGGTTAGGGATGAAATATGTAAAGTTTCACAGAAACACGTGGTGTATCAAAGTTTGAATTCAATGTTTAAGTCTAGATACAGTAGGTATTTAGATGGTAGGGGTATGAAGGGCAATCATCCTGGTCCAGGTCGATGGGAACAGGCAGTTTAAATGGTTTAGCATGGATTAGATGGGCTGAAGGGTCTGCTTTTGTGCAGTACTTTTCTATGACCCTAAATAACCATTAAGTTTGGCAGCCACTTGGAAAAGAAAAACAGAACTCATGATCCAGATTTATGGCCTTACACAAACTTTTCACAGATACTGAGTGACACGTGTACATTATCCACCTTTTTCTGTCTCTAATTCAGACCTCCAGCATCTGTAACATTTTTCTCCAGGAATCTCAACACTAGTGTATATTAACTATTAGCTGAGTGGAAAATTTAAAAATTGGAATATGAACTTAAAATGTGTACAACACATTCATTTGGACCAAGAATTTAAACTTACTTGTTACAATTCCTGCCAATGCCAGAACAAACTGGTTTTCATCTGAATCCAGATCATGCTCTTCCTTGACATTCTCATCTGTAGACTTCACAAAACTCTCTAATGTCTGTGCCACAATAGTGAAAAACTTCTCTGCTTTATTCTGTTCAAGAAAGAGTTTAACATGTAGATCAGACAATAGATTGCACCATTGCCAATGATTTTAAAATATTTCATAAAGTTCTAGTTAGCTTAAAGAAGGTGCCATAAATGCAGAAAATGATTTTTGTGATCTTTACGAGATTCTCAGTTTATACAGTATACATGATGCCAACTAAGCCCATCTGTGTCGAGAGCTTTTCTGAATATCCACCTCTTGGTCGCTTTGCTGTCCATGATAGTGGTTGTTGGTATGATCAAGTCATTTACTAAGAAAGATGTCACAAAAGCCTCCAAGGTTGCCAGTGAAGTATTATGGTCTTATCAGTTACTGAGAAGTAATTAGATAAATGCATCTTACACAATTATATATTGCAGAGACAGGCAGGGCCAGTTGGCTTATCTACATTGATAATACTCATCTGCCCACATCCTTCCCTGACCAAGTATCAGTATTAACACATTTAAAACATTTTAATTGTACTCATCTCTACCAGCTTGTCTGGCAGCTTGTTCCATTAACCCACCACCCTATGTATGGAGCTTCAACAGCAGCCAATCGGAGCTTGGAGGCAAAAAGTAAAAGTGTCTTCACACAGGTCCATGAGAGGGTTTTAAAAATCAGCGCTTCATAGCAATTTTTCAGAGCTTGAACAGGGGCCAAATGGAGTTCAGGATTCACTAGCAAGGTCAAAAAAAAGGAGGCTGGGGCAAGTGAAGTGGCCATTGTTGGAGTGGGCCAGTGTTAAAGTGGGAGACTTTTGACTTCGGGCGATAACACGCGTGGGTGACTTAAGCCTTTTCTTGCTCATTCTTTTTCTGTAAGCGTATAGTTAGAGCAATAAGAATGGCTCCAGTGGCTGTGCTTTGTTCCGGGTGGAAGATGTGAGAATTCTGGGACACCTCTAGACTCTCAGAATCAGGTTCATTATCACCAGCATGTGACATGAAATGTGTTAACTGAGCAGCAGCAGTTCAATGCAATACATAATCTAGGAGAGAGAAAGGGAGAGAAAAAAATAAATAAAATGAAACATAATAAAAAAGTAAATCAGTTACATATGTTGAATAGATTATTAAAAAGGAGGCATGGGATCCAGAACTGGCTTGCCCACAGAAGGCAAAGACTGGTTGTAGATGGGTCATATTCTGCATGGAGGTCGGTCACCAGTGGAGTGGGATCTGTTCTGGGACCCTTACTCTTCGTGACTTTTATAAATGACCTGGATGAGGAAGTGGAGGGATGGGTTAGTAAGTTTGTGGATGACACTAAGGTGGAGGTGTTGTGGATAATGTGGAGGGCTGTCAGAGGTTACAGCGGGACATTGATAGGATGCAAAACTGGGCTGAGAAGTGGCAGATCCGAGTTTAACCCATTTAAGTGTGAAGTGGTTCATTTTGGTAGGTCCAATATGATGGCAGAATATAGTATTAATGGTAAGACTCTTGGCAGTGTAGAGGATCAGAGAGATCTTGGGGTCCAAGTCCGTAGGATGCTCAAAGTAGCTGCGCAGGTTGACTTTGTGGTGTATTGGACTTCATCAATCGTGGAATTGAATTTAGGAGCCAAGAGGTAATGTTGCAGCTATATAGGACCCTGCTCAGACCCCATTTGGAGTACTGTGCTGAGTTTTGGTCGCCCCACTAAAGGAAGGATGTGGAAGCCATAGAAAGGGTGCAGAGGAGATTTACAAGAATATTGCCTGGATTGGGGAGCATGCCTTATGAGAATAGGTTGAGTAAACTCGGACTTTTCTCCTTGGAGTGATGGAGGATGAGAGGTGACCTGATAGAGGTCTATAAGATGATGAGAGGCATTGATCGTGTGGATAGTCAGAAGCTTTCTCCCAGGGCTGGAACGGTTGCCACAAGAGGACACAGGTTTAAGGTGCTGGGGAGTAGGTACAGAGGAGATGTCAGGGGTTAAGTTTTTTTACTCAGAAAGTGGTGAGTGCATGGAATGGGCTGCCAGCAACTGTGTTGGAGGCAGGTACGATAGGGTCTTTTAAGAGAATTCTGGATAGGTACATGGAGCTTACTAAAATAGAGGGCTATAGGTAAGCCTAGTAATTTCTAAGGCAGAGACATATTTGGCACAACTTTGTGAGCCGAAGGGTCTATATTGTGCTGTAGGTTTTCCATGTTTCTATGTTAAAAATGTGCAAAAACAGAAATACTGCATATCAAAAAAAGTGAGGCAGCATCCAAAGCTTCAAAGTCCATTTAGAAATCAGATGGCAGAAGGGAAGAAGCTGTTCCTGAATTGCTGAGTGTGTGCCTTCAGGCTTCTGTATCTCCTACCTGTTGGTAACAGTGAGAAAAGGACATGCCCTGAGTGCTGGAGGTCTTTAATATTGGACACTGCCTTTCTGAGACACTGCTTCCTAAAGATGTCCTGGGTACTTTGTAGACTAGTACCCAAGATGGAGCTGACTAGATTTACAACCTTCTGCAGCTTCTTTTGGTCCTGTGCTATAGCCCCTCCATACCAGACAGTGATCCAGCCTGTCAGAGTATTCTCCATGATGCAACTATAGAAGTTTTTGAGTGTATTTGTTGATATGACAAATCGCTTTAAATAATAAAGTATAGCCGCTGCCTTGCCTTCTCTATGACTACATCAGTATGTTGGGACCAGGTTAGATACTCAGAGATCTTGACACCCAGGAACTTGAAACTGCTCACTCTCTCTACTTCTGATCCCTCTATGAGGACTGGTACATGATCCTTTGTCTTACCTTTCCTGAAGTCCACAATCAGTTCTTTCGTCTTACTGATGTTGAGTGCTAGGTTGTTGCTGCAGCACCATTCCATTAGTTGGCATATCTCAGTCCTGTACGCCCTCTCGTCACCACCTGAGATTCTACCAACAATGGTTGTATCATCAGCAAGACGGTGTTTGAGCAATGCCTAGCCACACAGTCATGTGTATACAGAGAGTAGAGCAATGGGTTAAGTACACACCCCTGAGGTGCACCAGTGTTGATCATCAGCAAAGAGGATATGTTATCACCAATCCGCACAGATTGTGGTCTTCAAGTTAGGAAGTCAAGGATCCAATTACGGAGGGATAACGAGATCTACACCAGGTGCACCAAGCTGTAGCTCCTCAAAGAACATGTTAAAGAACTGGAGCTGCAACTCAATGGTCTGCTGAGTTCTTCCAGCATTTTGTGTGTGTTGTTGTGATAAGGCTGAGGCGAAGGGTGTTGGTGTACAAACAGAGGTAGGATATAATGAGACTGTCAGAAGGACAGGCAGATAAATAGGGTGAAGTTGCTGTGGATCTAACGGTTTGCTGTGTAACGGGGACAAAATTGAAAAGGGAGACAAATACAGGACTGAAGGTGTTACATTTGCACACGGTATACGAAATAAGGTAGATGATCTTGTAGTGCAGTTAGAGATTGGCAGTTATTTTGCAGATCTTATGAAGATTGGTGGAAGGGCACGAGTGTTGAGGAAACTGATAGGATGCAGAAGGACAGTCAGATTAGGAGAATGGGCAAGAAAGTGGCAAATTAAATACAATATTGGAAAATGCATGGTCATGGATTTTGGTAGTAGTAATAAATGTACAGGATATTTTCTAAATGGAGAGAAAATCCAAAAATCCAAGATGCAAAGGGACTTGGGAGAACGCCCTAAAAGTCAATTTGCAGATTGAATCAGTGATGAAGAAGGCAAATGCCATGTAGCTTTCATTTCAAGAGGTCTAGAATACAAAAGCAAGGTTGTGATGCTGAGGCTTTATAAGGCACTGGTGAGGCCTCACCTTGAGTACTGGGCCCCTCATCTTAGAAAAGATGTGCTGGCATTGGAGAGAGTCCAGAGGAGTTCACAATGATGATTTCAGGAATGAAAGGGTTATCATATGAAAAACATTTGATGGCTCTGGGTCTGTACTCACTGGAATTCAGAAGGATGAGGGGTATCTTATTGAAATCTTTCAAATGCTGAAAGGTCTAGACAAAGTAGATGTGGAAAGGATGTTTTCTATGGTGGGAGAATCTAGGACAAGAGGGCACAACTACCTAGATGCTAGGGTCCGTGATGTTTTTGAATGCACCCTGTTACGTCCGTAGCCCCCTCCTTTGTTGGGTTGGGTCAAGGGGCCCAGGAAATGGGAAAAGAGACGTGCAGGCTGGCTCATTTCCCCGGTGATGTAAAGCTACGGGACATGGCCATGGAGACCAATTTGTGGATTGAGCTGCTATACTACGTGAACACCCTCAGGCAAAGTGGGCTGGTTGAGGGAGAGAGTGTCCTGTATCAATAAATACTTTTAAAAATAGTACCATCAGACTTCAATGGACCTCTCTATCTTTGCTGGTAAGTGATCCAGTTATGGGATTTCGTAACAAAATTGGGGATCTCGTCTCAGGATTTGACACCAAATTGGGAAGCCAGTGAATCTACACTTGGATCTGGTTATGCGGGTAGCCAGATGGGAAACCAGCAAAGATGGATGTGGGTGAATTTATAGAAAACCGGACTCTGGAGGCGCTAAAGGCAGCCACCAAATCAGACTTAATAAGTTTGGCGAAGGAGTTAAACCTCGTAGGGGTGAGGTTGTTAATGAAAAAGCGGGAGGTGCGAAGGGCAATAACTCAGTATTACATTGGGAAGGATGTGTTTACAGATGAGGTATTGGAAAATATCCCTGAAGAAGTACCAGCTAGTGGGACGGCTCAGTTGGAGTTGGAGAAATTAAAGTTGGAACATGCACTTCAGTTAAAGCAGCTGGAGGCAGCTGAGAGAGAGAGAGAGAGAGAGAGAGGGAAAGGGCTGAGAGAGAGAGGGAAAGGGCCGAGAGAGAGAAAGAGAGGGAAAGGGCTGAGAGAGAGAAAGAGAGGGAAAGGACCGAGAGAGAGAAAGAGAGGGAGCATGCGCTCCAGCTGAAGGAGTTAGAGGAGAAACAAGAGTATGAAATTCAGTTAAAACAGCTGGAAGCAGCTGAGAAAGAGAAACAGAGAAAACATGACTTGGAGATGGAGAAGTTACGGCAGGAGCCATGAGTTCCGGGGTCAGACCGAGAGGAGCGGTTCAATGTTAGTTGAGAGTTGAGGTTAGTACCTCTCTTCGAGGAGATGGATGTTGATAGTTATTTCTTGCTTTTTGAAAAGGTGGTAGTGAATCAGAAGTGGCCCAGAGGTCAGTGGGTGGCGCTGTTACAGAGTGTGTTAAAGGGGAAGGCACAGCGGGCATATACGGCGTTGGCCATGGAGGAGGAGAGTTATGACAAAGTAAAAGTGGACATTCTCCGGAGTTATGAACTAGTACCTGAGGCGTATAGACAAAAGTTTAGAAATTTAAGGAAAGGGTGGAATCAGATGTATACCGAGTTTGCCTATGAGAAGGGTGTGCTTTTGGACCGGTGGTGTACCGCAGAGAGAGTGGGAGAGGATTATGGGCATCTCAGGGAGTTAATTTTGATTAAGGAATTTAAAGGTTGTGTTTTGGAGGATATCCGGACGTATTTGAATGAGAAGCCGAATAAGTCCATCTCCGAATTCGCTAGGTTCACAGATGAATATGCCCTAACCCACAAGACAAAGTTTTCCTCGACTAAAAGCTACCCAAGAGACCGTGGGAACGGTTGGGAAAGCCCGCCGGCTAAGGGAGAAACTCAGCCGGGAGCTAGCGGTAAAATTGAGGAGGAAAGGCCAGACGGCCAGAGATTTCCGGGCTTGACCTGTTTTAATTGTGGAAGGAGGGGGGGGGCATATTGCATCTCGGTGCTTTGCTCTGAGGAAAGAGACAGGAAAAGGGACAGCAGCAGTCCCTATCAGATGTGCTTTGGTAATCAGTAAATCGACAAGAGAGCCTCAGGTAGACAGAGTACGAGAAGGGTCTGAGACTTGTCTGTCACACAGAACTGTGTCAGTGAAAGAGGGAGGCACACCAGTTCCTGTACAGATCTGGAGAGACACGGGAGCTGAGCTGTCATTGATTAGCAGTAAGGTGCTAGATTTTGGTCCTCGAATGGGAGAGGTAGCCCTGAGAGGCATAGGAAAATGGACCGAAGTGGCGCCCTTGCATAGGGTCATTCTGAATTGTGAGCTGGTGTCTGGACCAGAGGAATTGGGGGTACTGCCGGAGTTGCCGGGGGAAGGCGTGGACGTCCTTCTGGGTAACGACTTAGCGGGTGGAAAGATGGGTGCAGCCATGAAGCTGACAACCAAGCCTGTGAGGGTTGAGGCCCCGCCCCTAGATTCCAAGATCTATCCCGCATGCGCGGTCACTCGCAACCTGCCGAGCGAGGCAGCTGAGAACAACAGCAGTTTAAATCTGGCTAGTTTTGATTTGGCCGAGACGTTTCTACCGACCCTGTACCACGAGGGTTTAGAGGGTGGTAAAATGAAGAGTAGTAAAGTGCAAGAGGGTAAGAGAGCGGAGGTAGATCTGCCCTTAGCGAGGAGAAAGGTCCTAGAGGCAGAAAATAAAGATGAGGAACCGATAGAGTGGTTAAGAGGTCCAGAGTTGGACAGGGATGACCTGTCTGGTTTGGCAGAACTGTTTGAAGAAGTTGAAAATTCTAAAGGTGTTCCCAATAATGAAATGAGGGCAGCCCTAGATGAAAGGGGTGCCCTTGCCTTGAAGAAGTCTGCTGGATTGGCAGATGAGGTTGTTTCAGCCTGCGGGGTTGAGTTTACTCTGGAAGGGAGTTGCCCAGAGAGTACCTGGGAGGATCGGGGGAATGTAGAATTTGAAAAGGGTACGGGTATTGAAAGCCTGGGAGAGGCCAATATCCCATTTGAGTGTGTCCAAGATGGGGATGCACGTGGTACTGAACCTAGTAACGGAGCTCAGAAAGAGTCTGAGGTATTTGATTCAGTGGAACGAGATGGCCGTCCTTGTGGGTCAGATAGACTTGGTTCAGTGAAGAAAGGGTTAACCTTGGTAATAGTGGGAAGTGAGAGTTCCCAGGTGTTTGTGCTCGAAGGTGTGTTGAAAGTTAATGCAGTTCAAAAATGGGGAGATAAATATTATCATTGAAGGAAATGGGAAATCTGTAGTTCCCAAATCGAATGAAGAAATTTTAAACCCTGCAGATCGATTACAGATTGAAGTGGAAGGAAAAGGGGCCCCATACGCTATTGTTATTCCAGAGTGTGGTGTGAAACCGCAGAATTCGAAATGCTGTTTGAACAAAGAGGGATCGCTGGTATCAAGACCCAATAGCCTCAGGGGTCCTGAAGAGAAAACTAGCAACTTGAGTAAAATTAAGGAATTGGGTGGAAATTCGGGAAATGGGCTAAGTTTGGAACACATTGTTGATAAAATAACTCCTATGGAAGGAGCGGACGAAAGCCTATTTCGCCAGGGTGCGCCAACTCCCCACGTGGGAAGTACCCGGAAACGAGGCGAGGGTTAATGGGGACGCCATTTTTAAATAGCAAAGCCGGTTGTACGGGATTTCGACACAGCCTGTGAATAATAAAGACAACCCCCTTGAAGCCTGCCTGTTCAGTTTGAAAACGACAGAAAGATTTGTAGTTCCATAAACTTTTGTGGATGCACGGAAGCTAAGATCACACCTCCTTTGAGTTGTTGCTGAAGGAAAGAAATAAAAAAATAGGTGGTTATTAAATTGAAGTCTGATGCTACAAGACTTTAGTACGGTACACGATGTTAAGATATTGAAGAATGTGACACTGTAATCGTTAACTGTTTAGATACTGAATTGAATGTATCACTAGTACTCTGTAGGAAAAAAAAACTTTGGTGTTGTGTTAGATTCTAACACCTTGTAAGACTCTGTATTATTTCATTTTTTTCCGATGATAAAAAACACACTGAAGAAAGGGGGTGTTACGTCCGTAGCCCCCTCCTTTGTGAGAATCACAAGGTCACTGTTGGGTTGGGTCAAGGGGCCCCAGAAATGGGAAAAGAGACGTGCCGGCTGGCTCGTTTCCCCGGCGATGTAAAGCTACGGGACATGGCCATGGAGACTAATTTGTGGATTGAGCTACTATACTACATGAACGCCCTCAGGCAAAGTGGGCTGGTTGAGGGAGAGAGTGCACACCCCCAACCTGATTGACATCTATGACCCTGCGAGTCAGGATAAAAGAGGGTCTGTAGGAACAGTCCCTCAGACGCACCAGAAGAAACGTTAAGCAACCACGTAACAGCAGGAAGTCATCTGAAGGAGGCCACGTGCGTTCAATTCCGTGGCTGGAATTGGTGGCTGGAACCACGGAAAACAACTTTTAGCTAACAATGGGGGAATCCGCTCCCCTGACTCAATGGATTGGCATCATAAAAGAACTGGGCAAGTTTAAACCGCATCGCTTTTAAACCCAACAACGCTGCAGCTTGAACGAACTGATAGTGACTGTTATCTTTCCATCGGACAATACATTATCCCCTAGACAAAGATAGAGCTATCTCTTATTGGTTATTATTATACCCACGCTTTAGATTTAGTATTGACGACTTATATTATCTGTATGTTTGCATTAATCTTATTTTTGTGCCCTGTATCAATAAATACTTCTAAAAATAGTACCATCAGACTTCAACGGACCTCTCTATCTTTGCTGGTAAGTGATCCAGTTACGGGATTTCGTAACAGCCCATAATACCCTGAAAAGGGAGAGTGAACAGCCAGAAGTTGTGGTACACATTGGAATCAAAGTCAAAGGTAGAAAAGGGAGAAGTTCCTGAAAACAGAATACAGGGAGTTAGGAAGGAAGCTGAGAAGCAGGACCTCAATGGTAGTAACCTCGGGATTGCGGCCCATGCCATGTGACAGTGAGAATAGAAATAATAAAAGGTGGTAGATAAATGTGTGGTTGAAGAATGGGAACAGGGGCAGGGATTCAGATTTTTGGATTATAGAAACATAGAAAACCTATAGCACAATACAGGCCTTTCAGCCCATGAAACCGTGCCAAACACGTACTTACTTTAGAAATTACCTAGTGGTACCTATAGCCCTCTATTTTCCTAAGCTCCATGTACCTATCCAGGAGTCTCTTAAAACACCCTATCATATCCACCTCCATCACCATCACCAGCAGCCCATTCCATGCACTCACCACCTTCTGCGTAAAAACACTTGCTCCTGACATCCCCTCTGTACATACTTCCAAGCACCTTAAAACTGTGCCCTTTCATGCTAGCCACTACATCCCTGGGGAAAAGCCACTGACCATCCACACAATCAATGCCTCTCATCATCTTGTACACCTCCATCAGGTCAACTGTCATCCTCCGTCACTCCAAGGAGAAAAGGCCAAGTACACTCTACCTATTCTCATAGAGCATGCCCCCCAATCCAGGCAACATCCTTGTAAATCTCCTCTGCACCCTTTCTATGGCTTCCACATCCTTCCTATGAGGCGACCAGAACTGAGCACAGTACTCCAAGTGGGCTCTGACTAGTATCCTATATAGCTGCAACATTACCTCTCAGCTCCTAACTCAATCCCATGGTTGATGAAGACCAATGCGCCATATGCCATCTTAACCACACAATCAAACTGCGCAGCAACTTTGAGTGTCCTATGTACTCGGACCCGAAGATCCCTCTGATCCTCCACACTGCCAAGAGTCTTAACATTAATATAATATTCTGCCATCATATTTGACCTAAAATAAAGCACCTCACATTTATCTGGGTTGAACTCCATCTGCCACTTCCCAGTCCAGTTTTGCATCCCACTGCTGTCCCTCTGTAAGAAAGCATATGGTGCTTTGGCCTTCATCAATGGTGGGATTGAGTTTAAGAGCTGAGAGGTAATGTTGCAGCTATATAGGACCCTGGTCAGACCCCACTTGGGAGTACTGTGCTCAATTCTGGTTGCCTCACTACAGGAAGGACATGGAAACCATAGAAAGGGAGCAGAAGAGATTTACAAGGATGTTGCCTAGATTGGGGAGCATGCCTTATAAGAATAGGTTGAGTGAACTTGGCCTTTTTTCCTTGGAGCAACGGAGGATGAGAAGTGACCTGATTGAGGCAGGGAAAGGATGGTAGAGTTAAAGAACCATGATGTACAAAGTACTAGTTAAGAAGAAAAGAAAAGTTTACAAAAGGTTGAAGAAGCTAGTATAGCTAGAGCTCTAGAAAATTACAAAGTTGCTAGGAAAAAGCTTAAGAATTGATTTGGGAGAGTCAGAAGGAATCATGATAAAGCCTTGGTGAGCAGGATTAAGGAAAACCCCAAGGCATTCTACAAATATGTGAAGAGCAAGAGAATGAGCCGTGTGAGAATAAGACCAACCAACTGCGATAGTGCAAACGTGTGCATGGAGTCGGAGGAGGTGGCGGAGGTATTTAATGAATACCTTGCTTCAATATTCACTAGGGAAAAAGACATTGGCAATTGTGGTGCTGACTTACAGCAGACCGAAATGCTTGAGCATATAGACACTAAGAGGATGTGTTGGAGCTTTTGAAAAGCATTACATTAGATAAGTCACTGGGACTGAACCAGATATACACCAGGCTACAGTGAGAAGTGAGGGTGGAGATTGCTGAGCCTCTAACGATGATCTTGGAGTCATCAGTAGGGATGGGAGAAGTATCAGAGGTTGGTTGCAAACATTGTTCCCCTGGAGTAAAGATAACCAAGGAAATTTTAGACCAGTGTGTCTTACTTCAGTGGTCAGCAAGTTGTTGGAGAAGAGGCAGGATTTATGAGCATTTTGGAGAGACATAATCTGATTAGGGATAGTCAGCATGGCTTTGTCAAGGGCAGGTCATGCCTTACGAGCCTGATTGAATTCTTTGAGAATGTAACAAAACACATTGATGAAGGTAGAGCAGTGGATGCAGTGTATATGGATTTCAGTAAGGCACTTGATAAGGTTCCGTATACAAGGCTCATTCAGAAAGTAAGGAGGCATGGGATCCAAGGAGACCTTGCTTTGTGGATCGAGAATTGGCTTGCCACAGAAGGCAAAGGGTGGTTGTAGATGTTTCATATTCTGCATGGAGGATGGTGACCAGTGGTGTTCCGCAGGGATCTGTTCTGGGACCCCTCTTCTTTGTGATTTTTATAAATAACCTGGATGAGTAAGTAGAAGAGTGAGTTAGTAAGTTTGATGATACAAAAGTTGAGGGTATTGTGAATAGTCTGGAGGGTTGTCAGAGGTTACAGTGCAACATCGATAGGAAGCAGAACTGGGCTGAGAAGCGGCAGATGAAGTTCAACCCAGATAAGTGTGAAATGGTTCATTTTGGTAGGTCAAATTTGAAGGCAGGATATAATATAAGGCTCTTGGCAGTGTGGAGGATCAGCAAGGTTTTGGGGTCTGTGTCCACAAGACACTCAAACCTGCTATGCAGGTTGACAGGGTTATTAAGAAGGTATATGGTGTGTTGGCCTTCATCAACTGTGGGATTCTCAAGAGCCAGGAGTTAATGTTACAGCTATATAAGACCACAGTTAGACCGTACTTGGAATACTCTGTTCAGTTCTGGTCACCTCACTACAGGAAGGATGTGGATATTATAGAGAGAGTGCAAAGGAGATTGACAAGGATGTAACCTGGATTGGAGCATATGCCTTATGAGAATAGGTTGAGTGAACTTGGCCAGTGGATACAGCAGGTGGATAGCCAGAGGCTTTTTCCCAGGGCTGAAATGGCTACCACGAAGGGGCACAAGTTTTAAGGTGCCTGGAAGTAGGTACAGGGAGGATGTCAGAGGTAAGTATTTCCACACAGAGTGTAGTGGGTGCATGGAATGCACTGCCAGTGACAGTGATGGAGGTGGATACAAAAGGGCCTTTTAAGACTTTTCGATAGATACATGGAGCTGAGAAAAATAGAGGGGTATGCAGTACGCAAATTCTAGGCAGTTTCTCGAGTAGGCTGCATGGTTGGCACAACTTATGGGCTGAATGGCCTGTAATGTGCTGTAGATTTCTATCTTCTAAAGAAGGGACAAGATGAATTATGAGGGCAAACTAGCCAAATGTGTAAAGCAGTATACTATAAGTTTTTATGAGTAGTATGAACAATGAAAGGGAGGTGAGAGTTGATATTGGTTCACTGCAAAATGATGCTGGTGAGGTAGTAATGTGCTGAAAAAAAATGTAACAAGCAGGATGGACAAAGGAGAGGCAGTGGATGTCATTTACTTCAATTTTCAGAAGGCACTTGATAAGGTGCCACACATGAAGCTGCTGAACAAGATAAAATCATATGGCATTAAGGAAAGATACTGGCATGGATAGAGGAATGGCTGATAGGCAGGAGACAGTGAGTAGGAATAAAAGGGGCCTTTTCTGGTTGGCTGCCAGATACTAGTGCTGTTCCTCAGGGCCCTTGAAGAATGAATTGGGTGAAATTGTTATGGGAAACAGAGAAATGGCAGAAGAATTTAATAAGTACTTTAGATCTGTCTTCACTAGGGAAGACACAAGCAATCTCACAGATGTATGGATGGGCCAAGGACAGAGGGTAACAGAGGAAATGAAACAGATTGACATTAGGAAGAAAACGGTGATGAGTAGACTGATGGGACTGAAGGCTAACAAATCCCCAGGTCCAGATAGTCTGCATCTTAGGGTATTAAAGGAGGTGGCTCTGGAAATTGCGGATGCATTGGTAATCATTTTCCAATATTCCTTAGATTCAGGATCAGTTCCTGAGGATTGGAGAATGGCTAATGTTATCCCACTTTTTAAGAAAGGAGGGAGGGAGAAAACAGGGAACTATTGTCCTGTCAGCCTAACATCAGTAGTGGAGAAGATGATAGAGTCCATTATTAAAGATGAGATAGTGGCATATCTAGATAGCAGTGATAGGATTGGGCTGAGCCAGCATGGATTTACCAAGGGCAAATCATGCTTGACTAATCTATTGGAGTTTTTTGAGGATGTAACCAGGAAGTTAGACAAGGGAGATCCAGTAGATGCAGTGTACCTTAATTTTCAGAAGGCATTTGATAAGGTCCCACATTGGAGATTGGTGGGTAAAATCAGGCATTGGGGGGAAGATATTGACATGGATAGAAAACAGGTTGGCAGATAGAAAGCAAAGGGTAGCGGTGAATGGGTGTTTCTCGGAATGACAGGTGGTGACTAGTGGGGTGCCACAGGGCTGGGTATTGGGACCACAGCTGTTTACGATTTACATCAACAATTTAGATGAAGGCATTGAGAATAACATCAGCAAGTTTGCTGATGATACTAAGCTGGGTGGCAGTGTGACATGTGATGAGGATGTTAGGGGAATTCAGGGTGACTTGGATAGGCTGGGTGAGTGGGCAGATACTTGGCAGATGACGTTTAATGTGAATAAGTGTGAGGTTATCCACTTTGGGAGTAAGAACAGGAAGGCAGATTATTATCTGAATGGTGTAGAGTTAGGTAAGGGAGAAATACAAAGAGATCTAGGAGTCCTTGTTCATCAGTCACTGAAGGTGAATGAGCAAGTGCAGCAGGCAGTGAAGAAGGCTAATGGAATGTTGGCCTTTATTACAAAGGGAATTGAGTACAAGAACAAGGAAATCCTTTTGCATTTGTACAGGGCCCTGGTGAGACCACACCTGGAGTATTGTTGTACAGTTTTGGTCTCCAGGAATAAGGAAGGACATCTTGGATATAGAGTAAGTGCAGCATAGATTCACAAGGTTAATTCCTGGGTTGTCTGGACTGCCTTACGCAGAGAGGTTAGAGAGACTGGGCTTGTACACGCTGGAATTAAGGAGATTGAGAGGGGATCTGATTGCAACATATAAGATTACTAAGGGATTGGACAAGATAGAGGCAGGAAATATGTTCCAGATGCTGGGAGAGTCCTGTACCAGAGGGCATGTTTTAAGAATAAGGGGTAGGTCATTTAGGACAGAGTTAAGGAAAAACTTCTTCTCTCAGAGAGTTGTGGGGGTGTGGAATGCACTGCCCCAGAAGGCAGTGGAGACCAGTTCTCTGGATGCTTTCAAGAAGGAGCTAAATAGGTATCTTATGGAAAGGGGAATCAAGGGATATGGGGACAAGGCAGGAACCGGGTATTGATAGTAGATGATCAGCCATGATCTCAGAATGGCGGTGCAGGCTCGAAGGGCCGAATGGTCTACTTCTGCACCTACTGTCTATTGGTATTGGGACCATTATTTTTCACATTGTTTGTCAATGATTTGGATAATGGAATTGATGGCTTTGAGGCAAAGTTTGCGGATGTTACAGAATAGGTGGAGGTGTAGGTAGTGCTGAGGAAGCAATGTGATTGCAGCAGGACTTAGACAAATTGGAAGAATGGGCAAAAAAGTGGCAAATGGAATAGAGTGTTGAGAAACATATAAAAACGTATTTTGTTAAAAGGAACAATAGTGCAGACCATTGGAGGAAAGGTTCAAACACCAGAGGTGCAGAGACTTAGGTGTCCTCGTGCAAGACTCCCAGAAGGTTAATTTACAGGTTGAGTCTGTGGTGATGAAGGGAAATGCAATGCTGTCATTAATTTCAAGAGGAATAGAATATAAAAGCAAAGAGATAACGCTGAGACTTTATATGACACTAGTCAGGCTGCACTTGGAGTATTGTCAACAGTTTTGGGCCCCATATCTCAGAAAGGATATGTGGTGATTGGAGAGAGTCCAGAGGATGTTCACAAGGATGATTCCGGGAAAGAAGGGGTTAACATACGAGATTTGGCAGATTTGGGCCCGCACTCACTGGAATTTAGAAGGATGCGGAGGGATGTCATGGAAACCTACGGAATGTTGAAAGGATTAGATCGGATGGATGTGGAGATGTTTCCTATGGTGGGGGTATCCAGAACTAGTGAGCACAGCCTCAAAATTGAGGGGCGACCTTTTAGAACAGAGGTAAGGAGGATGTTTTTTTTCCACCAGAGAGTGGTGAATCTGTGGAATGCTCTGCTGCAGACTGCTGTGGCTATATCTCTGTGGGTATGTTATTAAATGTTGAAATCAAACGACATCCACTATTTCTGCCATCAGCTCATTCCACGATCCCAACAACCATCAGGCCAGAAATTACTGCTGTGGAGCTGATGGATTCTCAAGGGAAGGTCATCACTTCGAAATTTGAAAGCTGCTTCTCTCTGCTCAGATGCTGATTAGTCTTGACTTTCTGGGTCTTTTTTTTTCCAGGATAATGGTGTTATTGTTGTCAGGAATGGGGGCAGGATTGGACCCAAATGCAGGACGCAGACACTGAAGTACTAGGGATAAGACAGGATGGGGATGCCATGGCATGTAAGGGATAAGGCAGGTGGGGCTGGATCCCAGAGTTCGGACGAGGCAGGGCAGGAGGATTCCTCATGGCGGGCCGCATGGATCCCGAGCAGGGCCGCCCCCCAGGCAGAAACACAGGGGCCTGGGCCAGTTGCGGACACCTGGGCAGGTGCTGGGCACAACCCTTAGGGAGCAATAGGTGGAAAGGGCAGAACCCCCTGCCGGCCAGCGGCAATCCAGCCGGACCTACCCAACAGAGGTAATGGATAGGAAGGGGCAGAACCCCCACCAGGCAGTGGCAGTCCAGCCAGACCTGCTCAACAGAGGCAATGGGTAGGACGGGGCAGAACCCTCGCCGGGCAGCAGCAGTCCAGCCAGATCTCCCCGACAGGCAACGGGTAGGAAGGGGTAGAACCCCCGTCAGGCAGCAGCAGTCTGGCCAGACCTGCCCGCCAGAGGCAAGGGATCGGAAGGAAGCTGGGTCCAGGGTGAGCAGCAGGACTAACGTGATACACCGGTAAATTGGGAAAGGCAAATGACAGCGTGGCAGCACGAGCAAGGCAAATAAGGCAGAACAGTGGGACCAGCACACAGGAGAGAAACAGGGGAACAAAACCAACTAGACAGAGCATATACAGAACAGGCTGGCGGGCAGGGCAGGGCAGAACAGGATTCAGAGCCAGCAGTCCGGGTACAGAGAAGGACAACCCCCCAACTAGGCTCAGTCCCCGAGTCCCTTATAAACACCTGCCCCCTAATAGGCAACAGGTGTACCTCCTTAAGCCAAGATGATCCAATGGCTCCGTGTGACAGGAGGGCTGGCTGCAAGGCCCGGAGTCCGGAGTCCACGGACCGGAGCAAGACCTAAAAAGCAGGCTCCAGACCGGACCCTAACAATTGTAGGAAATTCAGGCAAACCCCAGATTCATGATTAAAACCCAAAAAATGCTGCCCGATTTGCACAAGCCTGTCCTTAAGTGACTTCCCACAATTGGGTATACTGGGGAATACACTGAGGTTTGAAGATGCAGACTGCACTATAGATGTGTACTAACCTGACCATTTTTGTTAACTCCTTTCAGAATCAGAATCAGGCTTATTATTACTAGCATGTGTCATGAAATTTGTTAACTCAGCAGCAGTTCAATACAATACATAATATAGAAGAAAAAAACCAAAATAAAATAATAATAAATAAATCAATTACAGTATATGTATATTGAATAGACTTAGATTAAAAATCATGCAAAAAACAGAAATACTATATATTCAAAAAGTGAGGTAGTATCCTGGGGTTCAATATCCATTTAGGAATCAGATGGCAGAGAGGAAGAAACTGTTCCTGAATCACTGAGTGTGTGCTTTCAGGCTTCTGTACCTCCTACCTGATGGTAACAGTGAGAAAAGGGCATGTTCTGGGTGCTGGAGGTCCTAAATAATGGATGCTGCCTTTCTGAGACACCACTCTTTGAAGATGTCCTGGGTATTTTGTAGGCTAGTGCTCAAGATGGAGCCGACTAAATTTACAACCCATGCAGCTTCTTTCAGTCCTGTGCAGTAATCCCCCCCATCCCAGACAGTGAAACGGTACATCTATAGAGGTTTTTGAGTGTATTTGTTGACATACCATATCTCTTCTAATACTTAATGAAGTATAGCTGCTGTCTTGCCTTCTTTGTAACTGCATCGATATGTTGGGACCAGGTTAGTTCCTCAGAGATCTTGATGCCCAGGAACTTGAAACTGCTCACTCTCTCCACTTCTGATCCCTCTATGAGGATTGGTATATGTTCCTTCATTTTACCCTTCCTGAAGTCCACAATCAGCTCTTTCATCTTACTGACATTGAGTGTCAGGTTGTTGCTGCAATACCACTCCACTAATTGGCATATCTCACTCCTGTACACCCTTTCATTACCATCTGTGGTCCTACCAACAATGGTTGTATCATCAGCAAGCTATGCCTAGCCACATAATTCACTGCCAGCTTAAACAATTTTGAGTGTTAAACATTGAAATAACTCTTGTGTATTCTAACAACATTGGGGGTGTGTGTCCTGGTCAAGCTCAGCTACCTATCATAAGTGACTCCATATTATGGGTTTACTTACTGTACCATGTCAGAGGTGAATAGAAAAAGAGGCTGGTTTAACTTGAGAGTAAGTCTTTTTGTATTTTAACACAGTGAGAGATCTGGTGAGCTTTTCTATTTTCTCATGTGGGAAAGCCACAATCCCACTGAACAATGGAACAGGCTCGGTGGGCTGAATGGCCTGTTCCTTCTCATGAGTCATAGATTTCAGATGTGGCTGCAGGGAAGAAGATGATAGGAAACCCCTATCAAGGCAGCTGACAAAGTGAATAATCCTATCAACAAACATCCTGCCAAAGGAACTCAGTGTGTCATGCTGTGTCTGTGAAGGAAAAGGGGTTTGGGGGGGGGGGGGGGGAATGTCGAGGGAACTGCTGATGTTTTAGGTAAACGTCAGGTCCAGATGAATTGTCTCAACCCAAAAGTTCAATTGCCCATTTCCCTCTACAAGTGCTGCCCGACCCAATGAATTCCTCCAACTCTATGTACAGCTGCACATTCTGGCACCTGTACTCTCTAGTGTCTACATTTTTCTAAACCCCATGCTTGGTTAAAGGTCTGTAGTCAACTCAGCTCTAGATTTTAAAACCAGATTAAAATTAATCCATTAAAAATAGTAAATGTTGCTCCATTTCAATCAGTCAACCCTCAGCCACAGAAAATGTGTTTTCAGTTCAGTGTAACTTACACCTCCAAGGATAAATTTAACAGACTCCTCATTGCTAGAGACTCTCCAGAGCAGTGTGCAGACTGCAGCCCCCATTTCAGTGCAGTACTCCGCTTGCTGCAGTAGTTGTTGCCTTGCTTCATTCAACTGCAAATTCGATGCCAACTTTTCCTTCAGAAGCAAAAACGTAGAATGATGTTTCAACAGGAAATAACAAAATGGAACAGAGATACAGGCTTTGGCTTCTCGGGCTGATGGTCATCTTCTGACCACCCCCCCCCCCCAGGAGATGACCTTTAACCCTCCATTTATAATCATTAAGCATAACCACAGATGGAGAGCTGATTGTCGGTACAATGATAGTGAGCTGGTTTACTACTGTCACGGGTATTGAGGCACAGTGAAATACTGCCATCCATTCAGATAATTTCATCACATCAGTGCATAGAGGTAGTACAAGGGAAATCAATAGCAGAGTGCAGAATAAAGTGTTAATTACAAAGTGCAGTGCAGGCAGACAATCAGGTGAAAGGTCATAATGATGTAGATAATGACGCAGGATCATTCAATTTTTCTATAACAGCTGGATGGAAGCTATCCTTGAGCCTGGTGGTATGGGCCTTCAGGCTTTTGTATCCACTACCCAATAGGAAAGGGGAAAGGAGATAGTCTGGGGTAGGTGAGGTCTTTATGTTGGCTGTTTTACAAAGGCGGTGAGATGTACAAACAGCATCCATGGAGAGAAGGTGTGTTTCCATGATGTGCTGAGCTGTTTACACTGAGGTTGGGTGAGACTAGAAATAGAAGTCATGGGTGAAAAGTGAAATGTTTAAGAGGAACAGGAGAGGTCAATGAAAGTGTGGAATGAGCTCACAGTGGAAGTGGTAGATGCAGGTTTAATTTAAACATTTAAGAGAAGTTTGGATATGTACATGGATAGGAGAGGTTTGGAGGGCTATGGGTTGGTGCAGATTGATGGGATTAGGCAGAATAATACTTTGGCATGGACTAGATGGGCCAAAGGGCCTGTTTCTGTGCTGTAGTGTCCTATGTCTCCATGTTCACAATTCTCTGTAATTTCTTGAGGTCATGTGCAGTAGATAGTGTTCATGGACTGTTCAGAAATCTGATGGTGCTGGGGAAGAAGCTTTTATGAATTGTTGAGTGTTGGGTTTAGGTAACCCCACTACTTTCAACATTTCTATCCCAAAACAGATGTATGATTTCAGATTTATTTGATAAGCAAATACAGACTCACAAATTATTCTGCTGGAACCTTAACATTATTCAAGCCTCTGGGAATACAATTCCAATCACATTACTACTACTTCCTGTAAATGGGACCTTCGGAGGGATCATAAACAACGGGTGCTACACCATCAGCAGAGCCTCACTCAAACTGGATGTTAAATCGAGGTTCCCCTGGTTCAACAGGAAATCCATATCCCCATTCGAGATGCAGGTTCCAATCCACCTTGCCATCTCAAACAACGAGAGTGCACATACCACCAGCCAAAGACAGGCTCAGCAACCTGCATCCCACCATGAATCAGTGTTGCACCATCAAACTCAGACACTAATACGTACGTCCCAGTGTAGGGGAGGTTGGGGGGTAGGGTCACGTCCCAGAGTAGGGGAAATCCGGAGTCACATCCCAGAGTAGGGGGAGATGGGGGAGTCACATCCCAGATTAGGGGGAGATGGGGAGTCACATCCCAGAGTAAGGGGGGATGGGGGGGGGGTCACATCCCAGAGTAGGGGGAGATGGGGGAGTCACATCCCAGATTAGGGGGAGATGGGGAGTCACATCCCAGAGTAGGGGGATATGGGGAGTCACATCCCAGAGTAGGGGGAGATGGGGAGTCACATCCCAGAGTAGGGGGAGATGGGGAGTCACATCCCAGAATGGGGAGATGGGGAGACACATCCCAGAGTAGGGGGGAGATGGGGGAGTCACATCCCAGAGTAGAGGGATATGGGGAGTCACATCCCAGAGTAGGGGGTTATGGGGGAGTCACATCCCAGAGTAGGGGGATATGGGGAGTCACATCCCAGAGTAGGGGGGAGATGGGGGAGTCACATCCCAGAATGGGGAGATGGGGAGTCACATCCCAGAGTAGAGGGAGATGGGGGAGTCACATCCCAGAGTAGGGGGGGATGGAGAGTCACATCCCAGAGTAGGGGGAGATGGGGAGACACATCCCAGAGTAGGGGGAGATGGGGGAGTCACATCCCAGAATGGGGATATGGGGAGTCACATCCCAGAGTACGGGGAGTTGGGGGAGTCACATCCCAGAGTACGGGGAGATGGGGAGTCACATTCCAGAGTAGGGGGAGATGGGGGAGTCACATCCCAGAGTAGGGGGATATGGGGAGTCACATCCCAGAGTACAGGGAAATGGGGGAGTCACATCCCAGAGTAGGGGGATATGGGGAGTCACATCCCAGAGTAGGGGCAGATGGGGAGTCACAACCCAGATTAGGGGGAGATGGGGGAGTCACATCCCAGAGTAGGGGGAGATGGGGGAATCACATCCCAGAGTAGCTAAATACGTGGCTAAGAAGATGATGCAGGAGGGAGGGCTTCATGTTTCTTGTCAATTGGGCTTTGTTCCAGGGAAGGTGGGACCTGTTCTGACAGGACGGTTTGCACCTGAACTGGAGGGGGACTAACATCCTTGCGGGAAGGTTTGCTAGTGCTGCTCCGGGGGGTTTAAACTAAATTTGCAGTGAGAGGGGACCAGTGTGTTAGAGCAGATGGTGAAGTGGAGGAGGATAAAGGTCATGCAAGCACTGCTTGTGTGGACTGAAATCAAAGTTTTGTATGTGATAGAAATGTTCTCAGATACCAAACTGAAGAGTCTGGGGAAGAGGCATCTGGCTTTCAAATACAGAAAGATAGGAGACAACATGTGTGGAAGGACAGGCAGGTGATAGAGAAGGGACGTGCTCAGACCGAAGGTTTGAGGTGTATCTATTTTAACGTAAAGAGTGTTGTAAGCAAAGCAGATGAGCTTAGAGCGTGGATCAGTACTTGGAGATATGATGTAGTGGCCATTACAGAGACTTGGATGGCTCAGGGACAGGATTAGCTACTTCAAGTGCCGAGTTTTAGATGTTTCAGAAAAGACAGGGAGGGAGGCTAAAGAGGTGAGGGCGTGGCACTGTAGATCAGAGATAGTGTCACAACTGCAGAAAAGGTGGACGCCATGGATGGGTTGTCTACTGATTCTTTGTGGGTGGAGATTAGGAACAAGAAGGGGTCAATAACTTTACTGGGTGTTTTTTATGGGCCGCCTAATAGTAACAGGGATATCAAGGAGCAGATAGGGAAACAGATCCTGGAAAGGTGTAATAATAACAGAGTTGATGTGATGGGAGATTTTAATTTCCCAAATACAGATTGGCATCTCCCTCGAGCAATGGGTTTAGATGGGGTGGGGTTTGTTAGGTGTGTTTAGGAAGGTTTCTTGACACAATATGTAGATAAGGCTACAAGAGGAGAGGCTGTACTTGATTTGGTATTGGGAAATGAACCTGGTCAGGTGTCAGATCTCTCAGTGGGAGAACAATTTGTAGATAGTGATGATAATTCTATCTCCTTTACCATAGCATTGGAGAGAGATAGGAACAGGCAAGTTAGAAAATCGTTTAATTGGAGTAAGGGGAACTATGAGGCTATCAAGCAGGAAACTGAAAGCTTAAATTGGAAACAGATGTTCTCAAGGAAAAGTACGGAAGAAACGTGGCAAATGTTCAGGGAATATTTTTGTGAAGTACTGCATAGGTACGTTCCAATGAGATAGGGAAGTTAAGGCAGGTTACACAAAGGTTACAAAGGCTGTAATAAGTCTGGTCAAGAAGAAAAGAAAAGCTTACAAAAGGTTCAGAGAACTAGGTAATGTTAGAGATCTAGAAGATTATAAGGCTAACAGGAAGGAATTTAAGAAGGAAATTAGGAGAGACAGAAGGGGCCATGAGAAGGCCTTGGCAAGCAGGATTAAGGAAAACCCCAAGGCATTCTACAAGTATGTGAAAAGCAGGAGGATAAGACGTGAAAGAATAGGACCTATCAAATGTGACAGTGGGAAAATGTGCATGGAACCGGAGGAAATAGCAAAGGTACTTAATGAATACTTTACTTCAGTATTCACTATGGAAAAGGCTCTTGGTTATAATAGTGATGACTTAGACAATAGACAATAGGTGCAGAAGTAGACCATTCGGCCCCTCGAGTCTGCACCGCCATTCTGAGATCATGGCTGATCATTCACTATCAATACCCAGTCCCTGCCTTGTCCCCATATCCCTTGATTCCCCTATCCATCAGATATCTATCTAGCTCCTTCTTGAAAGCATCCAGAGAATTGGCCTCCACCGTCTTCCAAGGCAGTGCATTCCACACCTCCACAACTCTCTGGGAGAAGAAGCTCTTCCTCAAATCTGTTTTAAATAACTGACCTCTTATTCTCAATCCATGCCCTCTGGTACTGGACTCTCCCAACATCTGGAACATATTTCCTGCCTCAATCCTATCAAATCCTTTAATTATCTTAAACGTTTCAATCAGATCCCCTCTCAATCTCCTCAATTCCAGTGTGTACAAGCCCAATCTCTCCAATCTCTCTGTGTAAGACAGCTCTGCCATCCCAGGAATCAACCTAGTGAATCTACGCTGCACTTCCTCAATTGCCAGAATGTCCTTCCTCAAACCTGGAGACCAAAACTGTACACAATATTCCAGGTGTGGTCTCACCAGGGCCCTGTACAAATGCAAAAGGACATCCTTGCTCTTGTACTCAATTCCCCTTGTAATAAAGGCAAACATTCCATTTGCCCTCTTCACTGCCTGTTGCACTTGCTCTTTCACCTTCATTGACTGATGAACTAGGACTCCTAGGTCTCTTTGCATTTCTCCCTTACCTAACTCTACACCGTTCAGACAGTACTCTGCCCTCTTGTTCCTGCTTCCAAAGTGGATAACTTCACATTTATTCACATTGAATGACATC
Organism: Hypanus sabinus; assembly: GCF_030144855.1. NCBI lineage: Eukaryota > Metazoa > Chordata > Chondrichthyes > Myliobatiformes > Dasyatidae > Hypanus > Hypanus sabinus. The sequence continues at coordinate 191,778,538 of NC_082709.1, forward strand.
TGCCAAGTATCTGCCCACTCACCCAGCCTATCCAAGTCTCCCTGTATTCTCCTAACATCCTCTTCGCATGTCACACTGCCACCCAGTTTAGTATCGTCAGCAAACTTGCTGATATAGTTTTCAATCCCTCATCTAAATCAGGGACCTAAATCGTAAAGAGCTGTGGTCCCAATACAGAGCCCTGTGGTACCCCACTAGTCACCTCCAGCCAGTCCGAGAAACACCCATTCACTGCTACCCTTTGCTTTCTATCTGCCAACCAGTTTTCTATCCATGTTGAAACCCTGCCCCCAATGCCATGAGCTCTGATTTTACTCACCAATCTCCTATGTGGCACCTTATCGAATGCCTTCTGAAAATCTAGGTACGCAACATCCACTGGCTTACCCTCGTCCCTGTTACACCCTCAAAAAACTCCAACAGATTAGTCAAGCATGATTTGCCCTTGGTAAATCCATGCTGGCTCGGCCTAATTCTATTACTGCCATCAAGATGTGCCACTATTTCGTCCTTAATAATGGACTCAAGCATCTTCCCCACGACTGACGTTAGGCTAACAGGGCGATTGTTTTCTCCTTCCCTCCCTTCTTGAAAAGTGGGATAACATTAGCCACTCTCCAATCCTCAGGAACTGATCCTGAATCTAAGGAACATTGGAAAATGATTACCAATGCATCCGCAATTTCCTGAGCCACTTCTTTTAGAACCCTCGGATGCAGACCATCTGGACCCGGGGATTTATTAGCCTTCAGTCCTACCAGTCTACTCATCACAGTTTCTTTCCTAATGTCAATCTGTCTCAATTCCTCTGATATCTTATGACCCTGGCCCATCCATACATCTGGGAGATTGCTTGTGTCCTCCCTGGTGAAGACAGATCTAAAGTATGCATTAAATTCTGTTGCCATTTCCCTGTTTCCCATAACAATTTCTCCCAATTCATTCTTCACGGGGCCAACATTGTTCTTAACTATCTTCTTTCTCTTCACATAGCTAAAAAAGCTTTTGCTATCCCCTTTTATATTCCTGGCTAGACTGAGCTCATACCTGATTTTTTTTCTCTCCGTATTGCTTTTTTAGTCAAGATCTGCTGTTCCTTAAAACTTTCCCAATCATCTGTATTCCCACTCATCTTAGCCCTGTCATACTTCTTTTTCTTTAATGCTATACAATCTCTGACTTCCTTTGTCAACCACTGTGGCCCCTTCCCCCTCTTTGAATCCTTCCTTCTCATTGGAATGAACTGCTTTTGCATCTTTTGTATTATCCCCAAGAATATCTGCCACTGCTGATCCACTGTCTTTCCTGCCAGGGCATCCGCCCATTTAACTTTGGCCAGCTCTTCCCTCATGGGTCCGTAGTCTCCTTTATTTAATTGCAACACTGACACCTCTGATCTGCCCTTATCCCTATCAAATTGTAGATAAAAACTTATCATGTTATGATCACTACTTCCTAATGGCTCCTTTACTTCAAGATCACTTATCAATTCCTGTTGTGATGTGACTTGTTGTGATGTGACTTGCAGCAGATTGAAAAGCTTGAGCATGTGGATATTAAGAAAGAAGATGTGCTGGAGCTTTTGGAAAGCATCAAGTTGGATAAGTCGCAGGCCTGGATGAGATGTACCCCAGGCTACTGTGGGAGGCGAATGAGGAGATTGCTAAGCCTCTGGCAATGATCTTTTCATCATCAACGGGGATGGGAGAGGTTCCAGAGGATTGGAGGGCTGCAAATGTTGTTCCTTTATTCAAGAAAGGGAGTAGAGATAGACCAGGAAATTATAGACTAGCGAGTCCTACCTCAGTGGTTGGTAAGTTGATGGAGAAGATCCTGAGAGGCAGGATTTACGAACATTTGGAGAGGTATAATACAATTAGGAGTAGTCAGCACAGCTTTGTCAAGTGCAGGTCGTGCCTTATGAGCCTGATTGAATTTTTTGAGGATGTGACTAAACACATTGACGAAGGTCAAGCAGTAGATGTCGTGTTTTTGGATTTCAGCAAGGCATTTGATAAGGTACCCCATGCAAGGCTTACTGAGAAAGTAAGGAGGTATGGGATCCAAGGGGACATTGCTTTGTGGATCCAGAACTGGCTTGCCCACAGAAAGCAAAGAGTGGTCATATTCATATATATTCAGAATATTCATATTCTGCATGGAGGTCGGTCACCAGTGGAGTGTCTCAGGAATCTGTTCTGGGACCCTTACTCTTCGTGATTTTTATAAATGACCTGGATGAGGAAGTGGAGGGATGGGTTAGTAAGTTTGCTGATGTCACTAAGGTTGGGGGTGTGGATAGTGTGGTGGGCTCTCAGAGGTTACAGCGGGACATTGATAGGATGCAAAAATGAGTTCAACCCAGATAAGTGCGAAGTGGTTCATTTTGGTAGGTCAAATATGATGGCAGAATTTATTATTAACGGTAAGACTCTTGGCAATGTGGAGGATCAGAGGAATCTAGGGGGCTGAGTCCATAGGACACTCAAAGCAGCTGTGCAGATTGACTCTGTGGTTAAGGCATACGGTGTATTGGCCTTCATTAATCATGGAATTGAATTTAGGAGCCGAGAGGTAACGTTGCAGCTATATAGGACCCTGGTCAGACCCCACTTGGAGAACAGTGCTGAGTTTTGGTCGCCTCACTAAAGGAAGGATGTGGAAGCCATAGAAAGGGTGCAGAGGAGACTTACAAGGATGTTGCCTGGATTGGGGAGCATGTCTTATGAGAATAGGTTGAGTGAACTCGGCCTTTTCTCCTTAGAGCGACGAAGCATGAGAAGTGACCTGATAGGGGTGTATAAGATGTTGAGAGGTGTTGATCGTGTGGATAGTCAGAGGGCTATCCCAGGGCTGAAATGGTTGCTACAAGACGACACAGATTTAAGGTGCTGGGGATTAGGTACAGAAGAGATGTCAGGGGTAAGTTTTTAACTCTGAGAATGCTGATTGCATGGAATGGGCTGCCGGCAAAGGTGGTGAAGGTGGATACGATAGGGTCTTTTAAGGGACTTTTGGATAAGTACATGGAGGTTAGAAAAATAAAGGGCTATATGTAAGCCTAGTAATTTCTAGAGTTGAGACATGTTCAGCAGAACCTTGTGGGCCGAAGGGCCTGTACTGTACTATAGGTTTTCTATGTTGCTCTGAGAAGGAGGAGATGGGGGAGTCACATCCAAGATTACGGGGAAATGGGGGGAGTCACATCCCAGAGTAAGGGGGGGATGGGGAGACCCATCCCAGAGTAGGGGGAGATGAGGGAGTCACATCCCAGAGTAGAGGGAGTCACATCCCAGATTAGAGGGAGATGGGGGAGTCACAAACCAGATTAGAGGGAGATGGGGGAGTCACATCCCAGAGTAGGGGGAGTTGGGGGGTCACATCCCAGAGTAGGGGGATTTGGGGGATGTCACATCCCAGAGTACGGGGAGATGGGGAGTCACATCCCAGAGTAGGGGGATATGGGGAGAAACATCCCAGAGTAGGGGGAGATGGGGAGTCACATCCCAGATTAGGGGGAGATGGGGAGAAACATCCCAGAGTAGGGGGATATGGGGAGAAACATCCCAGAGTAGGGGGATATGGGGAGTCACATCCCAGAGTAGGGGGATGGGGAGTCACATCCCAGAGTAGGGGGATGGGGAGTCACATCCCAGAGTAGGGGGAGATGGGGGAGTCACATCCCAGAGTAGAGGGATATGGGGAGTCACATCCCAGATTAGGGGGAGATGGGGGGAGTCACATCCCAGAGTAGGGGGATATGGGGAGTCACATCCCAGAGTACGGGGAGATGGGGAGTCACATCCCAGAGTACGGGGAGATGGGGATTCACATCCCAGAGTAGGGGGAGTTGGGGGGTCACATCCTAGAGTAGGGGAGATGGGGGAAGTCACATCCCAGAGTACGGGGAGATGGGGGAGTCACATCCCAGAGTAGGGGGAGATGGGGGAGTCACATCCCAGAGTACGGGGAGATGGGGAGTCACATCCCAGAGTAGGGGGATATGGGGAGAAACATCCCAGAGTAGGGGGAGATGGGGAGTCACATCCCAGATTAGGGGGAGATGGGGAGTCACATCCCAGATTAGGGGGAGATGGGGGGAGTCACATCCCAGAGTAGGGGGATATGGGGAGTCACATCCCAGAGTACGGGGAGATGGGGAGTCACATCCCAGAGTACGGGGAGATGGGGATTCACATCCCAGAGTAGGGGGAGTTGGGGGGTCACATCCTAGAGTAGGGGAGATGGGGGAAGTCACATCCCAGAGTACGGGGAGATAGGGGAGTCACATCCCAGAGTAGGGGGAGATGGGGGAGTCACATCCCAGAGTACGGGGAGATGGGGAGTCACATCCCAGAGTAGGGGGATATGGGGAGAAACATCCCAGAGTAGGGGGAGATGGGGAGTCACATCCCAGAGTAGGGGGAGATGGGGAGTCACATCCCAGAGTAGGGGGAGATGGGGGAGTCACATCCCAGAGAGATGGGGGAGTCACATCTCAGAGTAGAGGGATATGGAGGAGTCACATCCCAGAGTAGGGGGATGGGGAGTCACATCCCAGAGTAGTGGGATATGCGGAGTCACATCCCAGAGTACGGGGAGATGGGGAGTCACATCCCAGAGTAGGGGGAGATGGGGAGTCCCATCCCAGAGTAGGGGGAGATGGGGGAGTCACATCCCAGATTAGGGGGAGATGGGGGAGTCACATCCCAGAGTAGGGGGAGATGGGGGAGTCACATCCCAGAGTAGGGGGATATGGGGAGTCACATCCCAGAATAAGGGGAGAAGGAGAATCACATCCCAGAGTAGGGGGAGATGGGGGAGTCACATCCCAGAGTAGGGGGATATGGGGGAGTCACATCCCAGAGTAGGGGGAGATGGGGAGTCACATCCCAGAGTAGGGAGAGATGGGGGAGTCACATCCCAGAGTAGGGAGAGATGGGGGAGACATATCCCAGAGTAGGGAGAGATGGGGGAGTCACATCCTGGAGTAGAGGGATATGGGGGAGTCACATCCCGGAGTAGAGGGAGATGGAGGAGTCACATCCCAGAGTAGGGGGAGATGGGGAGAAGGAGAATCACATCCCAGAGTAGGGGGAGATGGGGGAGTCACATCCCAGAGTAGGGGGAGATGGGGGAGTCACATCCCAGAGTAGGGGGAGATGGGGAGTCACATCCCAGAGTAGGGGGAGATGGGGGAGTCACATCCCAGAGTAGGGAGAGATGGGGGAGTCACATCCCGGAGTAGAGGGATATGGGGGAGTCACATCCCGGAGTAGAGGGAGATGGAGGAGTCACATCCCAGAGTAGGGGGAGATGGGGAGTCACATCCCAGAGTAGGGGGAGATGGGGAGTCACATCCCAGAGTAGGGGGAGATGGGGGAGTCACATCCCAGAGTAGGGGGAGATGGGGAGTCACATCCCAGAGTAGGGGGATGGGGAGTCACATCCCAGAGTAGGGGGATGGGGAGTCACATCCCAGAGTAGGGGGAGATGGGGGAGTCACATCCCAGAGTAGAGGGATATGGGGAGTCACATCCCAGATTAGGGGGAGATGGGGGGAGTCACATCCCAGAGTAGGGGGATATGGGGAGTCACATCCCAGAGTATGGGGAGATGGGGAGTCACATCCCAGAGTACGGGGAGATGGGGATTCACATCCCAGAGTAGGGGGAGTTGGGGGGTCACATCCTAGAGTAGGGGAGATGGGGGAAGTCACATCCCAGAGTACGGGGAGATGGGGGAGTCACATCCCAGAGTAGGGGGAGATGGGGAGTCCCATCCCAGAGTAGGGGGAGATGGGGGAGTCACATCCCAGATTAGGGGGAGATGGGGGAGTCACATCCCAGAGTAGGGGGAGATGGGGGAGTCACATCCCAGACTAGGGGGATATGGGGAGTCACATCCCAGAATAAGGGGAGAAGGAGAATCACATCCCAGAGTAGGGGGAGATGGGGGAGTCACATCCCAGAGTAGGGGGATATGGGGGAGTCACATCCCAGAGTAGAGGGAGATGGGGAGTCACATCCCAGAGTAGGGAGAGATGGGGGAGTCACATCCCAGAGTAGGGAGAGATGGGGGAGACATATCCCAGAGTAGGGAGAGATGGGGGAGTCACATCCCGGAGTAGAGGGATATGGGGGAGTCACATCCCAGAGTAGAGGGAGATGGAGGAGTCACATCCCAGAGTAGGGGGAGATGGGGAGTCACATCCCAGAGTAGGGGGATATGGGGAGTCACATCCCAGAGTAGGGTGATATGGGGAGTCACATCCCAGATTAAGGGGAGAAGGAGAATCACATCCCAGAGTAGGGGGAGATGGGGGAGTCACATCCCAGAGTAGGGGGAGATGGGGGAGTCACATCCCAGAGTAGGGGGAGATGGGGAGTCACATCCCAGAGTAGGGGGAGATGGGGAGTCACATCCCAGAGTAGGGGGAGATGGGGGAGTCACATCCCAGAGTAGGGAGAGATGGGGGAGTCACATCCCGGAGTAGAGGGATATGGGGGAGTCACATCCCGGAGTAGAGGGAGATGGAGGAGTCACATCCCGGAGTAGGGGGAGATGGGGAGTCACATCCCAGAGTAGGGGGAGATGGGGAGTCACATCCCAGAGCAGGGGGAGATGGGGGAGTCACATCCCAGAGTAGGGGGATATGGGGAGTCACATCCCAGAGTAGGGGGATATGGGGAGTCACATCCCAGAGTAGGGGGATGGGGAGTCACATCCCAGAGTAGGGGGATGGGGAGTCACATCCCAGAGTAGGGGGAGATGGGGGAGTCACATCCCAGAGTAGAGGGATATGGGGAGTCACATCACAGAGTAGGGGGAGATGGGGGAGTCACATCCCAGAGTACGGGGAGATGGGGAGTCACATCCCAGAGTAGGGGGATATGGGGAGTCACATCCCAGAGTAGGGGGAGATGGGGAGTCACATCCCAGAGTAGGGGGAGATGGGGGAGTCACATCCCAGAGAGATGGGGGAGTCACATCCCAGAGTAGGGGGATATGGGGAGTCACATCCCAGAGTACGGGGAGATGGGGAGTCACATCCCAGAGCAGGGGGAGATGGGGGAGTCACATCCCAGAATAGGGGGATGGGGAGTCACATCCCAGAGTAGGGGGAGATGGGGGAGTCACATCCCAGAGTAGAGGGATATGGGGAGTCACATCCCAGATTAGGGGGAGATGGGGGGAGTCACATCCCAGAGTAGGGGGATATGGGGAGTCACATCCCAGAGTAGGGGGAGATGGGGATTCACATCCCAGAGTAGGGGGAGTTGGGGGGTCACATCCTAGAGTAGGGGAGATGGGGGAAGTCACATCCCAGAGTACGGGGAGATGGGGGAGTCACATCCCAGAGTAGGGGGAGATGGGGGAGTCACATCCCAGAGTACGGGGAGATGGGGAGTCACATCCCAGAGTAGGGGGATATGGGGAGAAACATCCCAGAGTAGGGGGAGATGGGGAGTCACATCCCAGATTAGGGGGAGATGGGGAGTCACATCCCAGATTAGGGGGAGATGGGGGGAGGCACATCCCAGAGTAGGGGGATATGGGGAGTCACATCCCAGAGTACGGGGAGATGGGGAGTCACATCCCAGAGTACGGGGAGATGGGGATTCACATCCCAGAGTAGGGGGAGTTGGGGGGTCACATCCTAGAGTAGGGGAGATGGGGGAAGTCACATCCCAGAGTACGGGGAGATGGGGGAGTCACATCCCAGAGTAGGGGGAGATGGGGGAGTCACATCCCAGAGTACGGGGAGATGGGGAGTCACATCCCAGAGTAGGGGGATATGGGGAGTCACATCCCAGAGTAGGGGGAGATGGGGAGTCACATCCCAGAGTAGGGGGAGATGGGGGAGTCACATCCCAGAGAGATGGGGGAGTCACATCCCAGAGTAGGGGGATATGGGGAGTCACATCCCAGAGTACGGGGAGATGGGGAGTCACATCCCAGAGCAGGGGGAGATGGGGGAGTCACATCCCAGAGTAGGGGGATGGGGAGTCACATCCCAGAGTAGGGGGAGATGTGGGAGTCACATCCCAGAGTAGAGGGATATGGGGAGTCACATCCCAGATTAGGGGGAGATGGGGGGAGTCACATCCCAGAGTAGGGGGATATGGGGAGTCACATCCCAGAGTACGGGGAGATGGGGAGTCACATCCCAGAGTACGGGGAGATGGGGATTCACATCCCAGAGTAGGGGGAGTTGGGGGGTCACATCCTAGAGTAGGGGAGATGGGGGAAGTCACATCCCAGAGTACGGGGAGATGGGGAGTCACATCCCAGAGTAGGGGGATATGGGGAGAAACATCCCAGAGTAGGGGGAGATGGGGAGTCACATCCCAGATTAGGGGGAGATGGGGAGTCACATCCCAGATTAGGGGGAGATGGGGGGAGTCACATCCCAGAGTAGGGGGATATGGGGAGTCACATCCCAGAGTACGGGGAGATGGGGAGTCACATCCCAGAGTACGGGGAGATGGGGGAAGTCACATCCCAGAGTACGGGGAGATGGGGAGTCACATCCCAGAGTAGGGGGAGATGGGGAGTCACATCCCAGAGTAGGGGGAGATGGGGAGTCACATCCCAGAGTACGGGGAGATGGGGAGTCACATCCCAGAGTAGGGGGATATGGGGAGTCACATCCCAGAGTAGGGGGAGAAGGGGAGTCACATCCCAGAGTAGGGGGAGATGGGGGAGTCACATCCCAGAGAGATGGGGGAGTCACATCCCAGAGTAGGGGGATATGGGGAGTCACATCCCAGAGTACGGGGAGATGGGGAGTCACATCCCAGAGTACGGGGAGATGGGGATTCACATCCCAGAGTAGGGGGAGTTGGGGGGTCACATCCTAGAGTAGGGGAGATGGGGGAAGTCACATCCCAGACTACGGGGAGATGGGGGAGTCACATCCCAGAGTAGGGGGAGATGGGGGAGTCACATCCCAGAGTAGGGGGAGATGGGGAGTCACATCCCAGAGTAGGGGGATATGGGGAGTCACATCCCAGAGTACGGGGAGATGGGGAGTCACATCCCAGAGTACGGGGAGATGGGGATTCACATCCCAGAGTAGGGGGAGTTGGGGGGTCACGTCCTAGAGTAGGGGGATATGGGGAGAAACATCCCAGAGTAGGGGGAGATGGGGAGTCACATCCCAGATTAGGGGGAGATGGGGGAGTCACATCCCAGAGTAGGGGGAGATGGGGAGTCCCATCCCAGAGTAGGGGGAGATGGGGGAGTCATATCCCAGATTAGGGGGAGATGGGGGAGTCACATCCCAGAGTAGGGGGAGATGGGGGAGTCACATCCCAGAGTAGGGGGATATGGGGAGTCACATCCCAGAATAAGGGGAGAAGGAGAATCACATCCCAGAGTAGGGGGAGATGGGGGAGTCACATCCCAGAGTAGGGGGATATGGGGGAGTCACATCCCAGAGTAGGGGGAGATGGGGAGTCACATCCCAGAGTAGGGAGAGATGGGGGAGTCACATCCCAGAGTAGGGAGAGATGGGGGAGACATATCCCAGAGTAGGGAGAGATGGGGGTGTCACATCCTGGAGTAGAGGGATATGGGGGAGTCACATCCCGGAGTAGAGGGAGATGGAGGAGTCACATCCCAGAGTAGGGGGAGATGGGGAGAAGGAGAATCACATCCCAGAGTAGGGGGAGATGGGGGAGTCACATCCCAGAGTAGGGGGAGATGGGGGAGTCACATCCCAGAGTAGGGGGATATGGGGTGTCACATCCCAGAGTAGGGGGAGATGGGGGAGTCACACCCCAGAGTAGGGAGAGATGGGGGAGTCACATCCCGGAGTAGAGGGATATGGGGGAGTCACATCCCAGAGTAGAGGGAGATGGAGGAGTCACATCCCAGAGTAGGGGGAGATGGGGAGTCACATCCCAGAGTAGGGGGAGATGGGGAGTCACATCCCAGAGTAGGGGGAGATGGGGGAGTCACATCCCAGAGTAGGGGGATATGGGGAGTCACATCCCAGAGTAGGGGGATGGGGAGTCACATCCCAGAGTAGGGGGATGGGGAGTCACATCCCAGAGTAGGGGGAGATGGGGGAGTCACATCCCAGAGTAGGGGGATATGGGGAGTCACATCCCAGATTAGGGGGAGATGGGGGGAGTCACATCCCAGAGTAGGGGGATATGGGGAGTCACATCCCAGAGTATGGGGAGATGGGGAGTCACATCCCAGAGTACGGGGAGATGGGGATTCACATCCCAGAGTAGGGGGAGTTGGGGGGTCACATCCTAGAGTAGGGGAGATGGGGGAAGTCACATCCCAGAGTACGGGGAGATGGGGGAGTCACATCCCAGAGTAGGGGGAGATGGGGAGTCCCATCCCAGAGTAGGGGGAGATGGGGGAGTCACATCCCAGATTAGGGGGAGATGGGGGAGTCACATCCCAGAATAGGGGGAGATGGGGGAGTCACATCCCAGACTAGGGGGATATGGGGAGTCACATCCCAGAATAAGGGGAGAAGGAGAATCACATCCCAGAGTAGGGGGAGATGGGGGAGTCACATCCCAGAGTAGGGGGATATGGGGGAGTCACATCCCAGAGTAGGGGGAGATGGGGAGTCACATCCCAGAGTAGGGAGAGATGGGGGATTCACATCCCAGAGTAGGGAGAGATGGGGGAGACATATCCCAGAGTAGGGAGAGATGGGGGAGTCACATCCCGGAGTAGAGGGATATGGGGGAGTCACATCCCAGAGTAGAGGGAGATGGAGGAGTCACATCCCAGAGTAGGGGGAGATGGGGAGTCACATCCCAGAGTAGGGGGATATGGGGAGTCACATCCCAGGGTAGGGTGATATGGGGAGTCACATCCCAGATTAAGGGGAGAAGGAGAATCACATCCCAGAGTAGGGGGAGATGGGGGAGTCACATCCCAGAGTAGGGGGAGATGGGGGAGTCACATCCCAGAGTAGGGGGAGATGGGGAGTCACATCCCAGAGTAGGGGGAGATGGGGAGTCACATCCCAGAGTAGGGGGAGATGGGGGAGTCACATCCCAGAGTAGGGAGAGATGGGGGAGTCACATCCCGGAGTAGAGGGATATGGGGGAGTCACATCCCGGAGTAGAGGGAGATGGAGGAGTCACATCCCAGAGTAGGGGGAGATGGGGAGTCACATCCCAGAGTAGGGGGAGATGGGGAGTCACATCCCAGAGCAGGGGGAGATGGGGGAGTCACATCCCAGAGTAGGGGGATATGGGGAGTCACATCCCAGAGTAGGGGGATGGGGAGTCACATCCCAGAGTAGGGGGATGGGGAGTCACATCCCAGAGTAGGGGGAGATGGGGGAGTCACATCCCAGAGTAGAGGGATATGGGGAGTCACATCCCAGATTAGGGGGAGATGGGGGGAGTCACATCCCAGAGTAGGGGGATATGGGGAGTCACATCCCAGAGTACGGGGAGATGGGGAGTCACATCCCAGAGTACGGGGAGATGGGGATTCACATCCCAGAGTAGGGGGAGTTGGGGGGTCACATCCTAGAGTAGGGGAGATGGGGGAAGTCACATCCCAGAGTAGGGGGAGATGGGGGAGTCACATCCCAGAGTACGGGGAGATGGGGAGTCACATCCCAGAGTAGGGGGATATGGGGAGTCACATCCCAGAGTAGGGGGAGATGGGGAGTCACATCCCAGAGTAGGGGGAGATGGGGGAGTCACATCCCAGAGAGATGGGGGAGTCACATCCCAGAGTAGGGGGATATGGGGAGTCACATCCCAGAGTACGGGGAGATGGGGAGTCACATCCCAGAGCAGGGGGAGATGGGGGAGTCACATCCCAGAGTAGGGGGATGGGGAGTTACATCCCAGAGTAGGGGGAGATGGGGGAGTCACATCCCAGAGTAGAGGGATATGGGGAGTCACATCCCAGATTAGGGGGAGATGGGGGGAGTCACATCCCTGAGTAGGGGGATATGGGGAGTCACATCCCAGAGTACGGGGAGATGGGGAGTCACATCCCAGAGTACGGGGAGATGGGGAGTCACATCCCAGAGTAGGGGGAGTTGGGGGTCACATCCTAGAGTAGGGGAGATGGGGGAAGTCACATCCCAGAGTACGGGGAGATGGGGGAGTCATATCCCAGAGTAGGGGGAGATGGGGGAGTCACATCCCAGAGTACGGGGAGATGGGGAGTCACATCCCAGAGTAGGGGGATATGGGGAGAAACATCCCAGAGTAGGGGGAGATGGGGAGTCACATCCCAGATTAGGGGGAAATGGGGAGTCACATCCCAGATTAGGGGGAGATGGGGGGAGTCACATCCCAGAGTAGGGGGATATGGGGAGTCACATCCCAGAGTACGGGGAGATGGGGAGTCACATCCCAGAGTACGGGGAGATGGGGATTCACATCCCAGAGTAGCGGGAGTTGGGGGGTCACATCCTAGAGTAGGGGAGATGGGGGAAGTCACATCCCAGAGTACGGGGAGATGGGGAGTCACATCCCAGAGTAGGGGGAGATGGGGAGTCACATCCCAGAGTAGGGGGAGATGGGGAGTCACATCCCAGAGTACGGGGAGATGGGGAGTCACATCCCAGAGTAGGGGGATATGGGGAGTCACATCCCAGAGTAGGGGGAGATGGGGAGTCACATCCCAGAGTAGGGGGAGATGGGGGAGTCACATCCCAGAGAGATGGGGGAGTCACATCCCAGAGTAGGGGGATATGGGGAGTCACATCCCAGAGTACGGGGAGATGGGGAGTCACATCCCAGAGTACGGGGAGATGGGGATTCACATCCCAGAGTAGGGGGAGTTGGGGGGTCACATCCTAGAGTAGGGGAGATGGGGGAAGTCACATCCCGGAGTACGGGGAGATGGGGGAGTCACATCCCAGAGTACGGGGAGATGGGGGAGTCACATCCCAGAGTAGGGGGAGATGGGGGAGTCACATCCCAGAGTAGGGGGAGATGGGGAGTCACATCCCAGAGTAGGGGGATATGGGGAGTCACATCCCAGAGTACGGGGAGATGGGGAGTCACATCCCAGAGTACGGGGAGATGGGGATTCACATCCCAGAGTAGGGGGAGTTGGGGGGTCACATCCTAGAGTAGGGGGATATGGGGAGAAACATCCCAGAGTAGGGGGAGATGGGGAGTCACATCCCAGATTAGGGGGAGATGGGGGAGTCACATCCCAGAGTAGGGGGAGATGGGGAGTCACATCCCAGAGTAGGGGGATATGGGGAGTCACATCCCAGAGTAGGGGGAGATGGGGAGTCACATCCCAGAGTAGGGGGAGATGGGGGAGTCACATCCCAGAGAGATGGGGGAGTCACATCCCAGAGTAGAGGGATATGGAGGAGTCACATCCCAGAGTAGGGGGATGGGGAGTCACATCCCAGAGTAGTGGGATATGCGGAGTCACATCCCAGAGTACGGGGAGATGGGGAGTCCCATCCCAGAGTAGGGGGAGATGGGGGAGTCACATCCCAGATTAGGGGGAGATGGGGGAGTCACATCCCAGAGTAGGGGGAGATGGGGGAGTCACATCCCAGAGTAGGGGGAGATGGGTGAGTCACATCCCAGAGTAGGGGGATATGGGGGAGTCACATCCCAGAGTAGGGGGATATGGGGAGTCACATCCCAGAGTAGGGGGAGATGGGGAGTCACATCCCAGAGTAGGGAGAGATGGGGGAGTCACATCCCAGAGTAGGGAGAGATGGGGGAGACATATCCCAGAGTAGGGAGAGATGGGGGAGTCACATCCTGGAGTAGAGGGATATGGGGGAGTCATATCCCAGAGTAGAGGGAGATGGAGGAGTCACATCCCAGAGTAGGGGGAGATGGGGAGTCACATCCCAGAGTAGGGGGAGATGGGGAGTCACATCCCAGAGTAGGGTGATATGGGGAGTCACATCCCAGATTAAGGGGAGAAGGAGAATCACATCCCAGAGTACGGGGAGATGGGGATTCACATCCCAGAGTAGGGGGAGATGGGGGAGTCACATCCCAGATTAGGGGGAGATGGGGGAGTCACATCCCAGAGTAGGGGGAGATGGGGGAGTCACATCCCAGAGTAGGGGGAGATGGGGGAGTCACATCCCAGAGTAGGGGGATATGGGGGAGTCACATCCCAGAGTAGGGGGATATGGGGAGTCACATCCCAGAGTAGGGGGAGATGGGGAGTCACATCCCAGAGTAGGGAGAGATGGGGGAGTCACATCCCAGAGTAGGGAGAGATGGGGGAGACATATCCCAGAGTAGGGAGAGATGGGGGAGTCACATCCTGGAGTAGAGGGATATGGGGGAGTCACATCCCAGAGTAGAGGGAGATGGAGGAGTCACATCCCAGAGTAGGGGGATATGGGGAGTCACATCCCAGAGTAGGGTGATATGGGGAGTCACATCCCAGATTAACGGGAGAAGGAGAATCACATCCCAGAGTACGGGGAGATGGGGATTCACATCCCAGAGTAGGGGGAGTTGGGGGGTCACATCCTAGAGTAGGGGAGATGGGGGAAGTCACATCCCGGAGTAGAGGGATATGGGGGAGTCACATCCCAGAGTAGTGGGAGATGGAGGAGTCACATCCCAGAGTAGGGGGAGATGGGGAGTCACATCCCAGAGTAGGGGGAGATGGGGAGTCACATCCCAGAGTAGGGGGAGATTGGGGAGTCACATCCCAGAGTAGGGGGATATGGGGAGTCACATCCCAGAGTAGGGGGAGATGGGGAGTCACATCCCAGAGTAGGGGGAGATGGGGGAGTCACATCCCAGAGTAGGGAGAGATGGGGAGTCACATCCCAGAGTAGGGGGAGATGGGGGAGTCACATCCCAGAGTAGGGAGAGATGGGGGAGTCACATCCCAGAGTAGGGGGATATGGAGAGTCACATCCCAGAGTAGGGGGAGATGGGGAGTCACATCCCAGAGTAGGGGGAGATGGGGGAGTCACATCCCAGAGTAGGGAGAGATGGGGGAGTCACATCCCGGAGTAGAGGGATATGGGGGAGTCACATCCCAGAGTAGAGGGAGATGGAGGAGTCACATCCCAGAGTAGGGGGAGATGGGGAGTCACATCCCAGAGTAGGGAGAGATGGGGGAGTCACATCCCGGAGTAGAGGGATATGGGGGAGTCACATCCCAGAGTAGAGGGAGATGGGGGAGTCACATCCCAGAGTAGGGGGAGATGGGGAGTCACATCCCAGAGTAGAGGGAGATGGGGGAGTCACATCCCAGAGTAGGGGGAGATGGGGAGTCACATCCCAGAGTAGGGGGAGATGGGGGAGTCACATCCCAGAGTAGGGAGAGATGGGGGAGTCACATCCCAGAGTAGGGGGATATGGGGAGTCACATCCCAGAGTAGGGGGAGATGGGGAGTCACATCCCAGAGTAGGGGGAGATGGGGGAGTCACATCCCAGAGTAGGGAGAGATGGGGGAGTCACATCCCAGAGTAGAGGGATATGGGGGAGTCACATCCCAGAGTAGAGGGAGATGGAGGAGTCACATCCCAGAGTAGGGGGAGATGTGGAGTCACATCCCAGAGTAGGGGGAGATGGGGAGTCACATCCCAGAGTAGGGGGAGATGGGGGAGTCACATCCCAGAGTAGGGGGATATGGGGAGTCACATCTCAGAGTAGGGGGAGATGGGGAGTCACATCCCAGAGTGGGGGGAGATGGGGGTGTCACATCCCAGAGTAGGGAGAGATGGGGGAGTCACATCCCGGAGTAGAGGGATATGGGGGAGTCACATCCCAGAGTAGAGGGAGATGGAGGAGTCACATCCCAGAGTAGGGGGAGATGGGGAGTCACATCCCAGAGCAGGGGGAGATGGGGGAGTCACATCCCAGAGTAAGGGGAGATGGGGAGTCACATCCCAGAGTAGGGGGAGATGGGGGAGTCACATACCAGAATAAGAGGAGATTGTGGAGTTATATTCCAGGGTAAAGGGAGATTGGGAAGTCACATCCCTGAGAAAGAGTAGATGGTGGAAGAGCTCATGTTTTACCTCTCGTTCCTTTTGACAGTCTTCCTGAGCAGTTTTCAGCCTCGCCTTAAAATGATCACGATCTAGTTGGAGCTGTTCATTCTCTTGTTCTCTTTTCTCCAACGCTGTAATACAGAAACAGGGTGAGTATAAAGCGAAATCATAATTCAAACACTGGGCTAGGTTTATCAGACAATGACCAGATATGCTGTAAATAACAGAGGTTGTCTAAAAAACAAAAGAGCTGATTGTGGATTACAGGAGGAATGGAGACAAGCTCGGGTTGATCAACATCAATATGTCTGCAGTTGAGAAGGCAAATAGTTTCACATTCCTTAGTATACACATCACTGAAGATCTCACCTAGACTGTACAGACTGGCTGTATGGCAAAAAAAAAGCACAACATCATCTCTTACACCTCAGACGACTGAAGTTTGGCATGGGCCCCCAAATCCACAAGAACTTCTACAGGGGCACCATTGACAGCATCCTGACTGGCTGTATCACCACCTGGTATGGGAACTACACCAACCCTGATCGCTGGGCATTGCAGAGAGTAGTACGGACAGCCCAAAACATCTGTGGATGTGAATTTCCCTCCACTGAGAACATTTACAACAACAGGTGCAGAAACAAGGCCTGGAAGATCATTAGGGTCACCAGTCACCCCAACCATAAATGGTTTCAGCTGCTTCCATCTTGCAAACGATACCGCAGATTTAAAGCCAGGACTAATGGGCGATGGGACAGTTTCTTTCTGCAATTGAATTGAATTGAGTTGACTATTACTTACATTCTTCATATACATGAGGAGTAAAATCTTTACGTTACATCTCCATCTAAATGTACAATGTGCAATTTATAGTAATTTATGATAAATAGTGTGTACAATAGGACAGTCAATATAACATAGAAATACAATTGTGCCTGCCTGAATTAATCAGTCTGATCGCCTGGTGGAAGCCTGTTGATCCTGGCTTTTATGCTGCAGTACCATTTCCCGGATGGTAGCAGCTGGAACAGTTTGTGGTTGGGGTGGCTCAGGTCCCCAATGATCCTTCAAGTTCTTTTTACACACCTGTCTCTGTAAATGTCCTGAATAATGGGAATGTCTAATAAGCCATTAGAGTTACAAATTCACATGTCTGTACATTGCAATAGAGTCATAACACAAAGATTTTTACTCCCTCATGTCATGGGATGGATGTAAGATTTAAGTAAATTCAATTCAATTCAAACAGTGGTTTTGCTAAAATTAATCATCTGTTGTCATTCGTACCCAAAGGTACACACTTAATGAGCTTTTGGAGACTACGGGCCAGGAGCCGGTAGATGGGATTAATTTAGATGACGCGAGGGCATGGGAGACTACGGGCCAGGAGCTGTTAGACAGGGTTAATTCTGATGACACAAGGGCATGGGAGACTATGGGCCAGATATCGTTAGATGGGATTAATTCC
Source organism: Hypanus sabinus (assembly GCF_030144855.1). NCBI lineage: Eukaryota > Metazoa > Chordata > Chondrichthyes > Myliobatiformes > Dasyatidae > Hypanus > Hypanus sabinus. The sequence goes on from NC_082709.1 coordinate 191,795,962, forward strand.
AATGACACAAGATAGGCTGAATGTCCTGCTTCCATTCTGTATGGCTCCATGATTCTGACAGGTATCTTCATGAGCTTATTCAAAAAGTGCAGTGGGGACAAGACTGTTTGCTCTAAGCAAGGTGCAATTGTCTAACAGCCAGACAAATTCATGTGACTGACGCTAGTTAGAAACTTCTTGGCAACTGTCTCCTGTTTCAGTGAAGTGGCATAGTGTCCAAAATAAACAAAGGGAATCCCAGCTATTTTCTTAATTAGTTTTTGTTCTCTAAGAGTTGTCCCAAATTAACTGCTCCAATTAACTGGAATCTGCTCTATCTCTCAGCCCAAAGTCAGTGGTAAGGATGTAATTTCAAAGGAGAGGATTAATCACTGCTTGGAAAGCCATAGATTAATCAAAGGTGCTCAGAATAGCTTTGTTGGGGATGGGAGGGTGGGAGAGATCCTGTCTGACCAACTTGTCTGTATTTTTCAATAGTTAAAAAAATATACTGGAGGGCAGTGTGGTTAATATAGTCTACATAGATTTCAGGAAGTCTTAGTGAGGTGGGAAACTGGGTCCAAAATTGGTTTGGTGAGAGGAGGCAGAGAAGAACTGGTGACTGGAAGCCTGTGACCAGTGCAGTGTACACAAGGATTGGTTCTGGCAACCATGCTGTTTGTCGTAAACACTAATAACTTGGTAATGAATATATGAGATTGGAGATACTAGAAGCTGGAGATGGTGGAATTTGAAGCAACAGACTGGATGCTGGAGGAACTCAGTAGACCAGGCCTTATCCGTTTGCAGGACAGCCTGCTAATGGGTTGTAGCCAGCTGCATCACCATCTCCAGCACAACCCTCCCTACCACCAAGGACATCCTAAACAAGCAATACCTTAACAAGTTGGCATCCATCTTGAAAGACCCTCACTCACACTTGGGACATACTCTCTTCTCATTACCAACAGCAAGAGACTGATGACCCTCTTCTCATTACCAACAGCAAGAGACTGATGACCCTCTTCTCATTAACAACACCAAGAGACTGATGACCCACACTCAAAGTTCAGGAACAGCATTTTCCCCTCTCATCAGATTTCTCAATATTTTATAAATTCATGAACACCATCTTATTATTCCTTCTTTTCACACTGTTTTGTAATTCATAATCATTTTATGTTTTTGTGCTATACTGTTGCCACAAAACAACAGCTTCATGTCCAATAAGTCTGATAATCAATCTGATTCTCCAGAGGAAATGCGAGTCAATTTTTCGGGTCTAGACCTTTCATCTGCACTTAAAGATAGAGGGTAGAGAACTAGTATGAAAAGGTGGAGGGAAGAGATGGAAAAGAGTTGGCAAGTGATAGGTGAATCCAAATGCTGAGAGGTTTGATAGTAGATGGGGAGGGAAGAGTGGGAATGGTGGAAGTGACAAAAGTGTATACGATGATAGGTTCTGATAGGAGAGCAAGGTACAGCATGGGATAATGGAAAGGAGGTGCATGTTAGCTTACAGAAGCACAAATTGTGTACAGGAACATTTAGGTCCCTGATTTAGATGAGGGCATTGAAAACTATATCAGCAAGTTTGCTGACGATACTAAACTGGGTGGCAGTGTGACATGCGAAGAGGATGTTAGGAGAATACAGGGAGACTTGGATAGGCTGGGTGAGTGGGCAGATACTTGGCAGATGTCATTCAATGTGAATAAATGTGAAGTTATCCACTTTGGAAGCAGGAACAAGAGGGCAGAGTATTGTCTGAACGGTGTCGAGTTAGGTAAGGGAGAAATGCAAAGAGACCTAGGAGTCCTAGTTCATCAGTCAACGAAGGTGAATGAGCAAGTGCAACAGGCAGTGAAGAGGGCAAATGGAATGTTGGCCTTTATTACAAAGGGAATTGAGTACAAGAGCAAGGATGTCCTTTTGCATTTGTACAGGGCCCTGGTGAGACCACACCTGGAATATTGTGTACAGTTTTGGTCTCCAGGTTTAAGGAAGGACATTCTGGCAATTGAGGAAGTGCAGCGTAGATTCACTAGGTTGATTCCTGGGATGGCAGGGCTGTCTTACGCAGAGAGATTGGAGAGATTGGGCTTGTACACGCTGGAATTGAGGAGATTGAGAGGGGATCTGATTGAAACGTTTAAGATAATTAAAGGATTTGATAGGATTGAGGCAGGAAATATGTTCCAGATGTTGGGAGAGTCCAGTACCAGAGGGCAAGGATTGAGAATAAGAGGTCAATTATTTAAAACAGAGTTGAGGAAGAGCTTCTTCTCCCAGAGAGTTGTGGAGGTGTGGAATGCACTGCCTCAGAAGACGGTGGAGGCCAATTCTCTGGATGCTTTCAAGAAGGAGCTAGATAGATATCTGATGGATAGGGGAATCAAGGGATATGGGGACAAGGCAGGGACTGGGTATTGATAGTGAATGATCAGCCATGATCTCAGAATGGCGGTGCAGACTCGAGGGGCCGAATGGTCTACTTCTGCACCTATTGTCTATTGTCTATTAATATACCAACGTTATCCAATCTCTGTTGAATCCAAGCTGGCTCCATAATTCTACTATTTTCTGTTCTAGACTATAATATCTGGTAAGTATGAAAAATATAGGGATTTTAACACTCATTTTCTGAGAGCTAGGGTTTCATTGGTAAGGCCACCACTTATTACCCTTGGAAAGGTGATGATGAGCCACCTTTTTCAACCAGTTCTTCAAATGAAACTGCAAGGAGTTCCAGGTTTTAGAGTGACAATGGACTAGATAGGTATTTCCATGTCCTCATGATGACCACTTTGGAGAACTTACAAACAGTAATCTTGTGAGAAAATGGACGGGTTGACTGGAGGGTGGAGCAAAGTCAAAATGGCGCTAAATGCGACTCCTTTTCTTGTATCTTTGGAAACAGCTCTATTTCTATTTCTGATATTTCTTTTTCTCCTTTTCAAGTTTCTTTTGAAGACCCTGACCTGGAGTTACACTCTGGCTTTGGTCCTTTGCAGGAATGGGATCTGCTCTCAGGGCCTCACGACGGGCTGTTTTTTGATATCCCAAGGATGATGCCTGGAAGACTAGCGTGCCATCAGGGTGCTGGATTTTCATGGGTCTGGAGATGGGTAGATTCAAGGCCGTGCCCCAACTGAGGCTTTGCGGGAGAACATGGAACATCGGGTTAGCTGTTGGCTATATGTTCAGAGACCTGAGCTTTTTTGGAGCCGATTCTCTGGATGCAGAGCTCGGAAAAAGTGACGCAATAAACTTTTAACATCATAAATCAGCAAGTTTTTTGTTATGTCTCCCCTCTCACTGTGAAATGGGGACATTTCTTCTTCCCTTATTAGGGAGACAGAGAGCCTGTGATATGTTGAATTACTGGGTGAACGAGTAGTCTTTGGGGGTACTACAAGTCTGTGTCTTCATTGATGCTTTGCTGCACGGTGGAGTGCTTGGTAGAGAGTGTTGCTACTTTTTTGCGGGTGAGGGAGAAGATGCTGCTTGTATGTGGGAGGGAGGAGTGGGGGGGCTTTGGGGTTCTAATGTTTAACTGCCATGCATTCTTTGGGGCACCCCTCTGTTTTTGTGGATGTTTGTAAAGAAAAGGAATTTCAGGATGTATATTGTATACACTTCTCTGACATTAAATGTACCTATTGAGGTTATAGCCTTCACAACAGGAAGACTTGTGACCAGGAAAAATAATAGCTTGCTCAACAGGGTTTTGAGAGGCCACAACTGCAGCTTTGGTGCTCTTATCTAAGAAAGAATTTACCTGCCATTGAGGAAATGCGGCAAAAGTTCATCAGTCTAATTTCTGGGATAGTATTGAAACACCAATGCCCAGGAATGGTAAAGGCTACAGAAAATGGTGATCACAGCCCAGTCTACCATAGGTAAAGCCTTCTCTGTCAATGACCACATTTACAAGGAGCACAAGAAAGCAATATCCATCATCAAAGACACACACCATTTAGGGCATACTCTCTTCTCACTTCTACCATCAGACAGGAGGTACAGGAGCCTTAGGGCCCACAGCAGCAGGTTCAAGAAAAGTTATTACCCTTCAACCATCAGGCTCCTGAACCAGTATGGATAACTTCACTCACCACTACTCTGAACTGATTCAATAATCTATAGACTAATTTTCAAGGACTCTTTACAACTCATATTCTCAGTATTATTTTTTATTTGCACAGCTGGTCTTCTTTTGCACATTAGTTGTTTGTCAGTCTTTGTTTATGTTTAGCTTTTTGTTTAGTTTTTTTGTAAGCTTCTATTGTATTTCCTATTTGTTGTAAATGCCTGCAAGAGAATGAATCTCAGGGTAGTACATAGGGACTTTATGAATGCCTGCAAGAGAATGATTCTAAGAATAGTACATAAGAACTTTATAAATGCCTGCAAGTTGAGTGATGTCGCAGCCACACTTTGCACCAAACATCAGTAAAATCAAAGAGCTGATTAGGGACTTCAGAAAGGGTAAGAAGAGGGAACACAAACCAATCCTCATAGAGGGATCAGAAGTGGAGTGACTGAGCAGTTTCAAGTTCCTAAGTGTCAATATTTCTGAGGATCTAACCTGGTTACAACATACTGATGCAGCTATAAGAGAGGCAAGACAGCGGCTTTTAAGGAGTCAGGAGTTTGAGGATATTTGGTTTGTCATCTAAAATGCTCAAAAACCTTCTATCAATGTACCGTGGACAGCATTCTAACAGGCTGCATCACCGTCTGGTATGGGAGGCTACTGCACAGGATCAAAATCAACTGTAGAGAGCTGTAAAATTAGTGAACTTCATCATGGGCACTAGCCTCCAAAGTACCCAAGACATCTTCAAGGCACGGTGCCTCAGAAAAGTGAATTCAATTATCAAGGAACTGCACCACCCAGAATATGCCCACTTTTCATTGTTATGATGAAGGAGGAGGCAGAGAAGCCTGAAGGCACTCATTTCGTGATTCAGGAACAGCTTCTTCCCCTCTGCCATCCAATTTCTAAATTGACATTGAATCCACAAACACTATCTCACTACTTGTTTTTTAAATTTCTGTTCTTACACTACTTACCTAAATTTAACTATTTAATATATATCTTTATTCTTACTGCTGAAGGGTCTCAGCCTGAAACATCAACTGTACTTTTTTCCATAGATGCTGCCTGGCCTGCTGAGTTCCTCTAGCATTGTGTGTGTTGCTTATTCATACTGTAATTCAGTTTTTACTATATTTATCATGTATTGCATTGTACTGCTGCCGTAAAGTTAACAAATTTCATGACATATGCTGGTGATATTAGACCTGATTCTGAACAGAATGAATCTCAGGGTAGTACATGGGAAGACCAGAAGACAGAGGAACAGAATAAGGCCATTCAGCCCACTGAGTCTACTCCACCATTCCATCATGGCTGATGCTGGATCCCACTCAACCCATACACCCGCCTTTGATGGCCTGACAAATAAGGACTTAAATATACCATGGACTAGCTTTACACTTCAGTTTGTGTCAGAGCAGCATTCCACAGATTCACCACACTCTGGCTAAAAATTTCCTACTTACCTCTGTTCTAAAAGGTCACCCCTCTAGTGCCCTCTAGTTCTGTATACCCCACCATAGGAAACACCCTCTCCACATCTACCTTAGAGTCCTTTCAACATCCTGTAGGTTTCAATGAGATCCCTCGCATTCTTCTAAATTCCAAAGCTGCCAAATGCTCCTCATGTATTAACCCCTTCATTCCCAGAATTATCCCTGTGAAACTTCTCTGGACTCTCTTCAATGACACCATTTTGATAATAAATTTACTCTGAACTTTGCATTAAGATGCCACACAAACACTCACTTTTTTCAGCAATTTCCAGCTGATGGAAGCATTCCAATAATTCTCCATTCAGTATCTTTGGCAGGAAGTCCTTGATTTGCATTGTCTCAGTTATTAGTCTCTCCAGGTCTCTCTTTCGAACTTTAACAAATTCTTCTTTGCCCACGGGTTTCTGAAACACATCCTTAGTGGTAGGGAGCTCAGTGTTATATCCGTGAATGCAGGTGTGAATGAAAATAATTATAAACCACAAAAGGTTAAAGGAACTGGAATAAATGCGAAGACCCTAATTCCTCCCTGTCTTCGCAGTGCTCAAGCTGAGAACACATCTCACACCTTGCCAGAGAGGGATTCTACTAGAGTATGACTCAGCATAAGAAAGTGTCAGGTAGACAGGAAAAAGAATTCAAGGACATTGAAAGCGTCACTGAAAAGCTGAAACTTTTTCACTAACAGAAGCAAAACACACAGAATGCTGGAGGAACAGCAGGTCAGACAGCATCTGTGGAAATGAATAAACAGTTCATGTTACGGGCCGAGACTCTTTTTCAGGACTGCAAAGGAAGGGAGAAGATGCCAGAATAAAAAGGTGGGAAGAGGAGGAGGATAGCTAGAATGAAATGGTTGAAGCCAGGTGGGTGGGAAAGGTAAAGGGATGGAGAGAAAGAAATCTGATGGGAGAGGAGAGTGGACCATAGCAGAAAGGTTGAGGAGGGTACCCGGGGGCGTGATAGGCAGGTCAGAAGAGGGAAGAGGCCAGAGTGGGGAATAGAAGAAGAGGGAAAGGGAGAGGGAATTATTTTTACCAGAAGGAGAAATTGATATTCATATCATCAGGTTAGAGGCTATCCAGACAGAATATAAGATATTGCTCTTCCACCCTGAGGGTAGCTTCATCGTAGCACAAGAGAATGCCATGGACATGTCAGAACGGAAATGGAAATCAGAATTAAAATGTTTGGCCACCAAGAAGTTCTGCTTCTGGTGAATGGAGCGGAGGTGCTCATGAAGCAGTCCCCCAATTTACAACAGGCTTTGCCAATGTAGAGGCCAAATTGTGAGTCTCCTCACCAATGGTAGCTTATAAAACGAAATGATGTCATAGACAGGATTTGGTCTTTTCCAGGAGTAGGAATGACAATTGCCAGTTTACCGGGAGAGGAAGAAATTTAAAGGAGATTTGCAAGGCAATTTTTATTAAACAGAAATGGCAGGGGTTCTGATGGTCCAATCAGTGGCAGGAGCATGCCATAGCAACAAGGTTTCTCACGACACTGGTTTTAAGGTACAGAAGGGACAAATTGGACAACCATGGGTGGGAGTAGGTCAATGATGAGAGTAGGAATGACAGGCTTCGGCTCAAATGAGACATTAACTCTGGGTAAATTTTGTGAAGGTTCCCTTTTTTCCTTCTCTCTTAGACCATAAGAGAAAGGAGCAGAAGTAGGCCATTAATCCAATCAAGTCTGCCCTGCCATTCAATCATGAGCTGATCCAATTCTTCCAGCCATCCCCACTCCCCTGCTTTCTCCCCATACCCTTTGATGCCCAGGCTAATCAAGAATCTATCCATCTCTGCCTTATATACACCCAATGACAGCCTCTACAGCCACTAATGGCGACAAATTCCACAGATTTACCACCATCTGACAAAAGTAATTTCTCCACATCTCAGTTCTAAATGGACATCCTTCAACCCTGAAGTTGTGCCCTCTTGTCCTAGAATCTCCTAACAACCATGGGAAATAACTTTGCCATATCTCATCTGTTCAGGCTTTTTAACATCGGAATGTTTCTATGAGATCCACCCACCCCGTTCTCCTGAACTCCAGGGAATACATCCCAAGAGTTGCCAGACATTCCTCATATGGTAACGTGAGTGAATCTGCAGATGCTGGAAATAAATAAAAAACACAAAATGCTGGCAGAACTCAGTAGGTCAGACAGCATCTATGGGAGGAGGTAGTGACGACGTTTCGGGCTGAAACCCTGATGAACTCCTGATAAAGGGTTTCGGCCCGAAACGTCATCACTACCTCCTCCCATAGATGCTGTCTGGCCTGCTGAGTTCTGCCAGCATTTTGTGTTTTTTATTCCTCATATGCTAATCCTTTCATTCCTGGATTCACTCTTGTGATTCTTCCCTAAACCCTCTCCAATGTCAGTATATCCTTTCTAAAATAAGGAGCTCAAAACTGCACACAATACCCAAGTATGGTCTCACGAGTGCCTTATAGAGCCTCAACATCACATCCCTGCTCTTATATTCTATACCTCAAGAAATGAATGCCAACATTGTATTTCCCTTCTTCACAACCAACTCAACCTGGAGGTTAACCTTTAGGGTATCTTGTACATGGATTCCCAATTTCCTTTGCACCTCTGCATTC